>NW_013952523.1:803414-813496 GCF_001266775.1 Austrofundulus limnaeus | reverse complement strand
AAAAAATATATATACACATTTAACAAATGTAATCATGCCCACCTCCACCCCACCCTCCAACAAGACAGGCAGGTACAGGCATTGATCAGTCAGCTTTAAGCAGCAGATATCTAAGGTGGTTATTAACCACTTTAAGTTTGGAGTACAGCTTACATTTTTTTCAAAGTTTTGAAGTCTATCAGAATTCACTACGCTGTAGGAGGGTGCTCATGATGAACGTGACAGATTTAACACTCAGAGTGTTTCTAAGAGCTGAGATTATGATGGCTCTTCACACCACATTTCACACAATTCAGGACGCTGCAGAAGTCCAACACTGGCTTTGTCTTCAACTAATGGATACTAAAGTCCTGACATTTATTAGAAGAATATTTTATTGTGTGAATTTAATATTCTACGGTTGGTTTCAGTGGATTTATTTTTCTGCTCATAGAAGCAAACTCTTCAGAGTAGGACCTGAATGAGACAGAAGGAATCACAGCACTTTATTCTTATTACAAGGGTATGAAGTAAAACAAACATTACTTTAGGTAGCAATGTTTTTCAAAAGATGCATTAAACAGACGTAAAATATTTATTGGTCAGATTGTGACAGTCTGCCTTCTTTTTAGCTCAGTAGTTGTAAAGTTATGAGTTGTAACTATTTGTGTTTGCTCATTTTGATTAGCTGTCGCAGCCATTTTGAGTAACTTCAGAAGTTAATAAATTATAGATTTGCATTCAGTGACAACTTTATCAAAGTATCATTAAAACATTTGGTTTGATATTTTACTGACAACTTCAGCAGTTAATGCTAAAATTTAAAGCAGTGGGTCATACTTTAATTATGTTAATAACTCACAACTACTACCACACAATACGTTAACTCAACCTATGTAAAACTGACTGAGTTATAGCTATTTTTTCTGTTTTTTTAAGGTGAGTGTAGTGGCCATTTTGAATTAGGTTGGCTTCAAATGTTAGTCAGTTACAGGGGTACATCACAAATTATTTCCTGAAAGTTTTATAAAATCCATCTAGTGGCTCACAAGATATTTTACTATCAGGGCAGACTTTAAATAGTTAATTACACAAGACTTTTTTTATGCTCAGAATATGTATTAAAGATCAGTCTCTTACTACAACACCACTTTTTAGGTCGATATCTGTCAAATTGACAGTTATAGCCACTTTTGTGTTTCTGTTTTAGTTTGTTTTTAGAAGCTGTGGTGGCCATCTTGGATTGAGCTGACTCTAAAGTTAATCAGCTGTAGATGCACATCCAGTGATTACCCTTCACTAGTTTTATTAGAATTGCTCTGAGTAGTTTTTACCAGGCTTAAACAGTAGCTATGGAGGCATAAGTAATCAGAATCAACGGCCAGTCAGAATAAAAATGTGTCATGTAAACGCCCCAGTCAGATTATTCTGATCTGATTCAGCTTGATCGGAATGAATTTGTAATCTGAATGAGAGGGGTGCTTTATACCGATTGGTAATCTGAATGGCATTCTTGTAAACACTTAATCTTGTGGAAAACTGACCTGACTGCTCATGTGTACCCAACGTCAACCTTTCCACCTGGCTAGATTCTAATATGTCGAGGAGGCAAAAAGGATCGGTTAGCGATACAACATTTCTATTAGAACCTTTGAAAGAGCTCAAAATCTTTGAGTGCCTTGATGGAAAGTGATGGAACACAATTGTTTATTTTAACATTTGTTTACATTCATTATGGAAGTAGAATTTCTGCTATGTTGTTTTTTTTTAGGGAAACTTTACAACTTTGCGTACATCAGTTACTTCTATTCTGAATAAAAGCCTGGTGCATGTAACACTCATCATGCTCAGATTAATTATTTTGTGCCATTTCAATCCAGTCAAAGGATTTTGCAAAATGTAAACATAGATTTTTTTTTTCTGTTACCATCCTACGTATAAGGCGACCTATGACCTGTTATGGTCGACAGTTTTCCATTGCTAGAGTCCAATGTGGGCGCAGCTCCTACAATGGTTTTACAGCACCTGGTGTTCCCAGGCGGTTTCCCATCCAAGTACCAAAATCAACACGGCTATTGACTTCCTATTAAGAGTTCATGACAATAAAGGCACAGTTTATATTGATCTGTGATCTAAACTTTTCTTCTCCCCCCTCCTTTACCTGTGCCAGGTGTTTGTGGCCAACCCCAACAAGACGCAGCCGATCCTGGACATCCTGCTGAAGAACCAGACCAAACTCATCGAGTTTCTCAGCAAGTTCCAGAACGACAGAACCGAGGACGAACAGTTCAACGACGAAAAGACTTACCTAATCAAACAGATCAGGGACCTGAAGAGGCCTGCGCCTCAAGAAGCCTGAGGGAGCTGTGTGCAGGACAGAGCCATCAGTACCGGGTCTGGACCACATCCAGACAGTGTGTACCTAACGGACCCATCAGCAGCAGCAGTTCTGCTTTCTTCTGAACAAAAACTGAGAAACAACAACAACAAAAACGCTCTCATCAACTCACCAGGCCGTCGCCAGCTCATCTGCCCCTCAGACTTTTTTTTTTTGTTTTAGTTTTTATTTTAATATGCTGCTTTTGTGCACATCAATACTTCATTTTAACTCAACAGTCCATCAAACATTGGTCATCTAACATTGATCCGTGCTCACGCTGCAGGAAAATTACTCAGGACGTGTTTGAGACGGTACAAGCACGATGAACGCCGCTCTGATTGCTGCATGCTGTGAAACGTGACCGATCCATGGCTGTACGCAGCGTAGGCGCCCTCACAGCAAGGCTGGCTCCCGCCTTTAAGGTCACCGACTCGACAACTTCTGCCACGTCGCAGCAGGCGCCAGAGTTCACATGTAGGCTCCGAATCGGCGGTGAATTATTTTTACAGAGAAAGGCTCTGAGTTCCTCCGTGCTGTGTCATGAGGCAGTTAAAGCACATCCAACAGGGGGGAGGGTTGGATGGTACCAATTAATTACAGCCCAGGATTTGGGTCGTTTTTATTATTATTATTATTATTATTATCTGGGGCAAGGTGAACATGTACATAAGCCTTTTTTTTTTCTTTGTAGATTTTTGTTTAACATGAATATATATTATATATATCACCTTAAACAAAACGTTTTTGGTTAATTGTAATCAAGTTGCATTCGAAAACCATAAAAGTGACGTTTTTTGCATTTCATTTACTGCTGAAGTGATTGCTGGTGGGTTTGTTTGTACATACAGTAACTTGAAGCACCGGCTCACGTTTAGCTAACCTATAGGAACATTAACAATCTGTACAGCAGAGGAATGTCATTGTAATAATAGCTCTGGGTCTGTTAGACTCCTCCTCCTAACATCTTACATCAGACGTTTGCTGAAAAGGCAGGAGAGCAGTGAGAAGGGCGTGGCGGAGCTTTAACTCAAACATTAACGCCTGTGTGTTTTGCACTTTGTACAGTGCTGGGTGATCCGTTTCACCTGACTTGTGGTGAAAAGCACCCCCCCCCCCCACCCGGGTCATTCTCACCGCCTCGGTTAGTCACTTCAGAGTGCCATGTAGCCCCACAGTTTGCGTGCTGTAGGTGGGACCTGATTTTGATTTGAAGAAATTGGGCAATCGTTTATCTTTAGCGTGAACCTTTTTCGTTGCATTTGAGCCTTCGGAGCGTTTGTAATTCCAGTACAATGGTGAGTGTAAAGCATTGTGGGTAGCAGAGAGCTTCAGGTGTGTTACATCTCTGACAAAAACTGACGGAAGAGATTTTCTTCATTCTTTCTGCAGCGCGTGTTTCTATAACAAATCAAACAAACACTGCTCTTCTATAAGAGCCCACTGTTCCTCTATCCACATTCATCAGGCATGTTGCCCCATTGACTGTGCATGATGCTATACTAAAAATATTGTACTGGAATTGTTTCCGTTTACTCTCCGAGCATTAAAAAAAAGAAGAAAAAAAAAAGACTGAACAAGTCTTGGCTGTGTGCTGACTTTTAACTGCAGTTTCAGCAGAGAGTGTGTGGGTGCTTTCAGATGTGTCAAAGGCCTGGGCCCAACTATAAAAATAATAAAAACATTTGAGACTAAATCAAACTGTTTCAGTTTCTTTGGGGGTACAAACAGCCTGCTGAGTGAATTGAATGATTTATTTAAATCAAAGAACGTTGAAAATAATAATAGTTCATTTTTATTTCTGCTGGCACACCTGCAGGTGAGGTTGTTTGGTTTCTGTAAACTGTCCTGAGGTGTTGGTGTTAGTGAACCGTCTGTCTCATCTCATTTGTCTCTGTGTGTCCCTGATGGACTCTTGACCTGTCCTCTCACAGTGACAGCTGGGAAAAGACAGCAGAGACCCTGCCTGGAGATGCAGGTATAAAAAACAGATGAATAGTGTTCTGATATCATTGACGTAGACAGTGTGTGGAAGCTGGTTTCTGCCACTAAAACAATAAATTGTCAAAAAGTATATCTTAATTCTGAGCTTTAAAGATGAACTTTAAACATTACTTTTTTAAAGGTGGAAACGAGCTTCTATACATCTTTAAAATAACTTTTTCAAGTAATGTTTGAGTTTTCTTATTACCTTCTAAAAAATTAGGGAAGTAAAAATAAAATGTTAAATGGGCCCCATACCTCCACCACCACCTCACACATCTGGTAGTTGGTAGTCATTTTCTTGTATCTGTGGAGAGCATCAGCATTTTAAAACCATTGTGCAAATTATTGTACATGCTGCTGAGTGAGAATACACTTAATATTAGAGGTGACTGATGAACAGGAGAGGAAGACGACAAGGGGTTGCATGCCTGTCGCTAATAATAATTTTATTATTATGCTTTCAAAGTGCTGAACAATTATAAAGGGATAAAACCAAAAAGAAAAGAAAAATTGACAACAGAAAAACACTTAAGCAGTAAAACTGTAAACGTAAAGATAAAGGAATATGTGACAGCTTGAACAAATGGGTCTAAAAACCTCAGAACATACCTGTGTGCAGGGGCGGGGCCACAGTGGCATTGGCCCCAGCTGGAATATGATTGGCCCCCTGAAGTGCCCCTGTCCTGTCACTCATCTGTCCAGACGCAGTTCCATGTCCAAACACTAGAGACGCTAAAGAGTCAAATAGGAAAGCTTTTAAAGAAATTATATTACATTACAGGTGTTTGAACAAAACTGGGGATTTGTGTGAAAGAAGGTTGAACAAATACTTGACTTCTCTATAAATACAGTGGCCCCTTGATGGCCCCTTACTCAGAAAAATCCTAGATCCACCACTGCCTGTGTGATATCTTGAGGAAAATTGTTGCACAATGAAAGGACATGGAAGGAAAAAGACTTCTCTCTGACAGGACACCGGTCTTTTCAAAAAATCCTGAAGCCAGAAGAAAAACTATCAGAGAGCACGAGGTGGTCAATCACAGTCCAATCGGACTTTCTGGTGAGATACAGGTGTTCACATTAAAAATAAGTTGGTTTTTTTTGGTGCATAGACATGCCAAAACTATAATTTGGGCCTTAAATTTTTTAAAACTTTTTATTGTATAGACCTTAGAAATATATCATTAAAATAATTATCTGGCAACACTGCTGCTAACTTTGTTAAGTTTCCAACCAAACGTTTTGGGAATCACGTTAATGGTGTTAAAATATTATTTTTATGTGTGAAACTGTTTTATTTAGTAGCTTGAATCAACTGAATTAATGGAGACAAATTATTTATTTGTGGCAGGAAGGTATTAAACAAGAAATTATTTATAAAATACTTATAATTTAAAAAATAGAGGTGGTTTGAAATGTTTGTACAGTACTTTAGAGCAGTGGTTCCCAAAGCTGGGGTCGGGACCCAAAGTGGGGTCCTGAAACATCAAGGTAGGGTCCTGAAAAGATTTTTGAAATCAATTACATTTTTGCCTTAGTTGCCTAAAATGTATAGATGTTGAATAATAAATACTGTTACTATGCCCATGTTTAGTTGACCTGATATAAATGTTTATCATCTAAAAATAGTTGTGGGTGCAGGTCTCTGTTACTGTTATTTTGTGGGTCAAATGCTGAAAAGTTTGGGAACCACTTAGAGCAAACTCAGTTACTCATGGGGCCAAAAACCAAAACTGTTCTTGGCCTGAAAGTTGGCCCTCTGTCATGAGAAGACTGTCCTAATTACAGAGACAGGGAAAAAAAACATACTTGGGCCAGATAAAATGTTAACGAGGGCCATATTTGGCCCACGGACCTTAAGTCTGACGTTATTTTTAATGGTGAAACGAACCACTGATGAAGCTGCTTCCAGGTGATGTAAAGAGACTTTTACAGAGTTTTTCTAATGAACTTTCTGTAAAATATATGATAATTACATTAAATCAATCACGAATGTGTGTTTAGTGTTATTATAAATCCTGCTCCTTTAAGAGTCCTAAATCCACTGAGGGGATCAAAAAAAGGGAAACGTGGCGCGCTTCCGGTGGACAGAGACAAAAACAGGCGGCGGAGACAAGAGAGGAGCTCAGAGGACAAGGACAGTGTTCGTGTCTGTTCCGCTCAGGTCCAGGTCCAGGTCCCCGGGGCTCGCTCATCGTGCAGGAGGGTGAGGACACCTGCAGCGGCACCGAGCCATGGTGAAGATCAGCTTCCAGCCTGTCGCAGGGCAGAAGGTGGAGAAGGAGAGCGATGGCGACAAGACAGAGATCCTGATTCCTCATCCGCTGGTGAGAGCACTCCTCTGCACCTTTTTTTCCTCCCGTTTTTTAAATCAGTATTGAATTTATTTATTTTTATTAGTAAATTCATTATTTGCAGAACGTGTTGTGTTTGTCAGCCATGTTTTTTAATGTAACAAGAACTCTGCACCTGCACTGTCATAGGATTGATTTATTTATTTATTTCTATCGCCATTTCCCCCCCTGGGAAACCAAATCTGCGCTGTTTGCGCCACTTCAGCTTAGTGCAATTATTAAAACGTGCAAATGCATCTTCCTCATTCAAGGCTGCAGTGGATTACTAAAACTAAAAAAAAAAAAAGCATTTGTTTTTACCTCTTGATTTATAACATCAGTGGTATAGCCTGGCATGTTTACATGTTTTACGCATGCCTGCGCTGTTTTAGAGAAATACGCTTTAAAGGGGAGAAAATCCATAAAAAAAAAAAAAGCTTTGCTCCGGCTGACAAAATGGCAGATGGGATGCCGGAGCTTGCAGGGCATGCAGGATTATTTGTCCCAGCTCCTGCAGGCAGAGCTGACAGAGCAGGGCAGGGTCCTGAACTTTGCTGTGGCAGCATCCTGACATCCCCGCCTTTTATCAGAGATGCAAAGCTGAGCCCTGAAGATGACCAGCGAGGCTCGGATTGTGCAGAGAGAGGAGAGAGAGAATAAATGTGTTTGTGTGGAAACGAGAGTGGACCGGCCTCATGGTGTGGCACGCTGCCAGCAGGTGTGGAAGAGCCTCTCTCCGTCTCAGTGGGACAAGAGGACACAAAGAAGTCAGAAGTGTCTTCGCGTGTCCACTGTTGTGTCCTCGTCTGTCTGCACCCGCCGTCTCCCAAACATTTCCACGAAGGTCAAACCTCAGCTCCAATGGAAGCACACAGGATGTCTGTTTTTAAGCCTTTTTTTAGTTTTGAAACCCAAAACTGTCATCACTCACTTTTGAAGTTGGCTCAAAAAAAGCCGAACAGTTGTTATTTCCGCCGTCACTTCTCCAGCTCAGAATAGCGTCCTCTTTGAAATGGTTGGGACGGCTTCACCTGCCTCAGTCACTCAGCAGAACGCAGCGTCGGAGCGGAGCCGCCTCTCTGTATCGTCCTCATCGCGTGCAGACGGAGGCCCACGCTGAGCAGCTACTATCTGCGCGTAGTGCCACTTGAGGCCCACGCAGGTCGGGGCGCGTGGCGCTGGCAGATGGTGCCGCGAGACTGGAGGCGTGTTGGCAGGTTCCTCGCCAGGTTTTTCCGTTAGCGGGCCCGCCGACGTCCGTGCGTCTGCTCGTCGTGGTAAAGAGGAGTGGGCAGGATCGATGTTTCGCCGAAGGATTTTATTTGTGTGTAAATATTTGTGTTTTTCCAGGATGAAGATGAGCTGGTTCTGCCACTGCGCCCCAAGAAGTCGCCACTTAATGGGCTTTGCTGCCTGACGTTTGGACTGGTGGTCTTTATGGCTGGACTGGTTCTGGCCTCCATCTACGTCTACCGCTACTACTTCATACCTCACGTGAGCTCTCATCTGCTTTCTGAGTTCATACCTTAGTTCAGACAGTTCTGGTGAGGATTTATTGATCTGAGTATGAGGGTGTGTACTTGTATTTATTACCTTTCTTAGGACTATTTCTGGTAAACACACCTACCTGGTAAAGACCAGTGGTCCTTATGGGGACTAAAGATTTGTCCTAATATGGTGGAACTCCATTTTTGGGTTGAGGGTTAGAATTGGGATTAAGGTGTGAATTGAATGTAGGCTGGGTTTATGGTCAGGTGTGTACTTGAGGTGGGGGCTTAGTCTACAGGAATGACTGGAAATGAATGGAAGTCATTTAGCAGTCCTAACAAGGATAGAAATTTGTGTGTGTGTGCAGATCCCAGAGGAGAACCTGTTTCACTGCAGGGTTCGATATGACGACGCGGCATACGCCTCACTCCGTGGCCACCAGGAACTGGAGGAGAACGTTGGCATCTACCTCGCTGACAACTACGAGAAGATCAGTGTCCCTGTCCCCCACTTCAGAGGCAGCGACCCCGCTGATATCATTCATGATTTCCATAAGGTTCGGACAAAGATGCACAATATGCAGTTTGGGGAAAAAAAACTTTATATATAAAACTTAGCACAAAAAGTAAGGAATTTTGTATTTGGTAGATTATTTCTTTGTTGTAACAATGCTTCTTGACAATACATCTTATACCATGCACCTGGAGGCACCAAAAGATCAAAACAAGGGTCATTAACAACAGCAAAATAAGCTGTTTGGCAGAGAAGAGTTGGTAATTTTTTCATGTGTGCAACACACATACACAGCTCTACTTCTCATCCCACAAATGCACAACAAATGTGGCACCATTTAAAAGGGAAATTTCCAACAGTATAAGATTTATTTCCAAGGAGCCTTGTTTCAACAAAGAAATAATCTACCAAACACACATTTCCTTACTTTTTGTGCTTTTGTAGTTTAATGTCCATTTGCCCAGTTTCTTCTTGACCTTTTTATCATCATGTTTAGTTTTAGACAAAATGACCTATTTTTAGATGGATGGATGGATGGATGGATGGATGGATGGATGGATGGATGGATGGATGGATGGATGGATGGATGGCCCAAATCTCATGTGAAGTCTCTGACTTTTGTGTTGGCGCATCCTGGTGGACTATGTGTAAAATGCCAGAATTCATATGATGCTCAAAATCATATACAGTATATACAGTATTTGTTGTCAAAATACCTTTTAGTACATATGTTGTTAAAATAAAGTGAACAGTCCAATGATCATTTTACTGATATGTATAAAGACTGCAAAGGCTGGATAATCTTGAAGTCTGTATGAAATTGGAGGTAGTTTGAGGATTAAAATTTTTATGCTTTTTAAGCTAAAAAAAGGGGGGGTGTATTATACACGAATAAATACGGTAATCTGTTTACACACTTGTTTTAGTGAAGATTAAGGGCAATGATCATGTTGTTTTGGGCACAGTCAGTTAAATTGGAGCTGTCGACTCTTCAATTCAGTTCAGTTCAGTTTATTTATATAGCACCAAGTCACAAGATATGTTGTCTCAGGGCACTGTACACAAAAAAGAACAATCTAAAGAAGAAAGCAGCAGGCTGCGTTGAATCACTTCATCACAGTCTCCCATCCTGAGCAAACAGTGGAGAGGAAAAACTCCCTGCTAATCAGGAAGAAACCTGCAGCAGAACCAGGCTCAAGACATCTGCCTCGACCGGCTGGTTGAGGTACAGGAAAGAGACACAGGTAAACACAGAAGAACTGGTCCAGGACTGGTCCAGATGCACCTTCTTCTGGAAGAGAGACAAAGAAAAAACGTTATTGATAGAAATAATTACAATAAACATGTAGAGAAGAGAGACTAAAGACAACAGCAGAGGGAGGAAATGTGCTCAGTTTGTGCTCCAG
>NW_013952523.1:800887-802811 GCF_001266775.1 Austrofundulus limnaeus | reverse complement strand
GTCCAGAGTGGTCGGGGGCACTGATTGGTGGGCCTGGTGGACAGAGCTTCATCAGAGCTAAACAACAAAAGAAATCTGAAGCTTCTATGTTTAACAGTTTCTGTTTTTGCATGTCCATACACCCCCACTTTGAAAGGAGCCCCCTCCTCAAATATGGGGTCTATCGTAAAACTGTTGGCTGGCGCAGTGTAGGTCAGACTCATCTACAGTCCTGCCAAATTTCATGTTGATTGGTGCAGCCGTTTTTGTGCTATGGTTGACCTGAAATCACTGAAAAAAGAAAAAAAAAAGCCATACGAAAACAATATGACTCCCGCTAACGCTTCGCGTGCGGGGGTCATGATAACAGCCAAATCTAAAAAAAAAAAAAAACCCAACAGTTTTTATAACCACCAGAGGAAATGAAGCCATTCTGTGGCACACATTCCTTCAAGGATCAAAGGGTGGAGTTAATCAGCACTGTCGCACCTCGATGACTTACCCAATCTATTATGAGTTGTTAAACACGGACGACTTGATGAATTAAACAAACATACTTGTTTTAATTATATAACCGTTATCAGTGAAAGCTGCTTGTGACGGTTTCCTCCTGCGCCCTGCAGGGCTCAGGTCCGTGATTTCAGGCACCGCTGATGGAGAGGCTTAATGGATTTAAACATCCATTTTCTCCATCAGTGCTTATTTGCTGCTGCATTAAGGTTTTGTCCTCAACAATGAAGCTGTGGCCAGATAAGGTTTCTAATTGAACTGGCACAGAACTGTGTGTGGCGGCACCCTTTCTCCTCTCCGCCTCCTTTCCCTGCAGCTTCAGCTCCTCAGCGCACTGTGGCTTGTTGTTTAGGAAAATAAGTTGTCTAAAAATATGATCCTGCAGGTTTAATCTTTCTGTCTTTGTGTGCTGTGACAAAAGGGGCATTATATGCTGTACTCCTCATAACATGGTTGCCTGTTGCTGTTAGAATCAGCCCAGAGCAGGTTGCACAGATCTCGTATGTTTTTGTCAAGTGTTTTGAGTAACTTCTTGTTTTAAAACCAAATTTGTCCAAATTACTTTTTCTTGTTTGGCTACCAACAACCTGCTTCCACAGTTGTACAGAGAACATGGATTGCCCATGTGAAGAAAGAAAACCCTTTTAATTTACTTCCTCAAATTAATAATAATAATAAAAAAAATAATAATATACACTTGTCGAAGGCAGATTTAATTTGATATAGTCATCATCCATACTGTACGTCCTTAAACTTTCTCTTGTCCTGCCCATAACTTCTGATTCGCTCAAGATAATTTACCAAAACTTTATACACATTTGTGACGTTGTGTCGCAGAATCTTTTCAACACACCAGCTCTAAGGACAAAGTCAAAGGTTATACAAAGTATTTGCTTGTCCAGTTCATTGCTATAGATTGCTGTACAATAGTTTGTCAATGGGTGTATAACGTACTCCTGCATGCAGTACTTTAGAAAGGACAGTATTAAAAAATAGGTTTTCACATAGGGTTGGGCAAAATCCTATCGTGTGCAGTTAATCGTCAGAAAACCTGTTAAAAATTAATATTTTCCACTTTGCAATTACTGCATCTAGTGCCATGTGATGACAAATGTCTTTTGTGTGACACACACTGCAGTCGCTTTGAAAACATCAGATATGTATCTGATTTAAAACCACATACTGAAACAGCCTGGGTTGGATTTGAAAAAATCGGATTTGTCGTCTTCAGACTGTCATAAAAAAATCGGATATAGATCAGATGGGGCAAAATAATTGGATTTGGGTCGGATTTGCCTGCAATGTGAACGTAGCCAGAGAGGAGAAGATAGATATGAATCAGTCTGTAACTGAAAATATAGATGGAGGACAACAGAGCTGCTTCATGGAAGAAGAACCTCAGCTTAGCCAGTTAGCTATAGCGTTAGCCCTGATG
>NW_013952523.1:799339-800786 GCF_001266775.1 Austrofundulus limnaeus | reverse complement strand
GAATAATGAACCATTGTAGTGAAAATCCACAATACAAATAATAAAGAAAAATGAATTTGGAGAGTTTGAAGGAGTTGTTTAGATTTGATGATGTAACGATCAAAGACAAGGAAAATTAATCAAAGTTGAATTATTATTTATTATTATGTGAGCAGTAATTTAGTCAAAGTTTAACTATTTAATAAATAGTTTATTTTGGAACTTGGATGAAAGCTGCTATTTAATTTGACTAGATTATTTATTTGCACTGCAAGCAAGGTAAATTATATTTATCAAGTTGTATCAGCTTAAAGTATTTAAACAGACAGCGAGAAGCTTGCTGGATCGATTCGTGGCTGGGTAGAGTTTACATGTTCTCTCTGTGCATGTGTGGGTTTTCTCTGGGTACTCTGGTTTCCTCCCACGGACCAAAAACATGACTGTTAGGTTAACTGGTAACTCTAAATTGTCCCTATAGTGAATGGTTGTTTGTCTCATTTGTCTCTATGTGTGTCTCTGTGATGGACTTGTGACCTGTCCAGGGTATACCCCGCCCCTCGCACTGTGACTGCTGGATATGGACACTAGTGACCCTGAAAGGAAGAAGTGGGTTAAAACAATGGATGATATTGCTTGATGTCAATAACACCCAGGTGAAGGAATGCCCATGTTTGTCCATGGTGCAGCTGGACAGGTTGTGCTGCTCAGACCCTGGAGTCCATCAAGGGTCAACTGAGGTCAAAAGCGTTCTGAAGGTCTCACCGAGGGGGTCTACTGATGAAGACAAATGCTAGCTGCTCCATTCCAAGACGTCAAGTAAGTTTTGCACTGAAAAAGGTTTTATCTTCTGTCGTCAATTGTTTCTCTTTTTCAACCTGGCTTTAACAAAATAAATTCTGCAAAAACTTGTTTTCTTTGTTCAGATGTGACAAACAAAAAACACATCAGGACTGAGACTAAAAGAAATGAGTAAGCGTTTGTCAAAAGTGTAAATGATTCCGTGTCCGAGGAGAGTTAATCTGCAGGAAACATCTCATATAATTTAGGTCAGAAAGAACTTTAATTGAAACTTGTTCAGTTCAGTTAGAAGACCTCAGGTTTGGAGGTCACAGTCAGGAGAGAACAACTTCTTGCTACATTTACAAAACGTATTTTGTCACATTCATTTTGATGAAAACTCAAATACTCAACCAGGTGAAAAGAATGTCCACAACAACAAAATGTCACAATCACAGAGAACACTTTCAGTCAGGTTACCTTTACAATCGTCTCTCAGTTTTTAACCATTTGAGCACAAAATCAATGTTTAACAAAATAAAAAGACTGTAAAACAACTGGAGAAAATCAAGTAAAAATGGCTCCATTGTTGTTTTAGTTTCCAAGGTACAGAGTGAAAGTCAGTGTGTGTGTGTGTGTGTGTGTGTGTGTGTGTGTGTGTGTGTGTGTGTGTGTGTGTGTGTGTGTGTGT
>NW_013952523.1:795455-799329 GCF_001266775.1 Austrofundulus limnaeus | reverse complement strand
TGTGTGTGTGTGTGTGTGTGTGTGTGAAATAGGCTGCCAAGTTGTCATTTTTGAGAAAAAAAACTTCATAAGTACACATAGATTCACCAAAAACAGAATTTTAAGCTCCTGCAAGTCATCTAAGAAATGTTTAAAACCAAAAGCATCAACGTTACAATTTAAATGGGATGTCTTACTCATGAGAATTCAGTATCATTTGTTCTCATTTCTCGTCTCATATCGGCGTCTTCTTTTTTCCTCCAGAAAGCATCAAGAGAAAAGTAATACAGCAGTGGATCCAGGCAGCAGTTTGCAGTAGCCAGGCATACAAACGCCGTGATATCAGAACCAAAAAGACTGGTCATTGAACCAAATGTCACAGGCAGGAAACATATGATAAAAATCACCAAGTTCATGGCAAAAATCACCATCACCTTCACCTTGTTGTTGACCTTTGCAGATTCATTGAGATGACTGCGCAGAGTCCTTAGCACCATGAAGGTGCACCCGATGTTGACTGCCAGCATGACAATCATTACCACAGTTTGAAAGTAGAGGATAAATGGTTTTCTTGGGTTATTTGAATGAACCGATTCAAAACAAATCGTGTCGTTTTGAGTGTATAAGTGTTTCGACATGTTCACACCTTCTGGAATGTTCAGCAGCAGCACGTACAGCCAAACGACGGCAGCGCCTTTCACGGCGTTGGATGCCGTTCGAAGATGGCGAGACCTCAGAGGGTAAACCACAGCCAGCAGCCGGTCCACGCTGATGAAGGTGATGAAGATGGAACTCGAGCGGATGTTGTCGCGAAACAGAAGTGTAACCACGAGGCATGTGGTTCGCCCCAGTGGCCAGGTGCCAGTAGCGTAAAAGTAGACTCTCATAGGCAGGAAGATGACGAGCAGCAGGTCGGAGATCGCCAGGTTGATCATGAGGACAGAATTGGGCGATCTGAGGCCGTGGTGGCGAAGCAGGATCCAGAGCGACACGGCGTTGAGAGGCAGGCCGAGCGCCAGAATGCAGCCAAAAACCACAGCATAAAACAGCTTAATCATAATTCTGCTTGTTGTTTTTCTATCGGAGGAAGAGAAAAACGTTCCTGTGTCTGATAGCTAAGCCTCCGTCTGAGAAGTTCCCCTCTTGGTTTTTAATCTGCATGAAGTGGGAAGAGGGTCGACGGCAACAGGAAATCAATGTGACAAGATATGACTTATGTTCTCTCTAACACGTTTGAGGTGTCAAGTGTAAAATAAAGTGTAAAAAAAAGTCACTAACCCTTTCTGAGTATTAAAAATTTTTCACCAACATTTTTTTGTTAGTTAGCTCATTGTTTTTACATTTTACTAGTTTTTACTAAATTTTAAATTAAATATAAATGGAAAAATATATGTAATTATTAAATCTTAAATCCAAATGTTTAAATCTAAATGTAAAAGTTAAATCTTAAATGTTGTAATTAAATGTTAAATGTAAGAATCCGGAATGGAATGCAGCCTTTGCCGTTGAGCTCGGCTCATGTTATGATGTCATCATCCTGTGACAATAGCAACCGCTAACACTGCTAACGCTGCTTACACTGCTAAAGCTTCCCTGCAAAATATCAAACTTGCAGTTGTGGCCGGTTTCTGAGCTGCACTTCAAACTGCAGGACCATCAGCATGTTTTTTTTTAATAAACAGGTTTTGAATTTGAATTTTAGATACCATCTTCAGCAGTGGCCCTGTGATGGACTTGCGACCTGTCCAGGGTGTACCCCGCCCCTCGCACTGTGACTGCTGGATATGGGCACCAGTGACCCACGCGACCCTGAAAAGGAAGAAGCGTGTACAGAAAGTGGATGGATGGATGGATGGATCTTCAGCAGTGTTAGCAGCATTAGTGGTTGCTTTTGTCACAAGATGATGACGTCTCAGTGCCCGATATGTTCCAGAAGCACGATCCGTACTGTTAGCTCATTTGCGCTATAAGACATTTCCAGATTACAGGATATTGCACTTGATTTAGAAAAAAAAAAGCTGGTAATAATTGTTTCCATACCTACAGTAATTATAAAGGTGTGCTAAATTATATTTTGTTATAATAACATGTACATTCTGATTTGAATTTATTAAATTACTGTAATTCTTTATCATCTGGACATCCAAAAAACTCTTTAAGAAGTCTTCAGTTAAAGGGGCAATATCATGTAAAATCAACTTTTTTGTGTTTTATTTCATGTTATGATGTTATACTCTAATAAAAAACATACCCAAAGTCTTGCTTTGACTCATTCATGCATGTTTGAGAAATCCTGCAGCGTTTTTAGGAAGTCATGCTGAGGAGCAAAACGACAGGTGGGGACCAGAAATGCCTTTTGGTACCAGAAACGCCCCAGCTAGATTTATACTCGACGCGTCACGCAGGGCGCCAGGGTGTGCGTGCCAAAAGTGACCCAACATTGCCGTCCCCGCCCCTGCGCTTTGACCCCTTGTGTCATGTTGGCGCCTTTTGGGACCAGAAACGCGTGTCTTTAAGCCGAGCTTCCTCATCACGGAGCACAGCTCCCCACCCCACACCCCCCAACCATGACTCCTGCAGGCTCTAGGCAGTAACAGAGCAAACTGAAAGTGAAACTTAAACTGTCTGCTGCTCTTAACGCTACTGCTCACTCAGTGAAGCTCTTATCAGATTCAAAATACCTTTGAGGAAATGTAGTTTCAGATGCCAAGTAAACTGCATCATAGCGTGCACGCGACCCCGCCCCCCTGCACTGTAATGGGCGGGACAGAAGCGGAAGGTGGTTCTTAAAGAGACAGAGGCCAATTTCAACACATTTAGAAGAGGAAGTGATGAGAAAATAAGTTTATTTTCTATTTAAACATAAAAACAGTATTTTAATGACAACTAAATGTGACAGATACTTCATTATGGTATAGTATTTACGTACATATATGCCTGAGAAACACAATATTGCCCCTTTTAATAGGGAGTTTTTCCTCTCCACTGTTTGCTCAGGATGGGAGACTGTGATGAAGTGATTCAACGCAGCCTGCTGGTTTCTTCTTTAGATTGTTCTTTTTTGTGTACAGTGCCCTAAGACAACGTATGTTGTGACTTGGCACTATATAAATAAGCTGAATTGAATTGATATTAATCAAATATAGATTTGTGATGTGTACATATTTATTTAAATTAACGCGCGGAGTCGCGGGCCTAAGTGGACCTATGTTATAATTCATCACATCTCCATTATAACTTTTTATTTTCCTGGAATAAGAATCCTTATTTGTTGTAAACGTTGTCTTTTCTATGAAACATTGCAGATGACGAAAGACTGAAATCAAATCCCTTCTGCCATAAAGCAGTCCAGTGAAATGCTACATGCTAAAAACAAACAAAGCTTTCCCGTTGTATTTCTTTTAGTACATGCGAGCAAATAAGCTAACAGTACAGATCGTGCTTCCCTAACAGATCAGGCAGTGACATCTAACACTGCTAATGCTGCTAACGCTGCTAATGCTGCTAATATTATGTTCAGGTCTGGAATACTTTATTGTAAACATCAACATTTGCATTATGTTGAATCCACAACATCTACATTCAACTTTTACATTTGTTTTACATGTTTAGATTTAGGATTTTATATTTACATAATATACACTTCAGTTTAACATTTTGAAAAAAATAGCTAAATATGAGAACCGTGAGCTAAAAATAAAATATTAGTGAACATTTTTAACTAGGATTTTACACTGAGCTAAATTATGAAAATGTGTGAGTGACATTTTTTACCATTTAATGTACACCTGGCACCCTACAGAACACCAGCACTTTTCTGTTTATTTATTTATTTATTTATTTATTTTACTGTTTAGCACAAATTGAAATATTGTCAAAGGAATAAATTCTTTGG
>NW_013952523.1:791562-795377 GCF_001266775.1 Austrofundulus limnaeus | reverse complement strand
TATTATTTATTATCTTGTCTTTTGCAGGTACTGACAGGAAACTTCCTGATGAAATACGTTCACAAGACCTAAGTACATAATGCTAGTTTACGCGTGTTTCACAGACAGTGATCGCAGGAAACCAATTCCACCAAAATGACTTCCTCTCAGATAAAACAGCAGATCATGTGAAATGGCTGCAGCCAAGTCTAAATAATCAGCTTTGGTTTTGCTACATCAGTGCCTCTTTCATACACAGTGAAGTGCAGCAGCTTAACCTTTACTCCAACTGGGCTGTCTCGTTGAAGGTGATGAAGTTTCACAGTTTCTAGAATCTAAAGGTCAGGTAATCTCAGCGCAAACACAGAGAACGTGTTCTGTGATCCTGAGATGATTGTGTTTTGAAATGTGTGCATCAACCCCGCAGCAAAAATCCAAAGACCTGTGAAGATGCTGCTCAGAGAACATGTAAACGGTGCACAGAAAACCCTGGTCCAAACTGGAGATCGAGCTTCTTGTTAGCATCAGTGCTAACAACTGAGCCATTCTGCTGCCGTGAACAATGGTGGACAGCAGTGTGCTGTTTGGGCTACTAACCCTTTTTATTTTGTAGAAGCAACCCAAGCGCATCCTCGGGCCAAACAAACATTCATGTAGTCGTCATTCTGAATGTTTTCAATAGTTTTCATGCTCTTGACGTGCTGGACACGTGCCTAGGGACCTGGCATGGAAACTACAAATGATTCATTTTTGCAATTGTTTAATGTAAATTTAAATTGCACGTTGCAATTTTATGTGATTTATATGTAAAAATAAATATTAACTGTCAGAAAACAAAGCTTGAGTTTGTTCAGGCAAAACAACATTCATGACACTTTCCTGTCTTTTCAAAACAAGTCATCACGTCTGCTTGTCTCCTCCATTGTTCTTGTAGCCATCTGAACTTGTTGCACTGCCAGGCCACTTTTTTTTTTACTTTACATGTTCTGTCTAGTTTAAAATAAGCTTTAAAGACACCTTTAAGAGAACACGTCAGTGATTCAACAGAGCAGAAATTATTGGCATCATTGGTTCCCAAATTATGGACCCTGCTGTTAGTTTCTAAATAGGGGTTAGAAATAGGGATCTATAGAGATCCATTTAATGCCATAAATGACCGATTCAGCCTTAACTGTTACCAATGGATCAAATGAGCAACATAAAAAAAAAGAAAAAAATGGTTGGCAAGTCTCTGATTAAAAATACTTGAACCAAAAATATTTGAGGTTCAGAGTCTTTGTTTTTTTTTTTTTTTTTTTTTTCTCACTGGTGGAAAAGTGAAAAGTTTGGAAGCGCACTGTTAGAGATGAGTGGAGGTTTTGGAGCCAGAGAACACTAAGATGAAGCGGAAAAACCTGGACTGGTTAAGTAACAAAATACCCCCCCCCCCCCCCAACCAAAAAAAGCCATCACACAGCAAACATATCTAATAACATTACCAAGCTGACGCTCTGTTATGCTGAGCGGTTCATTCACACTTTCTGTTTCCCTCACACAAACATGCTGCTTCCTTCGGTTTCAATAGAGCATCAGCTCCAGTTACAAGGACACTGGAGAACCACTGCCAGCAGCTAGATAAGGACCCGACCCTCCTCATTTACAACAAATGCGAGTTTGGATTGAAGTTTGTGTTTAAAAATGCTTTTCTTACAAACTTGGTGTTTTCTTGTTCTGCTTCTTCAAAACGTTGTTGATTCTGGTGAGTATATGTGTTATGAATGTGACAGACTAACGACTTTAAATCATTTAGCTCACTTTTTTGTGTCTTTGTCTCTTTTTGTCAGAAGGACGGATTCTGAGGAAAATCAAAACGCGTGTGCGTGACCTCCAGCTGCAGAACAACAAGGAGTTTCTCCTGACCCTCATGGCCGATGGTCATCAGCCTCTCCAGCATGTAAAGGAGGCTCAGATCTATCAGAAGCTGAACCACTTCAACCGACAGGATGTGAACACCTTCCCTCAGGTGTGAAGCAAAGCTTTGATACAGCAATGCGAGAAAGCAAGTAGCATAAATAAGGTCAAACAAGGGTGACTGATGCAACGTTTGAACTGGCAGGAAATTCTTGATTTTCATCATCTCACTTCCTCAAATAAGATGACATTTCCCATCTGTGCAAACCTCAGAGTGAAGCTGCTGTTTGTTCCTTTGTAGAAAGACGTGGGAAAGAAAATGTGAAAGTTCAAATTCAGACAACTAAATTTATCCCCAAGGGCAATTCAGTCAGACTTATGCTCACATACTTAAAAAAAAAAAATCGCTCAAATACAAATCAACAGAGATTAGCATCAGGTGACAGCCTGATGGAGTAAATGAGCAGGACAACCTGTTAGTCTTCCTGCGTGGTGCCGTGAAGCGGCGGCCAGCCAGAATATCCCTCTAGCTTACTTACCTCTAGCAAAAAATAGCTTATTTAAGTGTACTACAAGTATACTTATTTTGTACTTTAAAATATGGCAGTGTACTTGAAGTTTACTTATTATAAACTACATTAGATATACTTAAGAATAGTACAGTGAAGTGTACTTGGCTTATACTCAAAAGTATGAAAGAAGTCCAAGACCAAGTACAACAAGACTTATACTTAAATAGTAAAGTTTGTACTTGTGCTTTTGTTTTTGCTACTCTTTATGCATTTATGCTGCAAAGTACTAATACATTCTTTTAATCCAAGAGCAAAATAAGATGATGACATTCACTAATTTAATGTTGCACAATAAGTTTTTCACAAAACACATTTGCTTTGAGGAATTACCTGTTATGAACTTGCTTGTTCAACACATTGCAGTGTGTACATACAGTGTACATACAGTATGGGTTATCTTTAAGAATATTTTAGGAAGTACTTTTTATCATATGATTAGTATTCTACAAGTAATTGCAAACTTACATGCATGTCTTGAACATATAAATTGTTGTCTAACAGTATACTTCAAGAATACTTTTTACAAACTAAAATTGTCTCAATCTAGTCCAAAAAGTATTAAATCAGTATTCTTATAGTGCACTTAGTGCAAAGTATACTTGAAATACTTATACTTTTATTCAAATATAGTAAATAAAATGAACTTTTTTTTAAATAAAATGAACTTCAAGTATACTACTTTTTGCAAGGGGATGGTCTGTTGGGACACTATTTCCTTACTTTTAAGAAGCACCCATTTCTCTCACAAGGACTGCAGGTCCCTCTGCTGGACCCCCATCAGTTTAGAGCAAACCTTGACAATTCTTTTATAGGATGAGGTTGTCTCACTGATGTCTGAGAAATAGACCCTGACGGTTTGCTTACCAGGCTGGTAAAAGTGTGTAGGATGCAAGACCTATAGTGCCCACGCTTAAAAGTGTGGAGGATGCAAGACCTATAGTGCCCACGCTTAAAAGTGTGGAGGATGCAAGACCTATAGTGCCCATGCTTAAAAGTGTGGATGATGCAAGACCTATAGTGCCCATGCTTAAAAGTGTGGAGGATGCAAGACCTATAGTGCCCATGCTTAAAAGTGTGTAGGATGCAAGACCTATAGTGCCCATGCTTAAAAGTGTGGAGGATGCAAGACCTATAGTGCCCATGCTTAAAAGTGTGTAGGATGCAAGACCTATAGTGCCCATGCTTAAAAGTGTGGAGGATGCAAGACCTATAGTGCCCATGCTAGACTGCTATTTGCAGATTTTTCAATTGCTTCTAATAAAAATGCAGCCACATATTTTATACCTCATAGCGGTAACATAATGACCCCCGCACGCAGAAATGCACCGGATCTCAGAAGTCTGTATTCCTAATAAATGTCATGCTACTAGGTGC
>NW_013952523.1:780609-790830 GCF_001266775.1 Austrofundulus limnaeus | reverse complement strand
AAAAGAAATCTGAAGCTTCTATGTTGAACAGTTTTTGAGTTATAAGCATTTTTGCATGTCCTGACATCCCCACTTTGAAAGGAGCCCCCTCCTCAAATATGGGGTCTATCGTAAAACCGTTGACTGGTGCAGTGTAGGTCAGACTCATCTACAGTCCTGCCAAATTTCATGTTGATTGGTGCAGCCGTTTTTGTGCTGCGATTGACCAAAAATCACTGAAAAAAAAAGCAGTATGAAAACAATATGACTCCCACTTATGCTTCGCGTGTGGGGGTCATAATTAGTCGTCTTTTGGGTGATTTTTACCTTCCTGATCAGCTTTTATTCTTCGTTTTCAAACTTTTTAACTGACAGGAAACAGAGGGCTCTGGTAAATGGAAACATATGAGAAGTTCTGGTTTTATTCTTTCACCCTTTCTTTTTATTTTGTACACAGACAGCTGCAGGTGTTTTACAGAAGGTTAAGTTTTCTGATGACACAGCACTTTTAACTCTTCTTCAAGGTTTAGAGCGACCGTGGTGGAGGTCTACTTAGTGGATTGGTCTGAGGGGTTACATTGAGTCAAAGGAGCTTGTGGTCAGATTGTGAATTCATACAAATATTTAAGAATATTATTTACTTTCAAGCTTAAATATGTTTCGAATAGTTTAGCTTTATTTGACAAGGTCAGCAGAAAAAATCAGTGCTACATGTTAGAACGTTGCTGCTCAATACAGAGGTTGTCTAGCCAAAGACTAATTAGAAAACCTAATGAGTTTCTTTTTTGACAAAAGTCAACAATTAAACTAGACTTTTCACTCAAATAAAACTTAAATTAAGTTGAAACAAACAAAAAAAGATGCAAGTAAAGGAAAGTGAAAGTTACTGTGAAAGTTAAAAAGTCTTTTTCTGACCGTATCTGTCTGTTCTCCAGAGATTCTTTGTTAATGAGGCGTACTGGCAGCGTCCTGATGGTCCAGTGTTCCTCTTCATTGGTGGAGAAGGGCCCATCTATGAGTTTGATGTTCTGGCAGGTAAAGTGAAATGCAACATTGTGCACCTGTGGCTTCACTTCTACACCACAGCCTCTTAGAATCACATTTTACAGATTTTTTAAAACCATGTTTCTCAATGAGAAAGGTCCAAACAGGAGTGTGCGTTCTGATCAAACAATAAAAACAAACAAAAAAAGGTCAGTGTGGTAGATTTGGACCCAGATGCATTCAAACACAAGAAGCTCAAGCAAAATGAGAACGTATTAATTGGATAAACAAAGCGTCAGCCAACAGCAAAACCTCACAAACTCAGGGCACCCAGAGAAGCCTGAGGCAGACCGAACCACATGACCGGTAGCCCACCCAAGACAACGAACTGCTGGTGAGGACGTGACAAGAGACTGGTCAAATAGAACACAGGCTGAGTGGAAAGTGGCAGCACCTGGATAATTACTGACTGTGAACAGGTGTGAGTGGAAGGCTGACTGAACAACAGAGTGCTGACTGAGTGCAGAATGAAGAAAAACACCCTAATACAAGGATTGATCAAAATATGAAAAACAGAAACACAAATGAATAAATGTCAAAACTTACACAGAAACTCACAAAGAAACTCTCAAAAATCAATCAAATAAATAAAATGAACTCTAATACAAAAAATAAAAAAACCATGACCTAAGGTCTTCTGACAGTGTCAGCATGTAAAGTTTACATGTGTCAAACTCAAGGCCCGCAGGCCAAACGTGGCCCCCCACCACATTTTTTGTGGCCCGTGAGAGCTTCAAATACATATTAATGTCTTTAAATAAAGCCAGCATTGACCAAAAATGATTATTTCATGGCATCCCTCTACTAGATGGAGGTGCACAGCGTTCAAAAGTAGCCAGTATCAGGCAGCTGGCAACTGGTAACCTGTAAAATATCCTTTTCACTGTATCCTCATCAGCTACTCTTGCTGCGGCTCAGTTGGTTGTAAATTTAAACTGTAACGCCCCTGCAGTGGGAATTTTTTTTCCTGTTAGAAACTGGGAGAGTTCAGAACTCAACATGGCAGCACAACTCAAAAGTGAGTAAAACTCCCATAATTTTACTTTTAATTGTATTTTTTATTATTTATTTATTATTTATTTTTTTATTATTTGTTTAGTCAGTTGTACATGTAGTACTTTAAAGCGTTTATAAGAGTACAATGAAGAGGGGGTGCTCATGTCCATAAAGGAGCTCTGTGAGGTCATGACCAACACCAGTGATGCAAACAAAGCAGAGATGGGAGCCTATCATCGACTTGTTAAACTATCAGAGGTACAGAAAACCCTACAAAATATTTTTAAAGTGTAAATCCTTTTTTCACATTTAAATCATTTGTTGGGGTCTATATAACTGTATGCTTTGCTCTGAATTCCTCCTTGTTGTAACTCCACAAGCCCCTCTTTCACCCCTTTTCTGAAGTGTGTCTCAGATCAATTCGTTTTGAGGCTACCTCTTTAAAGCATTTATAAGAGGACATAATAAAACCCTGTTTCTATGCAGGAAATACCACATAGAGCTCAGTTATTGTTTGTTAGTGGTGCTCAGCCATAGCAATGAAACACAGAACATAATGGTTCCTGTTTAGCTGAAACGACATGCTGACATTAATTACAACTGGTCCTTTGAGGGTAACCATTTTGCTCATGTGGCACCCTTGATTTAAACAGATATAAGTGACAACCAGGCTGAAACATGTTGATGGAAAGTTTTCTAACAGAAGTTCAAAGAAAAGCGTCCATTAATTTTCAGGTTTAATGTATCAGAACAGCTTTGAACTGTTTTAATGGTTGGTGGTGGACGAGGACCCAAAGCTTGGACTCAGGGGTTTACAGTCTAACCCAGTGGTTCCTAAACTTTTTATCTTCTGACCCACAAAATATTCATGGCAAAAACTTGTGACCCCAAATATTACTGGTCTGAGTACACGAACGTTGTTAATAACCCTGAAAACACAGGCTTTTTGACAATCTAAACAGCTTGAACACAAATATAAATACTCATTTATACTTATTTTGTGTTTTTGTAACAGTTATAGGGAAAATATTACATCAGCAATTATTTTATTACCCTTTAAATTGATTTCTGGAGATTATCCAAGGTGCTTCATGACCCATAATTGGGTCCCAAGCCCAACTTTGGGAACCAAAGTGCAGTGGTTCCCAAACTTTTCAACTTTTGACCCACAAAATAACAGTAGCAGAGACCTGTGCCCAACTATGTTTGGATGATAAACATTTGTATCAGGTCAACAAAACATGGGCATAGTAACAATATTTTTATACTACATTTATCCATTTTAAATATACTAACCTCACTCCTTTGTAACAACTAAGGCAAAAATGTAATTAATTCAGAAAATCTTTTCAGGACCCCACTTTGGGTCCCGACCCCAACTTTGGGAAACACTGGTCTAACCTGTACCACCAAAACACAGCAGTGCTTCACATTATAACTGATGAAATAAAAAGAAAGAACAAGAATTAATAAACAGTAACCTGAGGATCATTTGTCATTTTACAAAATTCTGTTTGAATATATTCTGAAAACTTCTCCTGTTGTTTCAAACGTTCAAATCTGTTTGTAACTGTTAAAAATAAAACATGTATTAAAATAAACCTGTAGTACACAAAATTAAAGAAAAGCCTTGAAATCATCCTGCCTTACAGAATTTCTCTGGAAGTGTTGCTCATCACATCATCTCCCAGTGTACAGATTATACATATTAATCCCGTCACGTACTGGAGCTGTATTTCCTGTTGAGAGAACCTGAACCGAGTACGTAGAAATCATGTCAGCGGTAAAAACGTGTTTCCAGGTCATCATGTTGCCATGGCTAAAGAACACGGCGCCCTGCTGCTGGCTGTGGAACACCGTTTCTACGGCAACAGCATCAACCTTGACGGACTAAAAACGGAGAAGTTGGTTGACCTGAGCAGTCAGCAAGCGTTAGTGCTCACTCTCCATCAGTGTGTGTGTGTTTGCATGCAGCTCCTCTGTCTTCAGTGTCCACATGTTTGCTATAATGAGGACAGATGTGAGGATTACTAAACATGGCAATCTGTTTCTCTTTTTTCCTTTCTCATTAAGAATTTCTGTGAGCACAGAAAGCTTGAGCAATTTAGTTTTTTTAATGCCTCAGCCTTTTTTCCCCTTTTCTTTCCTTTTTTCGTTTTTTACGTTTTTATTTTATTTTTTGCAATGTTTTGTACGTTTTTCCATCTGTAAATGTGCTGAACACGGCCTTCCTCTTTTCCCCCAGGCTTGCTGACTTGGCTGTATTTCACGAGTACATCAGCCAGAGCTTCAATCTGAGCTGCAGGAACACCTGGATCAGCTTTGGAGGCTCGTACTCTGGAGCTCTATCAGCCTGGTTCAGAGGAAAGGTGCAGAGTGGGACTCATACATGAATCATTTAGTGATGCATTAAAGACATGCAACCTGTAGCATCTGAATCTTAGATAACAAAAACCTGAATTGAACAAATGTAAAGGCCTACCATGCTGCCCACCACAGTTTATGCCAGAGTTTTATCTTAAGGTGAAAAAAGACAGAATTAAATAATGACTCTCAGCTACTACCACACCAGGCTTTAGCTCCATAGCTGTAAGATTAACTGAGTCACAGTTTGGGTTTCCTATTGTTAACTGGTTGTAGTAATCATTCTAAAATGTTTTACTGATGACGTACACCCAATTAATACTTTCTGCTGGTTTCATTTCAGTTTGAAGTTTCATGTCTTGTAGGGAAGCTTTAGCTGCACTGGAGCGCTATTGGTTGCTACTGTCTCAGGATGATGACATCATCATTTTGCAGTACGACAGCTCTGTTGTTAGCAGCAAGAAGGTTGTGGGTTCAATCCCCAGTTCGGACCTGGGGTCTTTCTGTGTGGAGTTTGCATGTTCTCCTCATGCTTGTGTGGGTTTTCTCCGGGTACTCCGGTTTCCCCAACCACAAAAAACATGTACAATAGGTTGCCTTATACTTGAAGTTTATTTTGTTAAGTATACTTGAGTATGAGTTCAAGTATATCAAGAATACTAGGCACCATGTACTTGTAGTGTACTAGAAAGTATATTGATTTAAAAACTTGTTTGTACTAAATTGGGACATTTTTACAGCAGGTAAAATAAGTAYTGAACACGTCACCATTTTTCTCAGTAAATATATTACTAGAGGTGCTAATGACATGAAATTTTCACCAGATGTTGGTAACAACCCAAGTGATCCATATATACAAAGAAATCAAACCATAAATGTCCAGAAATGAAGTTGTTTGTAATAATGTGGAATGGCACAGGGAAAAAGTATTGAACACACTTACTGAAATTTATCTAATACTTTGTACAAAAGCCTTTGTTGTCAATGACAGCTTCAAGACACCTCCTGTATGGAGAAACTAGCGGCATGCATTGCTCAGGTGTGATTTTGGCCCATTCTTCCACACAAACAGTCTTCAAATCTTGAAGGTTTCGTGGACCTCTTCTATGAACTCTGATCTTTAGTTCTTTCCATAGATTTTCTGTTGGATTCAGGTCAGGTGATTGGCTGGGCCATTCCAGCAGCTTTAGTTTCTTTCTCTGAAACCAACTGAGAGTTTCCTTGGCTTTGTGTTTGGGCTCATTGTCTTGCTGAAATGTCCAGCCACGTTTCATCTTCATCATCCTGGTAGATGGAAGCAGATTTTTATCAAGAATGTCTCTGTACATTTTTCCACTCATCCTTCCTTCAATTATTTGAAGTTTGCCAGTACCATATGTTGAAAAACAGGCCCACACAATGATGTTCCCACCTCCAAACTTCACTGTTGGTATGGTGTTTTTGGGCTGATGTGCAGTGCCATTTGACCTCCAAACATGATGTGTATTCTGGCATCCAAACAGTTCAATGTTGGTCTCATCTGACCAGACTATATTCTCCCAGTATTACACAGGCTTGTTTAAATGTTGTGCAGCAAACTTTAAAGGAGCTTCAACATGCTGTTTCTTCAGCAGTGGAGTCTTGCATGGTGAGCGTGCATACAGGCCATGCTGCTTCAGTGCATTACTTATTGTTTTCTTTGAAACAATCGTACCTGCTAATTCCAGGTCTTTCTGAAGCTCTCCACAAGTGGTCCTTGGCTCTTGGACAACTCTTCTGATAATTCTTTTCACTCCTCTGTCAGAAATCTTGTGAGGAGCACCTGGTCGTGGTCGGTTTATGGTGAAATAATGTTCTTTCCACTTCTGAATTATGGCCCCAACAGTGCTCACTGGAACCTTCAGAAGTTTAGACATTCTTCTGTAACCGATGCCATCATTATGCTTTGCAACAATAAGGTTGTGAAGGTCTTGAGAGAGCTCTTTACTTTTACCCATCATCAGATGGTTCTTGTGTGATACCTGGCCATCATTTGGGACTGAACCAGCTGACATTAACTTGCACTGACAAGGGGCAGGCTTGCTTTCTAATTACTGAGAGAGTTCAGCTGGTGTCTTGGCTTTCCCTGCCTTTTTACACCTCCCTTTCTTCATGTGTTCAATACTTTTTCCCTGTGCCATTCCACATTATTACAAATAACTTCATTTCTGGACATTTATGGTTTGATTTCTTTGTATGTATGGATCACTTGGGTTGTTACCGACATCTGGTGAAAATTTCATGTCATTAGCACCTCTAGTAATATATTTACTGAGAAAAATGKTGACGTGTTCAATACTTATTTTACCCGCTGTATTTTATAAAAGATATAGTTTAAGCATACTTTAAGCATGTCTTTTAAAGCTTATACACTTACAAAAAAGTATACTTTAAGTACATGTCATTAAGTATACTGAAGTATATAAAAGTGTATTTCCCTAAGTGTATTTTTATTTACCATGTAAACTGAAATAAGTATACTGGCAGTTTCCTAACAAACAGACTTCTAAGACTAAATTGGCCCACAAAAAGTTTATGAAAGTATACTCAGAAGTATACTGAAATTAAACTATGTATAGCTTTTTTTTATCTTGAAATATACTACAAATAAACCGGTCTGTGTGAAAAGTGTACTACTAGAGTTTATCTTGACCAAAAGTTTAAACAATAGTATAAACTAAGTATACTTAAACTTTTAGTATACTTTTAGTACAAGTCAAGTATAGTGTAAGATAAACTTGGTTGAGTATATCTCAGATGGGTACATAAAAAGTAAACTGGAAGTTTACTTTTTTATTTCAAGTTTAAAATTACTATACTTCATGGATAATTGCATTATTACTTATTGCTAAGGGAGGCCTCCCTTGAAAAAAGAGATCTGTAATCTCATTGGGATTTGCCCACTCAACAGTAAAATTAAATAATTCTAAATGTCATTTAGTTAGATGTTCATTGAATAACAGTGGTTCCTGAGAAATGTTTGCTAAAAGACAGACAAATGAACACAGACAAAAAATTATATTTGTTCTGCCTTCAGTGGTGAGAACTACAAATGAGATTAACTCTAAAACATCACAAAATGAACTGAAACTCAGTAGTAGGCAGCAGATGATGAGAAACCACCACAACCTCAGCTGTCAATTCATGTAAAATAATGTTTTATAAGAAGATACCTTAAAATTATTTCATGTTTACTAAATTTTCACCATAGACATGTATTAAATTACTCGAGTGCATACAGAGAGCCAGAGGATAAAGATGGAGGTGTTACAGCATCCTTTGGTATCAGCTCAAGGTCCTAAACAAGCTCTTGATACAAAAAAGTACATCTCAGAAATGTTTTCAGGTGTTGACTGGTGATGATTCGGGTAGCTCTTGCTGCTGTATGGTCAAATGTTCACAGATAGTTGTAAATAACTGTATCATGGTTAAAATCAATTGTGTAACTTTATTATTATTATTCTTTTAAGACGTTTGATTTGAACAGATTCAGGTCCACCAGCAAAAGAAAATAAATATTTACCAATATGTTGTTGGGATCTGATTAGAGGATGTTTATGCTGTTTCCTCAGATAAAGATTTTCACAATCTTAATTATAAGAATTACATTTTTCCAACATGAAAAGATTTGATGTTTTCTTCTGACAATCAATCCAATAAATGATTTTATTTTAAATGCCAGCTAAAATATATTTAAAAAGCAGGGTGTTGCAGATTTTACCAAATGTTTCTTGTGTAAACTGAGTTTTTCTTCACTTGTGAGAAAGTAGAGCAGACCTCAGTTTAAACGCAAGTGCAACAAACAGTATTTATATTTATTTTTAGCTCATTAATGACCTGTTTGTTCCTGCCTCCATCTGCAGTTTCCCAGTCTGGTGTTTGGAGCCGTGGCCTCGTCAGCTCCGGTCATGGCAAAGCTGGACTTCTCTGCCTACAACAATGTAAGGATGAAGTCCACACTCTGATGGTAACCAGTCTGTAACAAACTC
Organism: Austrofundulus limnaeus; assembly: GCF_001266775.1. Classification (NCBI taxonomy): domain Eukaryota; kingdom Metazoa; phylum Chordata; class Actinopteri; order Cyprinodontiformes; family Rivulidae; genus Austrofundulus; species Austrofundulus limnaeus. Next base: position 782,440 of record NW_013952523.1, on the reverse strand, counting down.
TCCACTGATATTGTCAGGAGTCTCATGCAGCACAGCTCAGAACTCGACATTAATCATTCTTTCCCTCCGCTGCAAGGTTGTTGGTTTGAGTCTGATGAACGAGGCAGTCGGAGGCTCACAGAAGGTGTGAACATGACACACGATGCATTAACTTCTTTATTTTGTTCTAAAATCAGTTTAATCCTCTTCCTACAGTGTCTGGCTAAAGTGCAGGAGGCGTTTGTTGATGTTGAAGCAGCGCTGATGAGTGGAAACTCTAGCCAGGTGGCCAAAGACTTTGGCTGCTGTCAGACCCCCAAGAATCCTAACGATCAGGTTACAGCTTTCAATTTTATACTTTTTATTTCTCCAGAAAATTAGAGAACTTTACTGTGCTAATTAAAGGGATATTTCAGGTATTTTCATGTGGGATTCTATGGAAAAGTTATGAATTATTATTTGTTTTATCTGATGTCAACAGCTCTTTGAATGTTAGTTTGGAAAAATCAAAGTGTAACTGCAACAAGACTGACCACTGACATACAGTATGTTTACAACTGGACCCAGGAAAAGAACATTTAAAACAAATAGGCACAGGCGCCCCCTGTAGGCCGGCTGCAGAATGAGTTCACATCACAGTAAATGAATGGGATATTTGCATCTCAGATAAAAGTTAGTTGACGCCTTAAAAACACAATTTTATAGGTTTGTATGTCTGGGGTTGGCTTTCAGTTCCTCAGCTCTTTGTGCCGCTGAGACACTTTGTCCATCATTTTTATGTGGACAATCCAAGTCAAGAGCAAAATACAGCTGCCGTTTTAAACCAGCTGCAGTCTTTAAATGTTCAGGCAAACACTTACACTTGTACAATACGTACAATACGGCCATTTTTGCATTGCATATAAACTCAGAAACCACAGCTGTAAAAATAGATGAAATTGCATGTATGCAGTCGTGTTTGTCTAAATAGTTTTATTTTATTTCAAGCTCAACTCTCAAAACAGGTTTCTCTCTCACTCCATGCCTTCTGAAGGAGTTAGTTATGTTATGTTCAGGAACACAAGTAAAAACATCACAAAACAAAAAAAAAAGTAAAAAGAAACTCAAATAAAAAATCTGTTTCCAGACACACACCACTCAGAGTTCTGTGTGAATGAGTAAAGGAGGACAGTTTAGTGTAAAGCACCTTGAGTATCCCGATTGGATAGAAAGGTGCACAGTCCATTTACCATTTATTTTTGTTTAGTTCGGGGTCATGTCATAAATACAAGTACTGTGAAGAATGAACCATTTAGATTGAAGAACTGAGGTATACTTGTTGGATTAAACAGTTAAACATATACACAGTGTATTCATATACAGTATAATCTGACTCCAGTAATGTCTGTATCTCTCACCAAGAGACGGCTGCTCAAAATTATGCCATGACCAGAATGTATGATTTCATGTCCATATGTTATTATCTAATGGCCACAAGTTGTCTCATGAACTTAAGTTATTATCTCATGGCCATGAATTATTGTATCATGGCCACAAGCTATTATCTCATGGCCACAAAATTTTTATCTCATGGCCACAATTTATTATCACTCTTAGTTTTTGTAAGACACAAGATGGAAGCTAACAATGACTTGTCCTAGCAGACTTACAGATCGTTGGGTTGCCTTAAAACAACTTCAATTTTTGAAGTAGAATAATAATGAGCATTTTAGATAAAGTCAGCCAAAAAGGCCAATTAGCATTACTATTTCTTTAAAATCGTCACAGTTTATAAACATGAACTCACAGAATCAAAATGTTTAGGCATTTTTTTAATTTAGAGCTCAATATCTATATTTAAATACTTTATAAT
>NW_013952523.1:778921-780419 GCF_001266775.1 Austrofundulus limnaeus | reverse complement strand
GTGCTTTACATTAAAAAATAAGTTAAACATCAAAGACAACATGAAACAAAATATACCAAATCAAATACAATAAAAAAAAACATTATCAAATATTAAAAGCCTTATTAAAAAAGTAAGTCTTAAGTGAATATTTAAAAGAAAACAGAGGTAGCCTGTCTAATATTTAGTGGAAGTGCATTCCACAAACTGGGAGCCCTGACCATAAAAGCCCTCTCTCCTTCTGTCACCAGTCAAGCTCTGGGAAAGGAAAGTAGTAACTGATTAACTGATCTTAGGTGACGAGACGGTATATATGGGTTAAGAAGCTCAGAAAGATAAGATGGTGCCAGACCATTCAAAGATTTAAAAACAAACAATAAAATTTTAAAATCAATTCTAAAAACCGCAGGGAGCCAATGTAAAAAGGACAGAACCGGAGTGATGTGCTGATATTTATGGGATCGTGTAAGAACTCTATCTGCAGTGTTTTGTATTAATTGAAGACAATTGAGAGAACTTTGAGGCAGACCAGAAAACAAAGAATTACAATAATCAAGATGGCAGGAAACAAAAGCATGAATTAGAGTTTCTGCATCAGTGAACGAAATAAAATCTCTGATTTAAGCAAGTTCCTAATTTGGAAAAGGGCTGTTTTTGTTATGTTCTTAAAATGTTTAGAAAAACTAAGATCAGAGTCAAAGGTCACCCCCAAATTCCTAGTTTCATTAGTGCAGTTAAAACCATATTAGAAAGAGACTGAATTACAAGATCCCTTTTGGTCTTTGACCCAAACACTATCATCTTTGTTTCATCATTATTAAGTAAAAGATAGTTGTCAGACATCCAGGTTTTTATGTCAGCAAGACGAAAAGTAAGTTTATTGAGAGTAGAGAGGTTAGATGGGTTAATAGCCAAATAAATCTGGGAATCGTCTGCATAAAAATGAAAAGAGATTTTAAATTTATGAATAATCTGACCAAGTGGTAACAGATAAATAGAAAATAATAATGGCCCAAGAATTGACCCTTGGGGAACACCACAGGTAAGTATAGCTAAGCTGGAGGAATTGCTGCCAGACATTACAGAGAAAGATCTGTCCTGTAAATATGATTTAAACCAGCCCAGAGCAGTATCTCTAAAGCCTAACCAAAGTTCTAGTCGAGTTAAAAGAATATCATGATCGACTGTGTCAAATGCAGCAGCAAGGTCCAGCAGCATCAGGACAGTACAAAAGCCAGCATCTGAGTTCATCCTGACATCATTCACAACCTTTAATAATGCCGTTTCTGTGCTGTGATATTTACAAAACCTGGACTGAAACTTTTCAAAAAGCGAATTTTTGCTAAGATGAGTTAAAACCTGAGAGGAAACCACTTTCTCTAAAATTTTAGCAATAAAAGGCAATTTGGAAATTGGCCTAAAATTATTTGGATTATTACAATCCATGCTGCTTTTTTTTAAATAATGGTTGGACCACAGCAGTTTTAAACATTTTAGCTACTATCCCTGTGGATAATGA
>NW_013952523.1:770488-776960 GCF_001266775.1 Austrofundulus limnaeus | reverse complement strand
CAAGAAGTCCTTTTACTGAGATTTGTGAATTGTTATTAATGTTTTCTTGTAACTTTCACCTGTCACTGACAATCGTTTCCAATATTTTTGGATTCTTACTGGCTGAAATAATTTGATTTTTAAAATATTGTTGTTTGGCTTTGCATAATTCAGCAACACATTTATTTCGGTAACTGTTTATTGTTGGTAAAATATCTAGAGAACAAGAGGAAGTTTTCATACTAGTTCTTGTTCACTAAGCCTGTGATAGTAAAGAGAATGAACTAAAAATGTGATTTACCTCTTCATAGTGAACAGATGAGCAAGATGACACAATCTGAGCTCTAATACTGACAATTTTATTAATGAAAAATGAACGAAATAACTCACAACTGTCTGAAGATAATTCATTAGAAATAGGTGATTTATGAATTAAAGAGTTAATGGTTTTAAATAAATGTTTCGGATTGTGTGGATTAGAAGCAATGAGGGCCGAGAAATATTTAGACCGTTCTTCTTTGACCACCCTATTATAATCTTTCAGCAGATTTTTCATGTTAATAAAGTTACAGCTCAGATTATAAGATTTGTTTTCGCTCAGCACGTCTGCATGCCCTCCTAACGGATCGGACACGATCATTAATCCAAGGTGCTGGTTTGGTCATCTTAGAGTGGGGTTTAGACATCTTAAAAGGAGCTGCAGTGTCTATAGTTGCTGCACATCTGCTTAAAAATTCTGTTCCTTGTTCATCTGTAGAAAGAGATGAATTTGGCTGTTGGAGCTGAGGAAAATCTTGATAAATTTTACAAAACTGTCCCACTGCCTGAGATGTGGTAGGTCTAAAATGATGAGAAGTTTGGTCATTTGAGGTCTCAACTGCTAAAACTAAATAAAATGGCATCATGATCAGAGACATGCATATTGCTAATAGAAAGATTAAATATGCTGAGGCCTAATGTAATAATTAAATCAAGAGTGTGACCATGTTCATGTGTAGGGCCAGAGTCATGCTGACTACAGTCAAAAGTGTGAATAAGATCAATGAATTCAGATGCAATTCTGTCATTCTGATCATCAACATGAATATTGAAGTCACCAAGAAGAATAACTTTCTCATAACAGTAATGATAGAAAGAAGATTACCAAATTCAGTTAGAAAGTCACCCATAGGGCCACGGGAACGATATAGCAACCCAATAAGAACAGAACACTTTAGACTATTTATGGCCTATATTTTGGCTATAGAAAAAGAAATTATGTAACATTTTTCTAAAATTTAGTCAACAATCACATTTTTTAACGTTATGTGATGCTAAGCTATCTTTTTCAGAAACAGAATTAGATTTATTGACCAAGAGTTTTTAGACATTTGACTTGGTGTCGCTGAGGTGCAGAACATGAAATGTAAACAAAGAAATAAAAAAAGAAAATATGTGTATAAAAATAAAGTCATATTTCTTGACCTAGGTTTTTTGAGAATGTAGATTAAATAAATGCAACCTAACTGCTAATTAAGCTACAAGCCTACAGCTACAAATGGGTATTATTTCTTTACTAATTGTAGTTTATTCGTCTTTTTAAATAGTTATATTTAATATCATTTTACTCCATATTTATCCACTCAGTTCAGATACAGGATGCAGATGGATCCTGTGTAACTCGGTCACATCGTTCCTTGTTTCTCAGGTTGAGTTGATGCAGAACCTGGCTGACATCATCATGGGAACAGTCCAGTACAATGAAGAGGGGGTGCTCATGTCCATAAAGGAGCTCTGTGAGGTCATGACCAACACCAGTGATGCAAACAAAGCAGAGATGGGAGCCTATCATCGACTTGTTAAACTATCAGAGGTACAGAAAACCCTTCAAAAATATTCTTTAAAGTGGACATGTCCTGCTTTTAAATCCTTTTTTCACATTTGGGTTCTATATAAAGTTGAACTGCAATGTTTTGCTCTGAATTCCTCCTTATTGTATCTCCACAAGCCCCCCTTTCACCCCCTTTCTGAAGTGTGTCTCAGATCAACTCGTTTTGAGGCTGTCTCTTTGACTCCATACAAGGATTTTGCTGACATGTTCTTGTAATGTTCAGAAATGACCAGCAGATGTCAGCAGTGAGCCATTTCTTTCAGAGCTGTTGCTCCTCACTCACCTGGATAAAAACAAAAAGGTGCTTCTGTGTTTCTTTCAACTTAATTGTTTTTTTTTTTCTGTTTCATGTGTGTAATGTGTAGCTCTACCGCTCCAGCTCTGATGAGTCATGCCTGGACATTTCTCATGAGAAAGCCATGAAGGACCTGCTGGACACGTCTGTCCACACCGGCAGAAGAGCTGAGAGACAGTGGACCTACCAGACCTGCACTGAGTTTGGCTTCTGTACAGCACACTAAATCTCTCTCACACACATAAAAACACACACTGACCCATGTCTAACCTCTGTCTGTGTGCTTGTGTTTGTAGACCAGACCTGTGAGGACAGCACCTGTCCATTCTCTGGGATGCTGACCCTGCAGGCTCAGACTGAGCTCTGTGCCAAGGTGTTTGGGATTTCCCAGCATTCCCTTCCAGCACGTGTCGCCTTCACAAACAGTTACTACGGAGGAGTGGACCCACACACTCACAGGGTTCTTTATGTCAACGGTAGGGCCTGTTTCACCGCAGACCAAACCCACAGGAAGTAACTGAGCCGTCACACAACCGGAGACAGAAAGCAGAACATCAGACTTTATTTTCTGAGCTGTCAGAAACTACACGAGAGCTGTTTATTGCAGCACGATGAGACAATAAAGCACGGGTCTTAAAATGTGTGTTTTGTCACTGCAGGAGGAGTGGACCCGTGGAAGGAGCTGTCAGTGGTTCAGGACAGAAGCGAGGAGGGAGACGAGGTTCAGACTGTTTTCATTGCAGACACGGCTCACTGTGCTGACATGTCAAATCCAAGACTCACAGACCGCCTGTCACTCAGGAGAGCCAGACAGGTTTGATCCAGATCTCTGTCAGTCTGTAGGAAATATGCTGCCCTCCTCTTTACCTTCTCCTACATTCATCATCATTTATTTACCCACAGATTAGTGACTTTCAAACTGTTAAACAGTGGCTCAACTAAAACTTCCTGTTTTTAAATGAAGTGTTTTGATGATGAAGCTCTGTGCAACTTTGGCATTCTGACATCCTCAGTTTAAATTTTGTAAGGATCTGAAATCAGAACTATAAGCCTCTGTAGCCGAGGCTAGCTTCTTTGGTTACGTCTTTTAGCCAAAGTCATTTAAAATCATCCGAACCAGGATAAAGCTTTTATCATCTCCTGTAACGCTCTTTATGTTGGATCCTCCCTCAGCTGCCTTCAGCTTGACCAAAAATCTGCAGCCCATCTTTTAACTAACACTCCAAGACTTGAGCACATCACTCCTGCATTATTTTCTTTATTTGTTCATTCTACAACTGGTTTTAAACTTCCGTTGTTTATTTTTAAAGCTTTTATTGACCTTAGCCCACCTTGTTTAGCTTAACTCAGTAGATTTCCATGAGTGTGAGAGGACCTGAAGGTCAGCAAATACATTTTCTCTACAAGTGCAAGGTCCAAACTCAAACAAAGAGCTCACTGAGCTCTTCCAGTCGCTGCACTTTGGATCCTGAATCCTCAGAACTTGATAGCAGAATAAAGTCACAAACATGCTTGAACATACACTCACCGGCCACTTTATTAGGTACACCACGCTAGTAATGGGTTGGACCCCCTTTTGCCTTCAGAACTGCCTCAATTCTTCGTGGCATAGATTCAACAAGGTGCTGGAAGCATTCCTCAGAGATTTTGGTCCATATTGACATGATGGCATCACACAGTTGCCRCAGATTTGTCGGCTGCACATCCATGATGCGAATCTCCCGTTCCACCACATCCCAAAGATGCTCTATTGGATTGAGATCTGGTGACTGTGGAGGCCATTTGAGTACAGTGAACTCGTTGTCATGTTCAAGAAACCAGTCTGAGATGATTCCAGCTTTATGACATAGCGCATTATCCTGCTGAAAGTAGCCATCAGATGTTGGGTACATTGTGGTCATAAAGGGATGGACATGGTCAGCAACAATACTCAGGTAGGCTGTGGCGTTGCAACGATGCTCAATTGGTACCAAGGGGCCCAAAGAGTGCCAAGAAAAGATTCCCCACACCATGACACCACCACCAGCAGCCTGAACCGTTGATACAAGGCAGGATGGATCCATGCTTTCATGTTGTTGATGCCAAATTCTGACCCTACCATCCGAATGTCGCAGCAGAAATCGAGACTCATCAGACCAGGCAACGTTTTTCCAATCTTCTCTTGTCCAATTTCGATGAGCTTGTGCAAATTGTAGCCTCAGTTTCCTGTTCTTAGCTGAAAGGAGTGGCACCCGGTGTGGTCTTCTGCTGCTGAAGCCCATCTGCCTCAAAGTTCGACRTRYTGTGYRTTCAGAGATGCTCTTCTGCCTACCTYGGTTGTAACGGGTGGTTATTTGAGTCACTGTTGCCATTCTATCAGCTCGAACCAGTCTGCCCATTCTCCTCTGACCTCTGGCATCAACAAGGCATTTCCGCCCACAGGACTGCCGCTCACTGGACAGGTTTACCTAATAAAGTGGCCGGTGAGTGTACATATAACAGGGAATGCAAGATACACAATTTTTTTTGTAGCAACAGTCTTGACGTGTTCAAAAAGGAGTAGGAAGAACTAAAAACCTATGAGCTCAATACTGTTTTCAGATGGACCCTCATTATTAGTTAAAAAGAGAAACAAAAAAGAAGAAGAAAAAATCTTGACATACTTAGAAAAAGAAAAATACAATTCTACTGTTGGATTTTGACAATATCAGTTGTGATAATTTAACAGTTCCCTCTTTTTATTTCAGTCTGGTGTTCCCAACACTCTCAGTGCCTGTTAGCATCTCGACCGGCATCATTTAAATATAGACATGAATATATATTATACAATCCTTTGCAATATTACTACTTCTCACAATAATTTTGTTCTGACATATAATATTTATTGTATTATATCATATATTATTTATTATATCATATAATATTTGACATATTTAACAGATCTGTTAGGTCTGAATATTTGTTATTACCTGTCGTTCTGGGTATAAACTGATTCATCTGATGTAGTTTTGTGTTCATGTTCTGTTCAAAACTGCATTTTAAAGTTTACCCACAGCCCGATCTGACGTGTGTAAAAAAACATAAACATCCTTAAATTCAGTTTCAACAAAGTTTATAAGGTTTTTGTCAGAACAGAAGAAGCAGAAGAGATTGAGTAGTTTATTGTTTTTGTGCACATTGAAATTCTAAGCCCCAGTTTTAAATAGCATCAGAACACGTTTCGCACGTTGACTTCACTTTGTCTTAATGTGCATAATATAAAACAGTTTGCACTTATACATTTTAAAAGTGTGACTTCTTTATTTTGTTACAATTTTTACAAGTATGTTATTAGTTATAATCTGCATAACAATTTCTGTATCAGTTAGAGGATCTGAACATTGTTACTAAGATTTGAAGCCCCAATTTTTGCTTTCTTTCTTTTGTGACGTTTCTGAAGTAAACAAATAGTAGAACTTTGACCTCAGTGTAAAAAAAAATACATCTATGATAAATATTAATAGTAAATTTACATTAAACGTAGGGAACGTTGAAACGTACAACTGTTCAGAAACACTTACAATAACATCATCTTTTAAAGCCACCTGACAGCCTGTTGCATCACAAAACCAAATGTAAACTGGTGTCTCTGGAGAGTTGAAGCTGTTTTCCTGTTTTTCTGTCTCTCAGGAGATTCAGCGACATGTTGCCAGCTGGTTGAGGACAGCCGACACACAGAAGAAGAAACAAGAAGGTTCCAGTAGAACCTGAATCTGATCTCGTCATGCTCCTCTATTAATCTGTCCTCTGCCCCATCATCCCTGTTCACTATTTGCTTTTTACTTTTTCCTTTTGTTTCTTCAGTAACAGTGAAGGTTTGAGTTTAATTGGAGAGAAGCACTATGAGAGGTTTGAATTGCCTTCCAGCTCACTAACATTTATGTGCTGATAAAATTACTTGTATTTTATTTTTTCTGCAGCATTTATCAGCTGTTGTTCCCTTGGCCCATCACTAGGGTGTGATGTTGCAACATCAGCAGGGAGCGTCTTGCTTAAACACTCAAAATCAAAAGAGTTTTTTTTTTTATTAAAAACAGTAAAAACAAGAGGAACATTTTGTTTGGATTTCTATTTATTTCTAATTGCTTTATTCCAAAGGGATTATTTTATTTTTATTTATTAATTTTATTTTGCTGTTTGTGGATGTGATGTAGTTGTTTAATTTTTAACAGTAAGAGAAATCCTGAAGATGTGGGTTGTTTGTGGGAGAAAGGTGAAGGAGCATCTTTGTCCCCAAGGCCATCTGTTTCCGTGTGTGTGTGTGTGTGTGTGTGTGTGTGTGTGTGTGTGTGTGTGTGTGTGTGTGTGTG
>NW_013952523.1:760388-769768 GCF_001266775.1 Austrofundulus limnaeus | reverse complement strand
CACACACACACACACACACACACACACACACACACACACACACACACACACACACACACACACACAAGCGTAAAAACCAATATGTGGCACTGATCACATTAAAAGAACATTTGAATGAATGATTTATATCATTGTGACGTCGGAGCTTAAATCATATGAAACAGTGAAGTTTCTGGAAACACACTGAAGGTTTGCTGATGACTGAATTAATTATAGTTGTGTTTACTTTGAGACTAACAGGCTTTCATTGGAAACTCACAGATGTTATCACACCTCAGCATGAAGGGACAGGAGAAACAGTGATGAAAGCACCTTTTTTAAAGCTCTTCTTCGTTTTGCATCTTTTTCCGCCAACAAAGAAAGTGTGACAAGGTTTCTGCCTTTGTGTGTGTGTTAGTAAAATATCCCATGAACCACAGGAGGAGGGGTTTTACTGAAACCAAATCAAAGTAAGTTATTGAGTCTACAACTCAATAACTTGTGAGTCGATCCCAGTCAATATGGCTGCTTCACCTGAGCAACTTTGAACACATTGATGGTAACAATGACAGATGTAATAGAACATTAGGTTTGATTGTAGACGATGGATCGGTCCAAATGACATTTGATTGAACACAATCTGTTTTAAGAACTTAGCCATTTTGATCTGTTAGCAAAATATCTTTGGAACTACTGGTGGGCAAAAAGGGTGCGGTTTCTGCCTGATGCTACTGGGGGCTTTTATTTTAAAAACTAGGGTGTCAGAAGATTTCCTCCAGCTCTTATTTTTAATTTGACACCTTTACAAAAAATAAAAATGTCAGAAGCCTTTTAGGGAAGTTCAGGGGGGGTTGTTAAGGGGTTGTAAACTCTCATGGTGATCACTGGATGTGCCTCTGATAAACTTTTGGGTTTGAGCTTAAATAAAGGTGGTCTCCAGCTGATCAGCTGAGCTCAGTGGTAGTAGGAGAGACCAGGGACAGTTGCAACACGTTTTGCTTTTGACTCTGTTACTCAGATGGTTTGAATTAGACAAACCAAATTTTAACACAATAAACTTAGATCTGTTAATAGTCAAAAACATTTATAGATGATTAAAGAATGTAAATTCTTCACAATTTGCATTTGAAAATGAAAAGTCAGATGTGGCAACTGACCCCGGGGCCGTGGACTGTTGCAACATTGTTTGAGGGTGGTTGCAACATATCTGAAGTTTGCTAGAGAGCATTTGGATGTTCCAGAAGAAGACTGTGAGAAAGTCATATGTTCAGATGAAACCAAAGTAGAAGTGTTTGGTAGAAACACAACTCATGTTTGGAGAAGAGTGAATGCTGAGTTGCATCTAAAGAAAACCATAGTGTGAAGCATGGGGGTGGCAACATCATGCTTTGGGGCTGTTTCTCTGCAAAGGGACCAGGACGACTGGTCCGTGTACATGAAAGAATGAATGGGGCCATGTATTGTGAGATTTTGGGTGCAAACCTCCTTCCATCAGTTGAAAGTCGGTGTTGCCCGCCAACAGCCCCAAAACATCACTGCTCTAGAGGAGATCTGCATGGAGGAATGGGCCAACATACCAGCAACAGTGTGTGCCAACCTTGTGAAGACTTACAGAAAACGTTTGACCTCTGTCATTGCCAACAAAGGATATACAACAAAGTATTGAGATGAACTTTTGTTGTTGACCAAATACTTATTTTCCACCATAATTTGCAAATAAATTCTTAAAAAAATCAGACAGTGTGGTTTTCTAGATATATTTTGTCTCATGTATGACAATTAGTGGCTGACTAAATACTTTTTTTCCACACTGTAGCAAACTTAATACGTAGAGCTAATGTTGACAAATTCTTTGTGTGAGGGCAGAGGAAAGAGTTTTGCCACGTGGGCAGATTAACGTTAGTGATGGTAAAAGTTTACAGTTGGCCCCACTGTCTCTGAAAGTGAAGCATTGCTGAACGTACAAGTTTCTGTACGCTTTCTCCTGGTTGTTGTTGTTTTACAATGATATTATTTATGAATAATGTAGCCAAATTTTTTACTTAAAAATTTGAAGACCCTTCTAACAACGGTTCACTTTCCTGGAGTAACTGTGAAGAAAGTGGGGATGGGTGACAGCCAGCAAATAGCAATGAGTTTGGATTTGAATCAGTATGTTTTAAATCCAATAAAAGCAAGAATGTTAACTAAGAAATTGGACAATAATCTGTCTGTTAATGATATTTCCACAGTAGTGGTCTTGACTGGTCTTGAAAAAAATTCAGAGTCCTCAATGTCCGAGACCGAGACAAGACAAAATACAAATGCTGTTGAGTCCGAGACAAGACCAAGACCATCAAAAAGTGGTCTTGAGATCGGTCTCAAGACCAAGACTGGTTTCAAGTACTACAACACTAGTCAAAGACTCAAATTGTTCTAAATACAGTTGGCTTTTAGAGACAAGAATAATAGAACAATTTGTGAGTAAATTAACTTTTGTTTTGCCGATTGTCACTGTACGCCTACATTATGCAAAATTTACATTGAAAGAAACTGGGATTTTAAAACCATTGTTGAAAACAACAACTGCAGAAAATACATCTTGAACACTGATGTTTTAAACTATAAAATTGTCATGAATACGCAATATCTTTTTAAGTGTAAACTTAATTTCAACATCTTAAAGGGTCAATGTTATGTGTTTCTCAGGCATATATTTAAATACTATACATTAATAAAGTATCTATGTCACCTTTAGCTGTTATTAAAATGCTGTTTTTATGTTTAAATAAAAAATAAACTTATCTTCTCCTCACTTCCTCTTCTAAACTCCTTGAAATTGGCCTCTGTCTCTTTAAGAACGTCCTCCTGCTTCTGTCCCGTCCCGTCAGCGTCACACTGTTGGGGGGTCACTCGTGCTGGGGTGGTTTGTTTCGTCCGTGCGCTATGATGCAGTTTACTTGGCATCTGAAAATACATTTCCTCAAAGGTATTTTGAATCTGAAAAGAGCTTCACTGAGTGAGAAGTAGTGTGGAGAGCAGCGGACAGTTTAAGTTTCACTTTCACTTTTGCTCTGTTACTGCTGAGAGCCTGCAGGAGTCATGGGCGGGGTGTGTGGGGAGGGGGTGCGCTCTGCCATGAGGAAGTTCGGCTTAAAAACACGTCCCAGGGGCGTTTCTGGTACCAAAAGGCGTTTCTGGTCCCCACCTGTCGTTTTGTTCCTCAGCATGGCTTCCTAAAAACGCTGCAGGAACATGCATGAATGAGTCAAAGCAAGGCTTTGGGCATGTATTTTTACGAGAGTATAACATTACAACATGATATAAAACTCAAAAAATTTGATTTTACATGATATTACCCCTTTGATATCATCTGTAAGTGCTCCGTTTTTTTACAGATTTATCTTATGGGGACCATTGCAACAGTTGTTGCAACTGTCCCCCTTCCTGTCAGCCATGATAAAACCTCATGTGTTAGCTAAATGAGCTGATATTGATACATGTTAGCCATAATAGTTATAAGTCAACCTATCACTTGTTTAAACCATATAAGTTTGAGCTGGATCACAAAAACAGTGACAACAGTGTAACAAAACTAAATCTAGGCAAAAATATATATATTTTGATAACTCAAAAACCGTTTTTTTTTTTTCAAATAAATCCTGGAGCAGTTTTCGAATCTGCTAACTTTTTCTTTGCAAGGTGGGGCGTCTAACTGAGCATGTACAGTGTGAGTGTCATCTCTCTAGCTTGTTTCTGTTTGGAGAAAAATGGCGTGTTGCTACTGTCCCCGGTCCCTCCTGGCTGAGAGTCATCCTCAACACGTCCTCTGAGCTCCCACAGAGAACCAGTGGAACGTTAACGCACTGAGCTGATCTCAGAGGGGTGGCTAACGTGCATTCCTTCTAACAACTTTTATCTTCTTATTAATGCAAATAAACACACTCATACCCCCCCCCCCACACACACACACACACACACTTCTACACACTCGAGAAGCTCTTATCTGAAATATCAGCCAGTACTTGCTGAGCGACGAGGTATGCTCTCCCTCCACTGCCCCCACCCCCCACCCCCACCCTTCTGCAGCCTGTCCTGTTGATCAATGAGGAAGTTCTTGGGCCTCAACTATTAATCAGAGCCTATCGGCTATCTGTCTGCTGAGCCAACCAATCACGGCCCTCTGACAGCCGGGCCATGAAAAATGTGGCCCCAGTGGATGGAGGGGAGGCTGGGGTTGGGGGAGGCGTGAGGTGTGGGGGGGGGAGGTGAAGAAGAGGAGGGAAGTGAAGGAGCACTCTATCTGATCCGAGTCAGGTCACGGCTGCACAACGGCACTTACCCACGCTGATGGGCTCCACACGGAGGGGCTCATATGATGGAATGACTTACAGAAATCAACACGTTTCCCTTTTCTTTTTTACATGAAATGACTTGTTTTGCACCAACGACTGATAAAGTAGCCAAACCTGACTTAAAAGTCCAGTTAGTGTTAGCTCTGCAGCCGAAGTTTAGCTCTGACCAACACTGAGGCCTGAAGCTCCATCAGCACGCCACCATCGCTCTTCTGCATAATCACCACGCGCTCATTTATTCACATCTTATTGCCATGATTAGATTACATCTAATGCTATTACACCCCCCTCCCCCCACCCCTGCACCTCTGTCTCCATCCTCATAGATTTCTTGAAGATCTTATTAGAGTCTGATGTGGTGCAGGTCCCCCACCACCACCACCACAAAACACCCCCACCCCCATTTTGGATTTATGAACCCCCAGACTTCTCTCCTTTAATCTGCCTCTCCTCCCTCCTTTCCATTCCTGCGTCTGTCCATCCATCATTCCCAGGCTTGGTTTGGGCGGAAGAGTATTAATCCTCCCATCCCATCTCTCACTCTGGTGGACAGATGAGTAGGTGGAGGAGGGAAAAGAAGAAGGAAAAAAACGTGTACCAGAGGAGGAGGAGGGAGGAGGGAGGAGGGTGGGAGACCTCAGATTACTTTTCATAACATTCCTGCAGGAACTGTGGCTGAAGATGACAGGTGGCGTACGCAGCGTTCAACAGGTCTGAGGAGGAGCTGAGGTGAACATGGGTTCAGATAAACTGGAACACAATCTGAAAAGAATTAAACGGCGTGATTTATTCAATAATTTCAGCATCCATCAGCTTAAAGTCAAATAGGAACACACGTGTCTCTCACTGCATGATGGCACTCTTAATTTGTTTCAAAAGGTGGACAAAAGAAATAGGGATGCACGATATTTTGGCATTAACATGGCCGATGTTGGTCATTTTTTAGAACATCGTTATTGGTCAAATAAATAAAACTGGACCGATATTAATGTATGATATCGATTTCCCTCTTTTTAGCTTTGAGTTTCTGTTTCTGGAGGGGAGATGGTTGGACGAGTGCTATCTGTTTGATCATGGTAGTGTTAGTGATGCTGCACAGCCAGGAATAACTGAAGCAGAGACATGTCAGCAGTCTGGTCATTTTTTTACAGGATCAAATAAAAGACAAGTGTATTTATGTGTAAATGTATATAAATAATTTGTGTGTTTGTATAATGGTAAATATTGGTTATCGGCCATAACAGCAATAATAATAATGGTTATAAACATCAGCTGAAATTTTCAAATCAGTGCATCCCTAGAAAAAATGCAAAGTAGAGAATTATGATAAAAACCACTGGTTTTATTGACAACATGTTAGCAGACGTGTCTGATCTATCTGTCTCTCAGCTGCCTTCTTATATTAAGGGGATCATCTGCCTTGAAGTTCAGTTAATTCAGTAAGGTACTTGTATGTTCTGCATGTTTGTTCTGACACCACTTGCCCTTCCTGCTAACATGTTTCAGATCAGTTGACATCCATATTTGTTTTTTAGGTTTTTACCTGTTTCAAATAAGGACCAGCAGAAAAAAGGCTGATTAATCCTGCCAAACTGGTCACCTTTCCTCTTCTATCCACTATTTCCTCTCAAGCTGCTTGCCTCAGTTTCTCCTTTCACTCCTCGTTCTTCTGTTTTATTTTGAAGCAGTTGTGAAGCGAAACATGAAACTGCTGCTGCGCATGTTACTCAACAGGTTGTTGCTTACAAAAGAGTGAGTAAGTTAGGTGATTGGGGGGGTGTAACAAAATATCACATCCACATCAACTTATCAGGGAAATGATTAATGATTCAACTACATCAAATTACATCATAAAAACTGCAATAAAATAAAATAAAAACAACTTTCCCATCTTTGTTTTCCTGTTTATTTTTGCTGATGGCGCAATGAGTTCTGCATACCGTCAGTCGCGCAGGCTAGTCGGATGCAGCTGACGTTTTCAGGGTTTTATCTGCCACATGTGTAGGCGCTGATTTATTGGGACAACGGCACAGAGCAGTGACGTAAGTGGTCGAAAAATGTGGCCGACGTCGGCTGCAGCCCAAAACATCCTTCATTGGGTGAGAAGTTTGAGGTGAAACATCGATGCTCATACAGTCTGCACTCAGGGAGAATTTAAAAGGATCCCCAATTAGTAGTAACATTAGACTTTATTTAATAAACATGTTTTAATTGTAAAATAAAGACTGTAATAATACTGTAGGATGTTCAGTTTTTATAATTTTTAAACTAAAAGTTTAAAAATATATTACACGGACGGGGCCATTTAATTTACATGCAAACCATTCTGGGTAAATGATGACGTGGGTAGGTCCTCGGTGCGAGGCTGCTAGCGAGCTATATCCACCCTGAAGGTCAATCTTGGACAATATCTGATGATCGACTCTTTTAAATGAAACCAGAGAGCTCAGTGCTACACATTCTCGTCTCGTCACTGAGGTCCTCCATCCACATGACAGAGAGGGGAACACAAAAATGACTCAGCTTCAACTGAAAATATGGATGGAGGACCTCAGTTTAACTTGTTTGTCGCGCTAGCACTGAGCTAATCCATATAAGGCAATGTAGCATCAGTGCTAGCACAAAGACTAACAGGCTAAGGTGAGGTTCTTCTTCCATGAAGCAGCTCTGTTGTCCTCCATCCATATTTTCAGTTCCAGGCTGAGTCATTTCTACCTTCTCCTCTCTGTCAACGCTCTCTGGTTTCATTTAAAAGAGCCGATCATCAGATATTGTCCAAGATTAACCTTCAGGGTGGATATAGCTCCCTAGCAGCCTCACACCGATGACCTAGTTGATGTCATCATTTACCCAGAATGCTTTGTGTGTAAATAAAATGGCTCAGTCCGTGTTAAAATATATTTTAAAAAATTTACAAAACTACACAGCCTACAGTATTTTTACAGTCTTTATTTTACAGTTAAAATATATGTTTATCAAATAAAGTCTAATGTCACAACTAATCGGGGATCCCTTTAAGAAAAACAAAATTATTTTATTTATATATTGACCTTTATTTAACCAGACAAATCGCACTGAGATCACAGGTCTGTGTTTTAAGGGAGGCCTGATGATAACGTATGTTTTTTGTCAAGTCCTAGCAGAGACACAAAAGAAGATGGATGTTTTGAAGTAAGGACTGTAAAAAGGGAAAAGCTTCTGTAAATGAGTTTGCAAATAAAAAAGAAAACAGAGAGTGACATCATTAGACAGAAGCTGAAAAGCTTTGAAAACTCAGAAAACTTCAATTATAATTGTGTAAAAACCATAAAAGACATCAAAACATATTTGTTCAGTCATGGAAAATTCAACTTTCTATGATTCAAACATTAAAAATATATTTTTGCCGAGAAGTACACCTGAGCACCGCGGAGGGGTCATGCTGTCCCTTCTTTGGTTTTGTGGAAAAAAATTTTGTAATTTTTTGCAAATTTTTCAACACAGTACAAAGTGCTGCTATTAAAACTGACAATGATCTGAGCTGCATGCTTTGACATGTTTTTGTATTAGTTTTTTTCCAAAGAAACATGGATCGAAAAAGAGTGAAGAAAACACAACAGACAGCAATGAGGGGACATCGGTCTTTATGAGTCTGAACCGTACACAGCAAATCCAGCATGCCCGAATTAACACCATCAGATTTGATTTCAACACTTCTAAAGTGTCTATATGGGTCCACACCAGAGAGTGTTAATTTAACACTATTTGGAGAGTTAGTATCTTAACTCTAATTAAGTGTCAAAAATCAACTCTGTCTGGAGTTAATAATTTAACACTTACTAACACTAACTAGGTGTTAAAGTTTAAATATTAACTATCCCAGAGTATTTTTTTAACTACATAAGAGTTGAAATATTAACATCCCAGAGTATTTTTAACTACGTAAGAGTTGAAATATTAACATCCCAGAGTATTTTTAACTACNCCCCCCACCCCCTCCTCCATCCTGGCCTGTGCAGTGACAGGTAGATTAAGGGGTGTGATAGATGCCCCTCTCTGTATCTCCCTCTCTCCATCTCCCCCCCCCCCCTTTCCCCCTCTGCTCCATCCATCATGGCGGCTGGTGTAATTGCGGCTGCGTGGGGCTGGCAGCGGGAGCCTCCATCCATCTCCTTAACAACAAACAGTCATGAGGACGGATGGTGCTGCACTCCCCAGTTAATCTCCATCTATGGAGGTGGTGGTGGTGGGACCGAAGAAGGGAGGAGGAGGAGGAGGAGTGGAAGAGAAGAAAATAATACTGAAAACAAAAAGAATTGGAAGGAGAGATGGAAAATTGGTCACTTTTTTTTCTGCCTCACCAGAAGCAAAAGATGAACGACCCAGGTGGCTGGAAGAAAAGAAGGGTGGTGGTGGTGGGGGAGAAGTTTGCAAACAGGCTGCAGGAGCAGGTCGATAAGGGTGGATTTGTCTGGTCGGGGAGCAAGAGGAGAATGTGGGAAAAAGGAGGGAGTGAAAAAAAAATGTATACCTACACAGCCAGACTACACAGAAACTAGAGAGGCACAGCCACCCACCCATTTCCTTCCCCTTCTCCTTTTACACCCCTCCATCGCCCTGATCCTGCTCCCTGAAGCAGGTCCACTGTTCTCTGATGTTTTGGGTGGTTGTGTGTCGTTGCCAGAGGTCAAAGCGACCAGATCTCCTTAATGGCAGAGTCACTGAAGTCAACAAGGCTGGGTGGCCTTCAGAAGTCCAGTAAAACTATCAAACAGCAGCGGGTGGCAGGCAGCTGGCAGAACCATGGAGCTCCAGCACCGCGTGGATGTTCCTACCGAGGGCAAGAACGTGTCAGAGACCAGGCAGGTTTTCTCATTAGAACTTTACATGAAGAGAGTCAAACATTTATTTATCAAGAGGAATGTAAAAACCTCCTGATCTCCACACACTGCTGCGCTCGGCCTGCTCTCTTGCCCTGGGCATTGCCTGCAGCGATGCCAAACTTAGAATGTAAGCACACGCGCGCGCGCACACACACACACACACACACACACACACACACACACACACACACACACACACACACAC
>NW_013952523.1:750563-760378 GCF_001266775.1 Austrofundulus limnaeus | reverse complement strand
ACACACACACACACACACACACACACACACACACACACACACACACACACACACACACACACACACACACACCTGGCCTTGGTGGTGCAGAGCAATGAGCGCTCAAGCCTTGACAGCGAGTGACAAATAACTGCAGCAGCCCTGACATGCAGAATGGCCCCCGCACTGAGAACCTGCCTGACTGATCCATCCAACTCTGCAGAGCAGAAAATGAGCCTTTTTTTTTACAGGAGGTCTCCACAACACAAGGTACTCACAAGAAGCTGTGTTACCTGTAAGCTCGCTCTGAGACATGAATCTGCTGCTTCTGAGAATCAGACGTTTTCCATTCCTTTGTTGTTGTTGTTCTTTTGGCTGCTGCTTTCTGCAGCGCTCGCCACAGTCGGTGAACTTTTATCAAGTGTTTTTTCCACAGAACACAACCTGGGCACAAACCTGCAGCCTCACCCTTTCAGTCATTTGTAACGTCAAAAACTATTTAGTTTTATTCATTTATAAAGCACCCTTTCATACTAAAAGCAGTTCAAGGTGCTGTACAAAATTATGCACAATAAACAAATTCATAAAAACAGCAACAACAATAAAAACAATATAATAAAAACAATCAGTAAAAAAATGTAATGATCAGAAAAAATACAGTTCAAGGAATACAGTTAAAAAGATCTGTCTTAAGCCTGCTCTTAAAAATTGCAACACTCTCTGCAGCCCTCACATTTTCAGGCAGACCGTTCCACAGACGAGGGCCATAGTACTGAAAAGAAGCCTCTCCGTATGTGTGTGTTCTGACTCTTTGAACTGTTAATAGTCCAGTGCCAGAGGATCTTAGGGTTTGTGGTGGTTCATAGGGTAATAACAGTTCAGCCAGATAACAGTTCAGCCAGATAAGATGGTGCAAGACGATTAAGACATTTAAAAACCAGTAAAAGAACCTTAAAATCAATTCTAAGATGTACAGGAAGCCAATGCAATGATTTTAAAACAGGTGTAATATGAGCCTGCCTTCTGGTCTTGGTTAGCACATGAGCAGCAGAGTTTTGTAACAGCTGCAGACTAGACAGATTTTTCTTAGGAAGACCAGAAAGCGGTGCGTTACAATAGTCTAATCGACTAGAAATAAGAGCATGTATCAAAATCTCAGTATTGGCCAAGGACAGAAGAGGGCGGGCTCTGGCTGTATTTTTCAAATGATAAAATCCTGTTTTAACAGTCTGTTTAATATGTGGAATAAAAGTAAGCTCAGAATCAAAAAGAACCCCCAGACTTCTGACTTGTTTGGAAGGATGAAAAGACGCAGCTTGTAATTTTGAAATTATCTTTTCATTTTGATCCTCCAGTCCAATAATTAGAACTTCTGTTTTGTCTTGATTAAGCTGGAGAAAGTTCTGAGCCATCCATGTCTTTATCTCAGAAATACATTTAAGAAGTACAGCAACTAGCTGGAGGTTATCACGAGACATGGAAATATATAACTGCGTGTCATCAGTATAACTGTGGAAGCTTATTCCATGACTCCTGATGATCCCGCCCAGTGGCAGCATATAGAGATTAAAAAGTAAGGGACCTAAGATAGACCCTTGGGGGACAGTTGGCCTCATGGATCTGAGAGGAGCAAGTATTCATATTTACTAAAAAAAGATCTATCTAAAAGATAGGAGCTGAACCAGTACCTGAAAGGCCAACCAAATGTTTTAGTCTATTCAAACGAATCTGATGACCAACTGTATCAAAAGCTGCGCTGAGGTCTAATAACACAAGGACTGAAAGCTTGTGTGAATCCAGATTACACCTTTAATAGTTTACAATTTTTAGTAGGGCTGTTTCTGTACTGTGATTTGTTCTAAAACCAGATTGATAATTTTCTAAAATACCAGTGTCATTAAAAAATTTATTTAACTGAATAAACACAAGTTTTTCCAAAATTTTGCTTAAAAAAGGTAAGTTAGACACAGGTCTATAATTATTAAAAACGTTAGGATCTAGATTACTCTTCTTCAGAATGGGCTTCACCACAGTCATTTTAAAGGCAGCAGGGAAGACACCCGTTTGAAGAGAGCAGTTTACAATGTTTAAAATTTCATTTTCTAAAAGTCTATAGAGAGAATGAAACAGTGATGTAGGAATTGGATCCGAGAGGCACAAGCAAATACTGCAGGTTATGTGTGAATGTTAGACTAAAGAACTACTTAGTGAAGTACTGAAGACATAAAGGTTTATGTTCAAGATATAGTGAGAAGTGAAACAAACAAAAATCTATCTGCCTGGATTTTAATTTGAAATTGTTGTTGTTTAAATGTAATTTCGGCTATGAAAAAAAATTAACCACATTGCAAAATTATTAGATTCATATTGTTTCAACAACCAGGGTCAAATAAATAAATAAATAAATAAATAAATAAATAAATAAATAAATAAATAAATAAATAAATAAATAAATAAATAAAAACTGAACATTTTGAAGAGACGGTATTTGCCAAAATTTCAAGTCACCAGTAAAGTTTGCTCTGGATCCTGCTTTTAAGGCAGAAGCAGGCACGCACAGGAAACAACAAAGTTTATTTATTGAATAAATCAAGGGGCCGATGTGGTGGCAAACTTATTCAAAAGAAACAAAACAAAACAAAAAAACACTGAACAAGACACACAATTTAAAGGACACTAACGAGCTGAACTTACAAACACCTGTGATGGAGACAAACAGGAGTGGGAGGAGCTAAGATACACAGAGGAGCAGGTAAACATGGAAACAAAGAAAACATGAACAGAAAAGCACAAATCCTCACAAAACCAGAATAAAACTACAAGTAAAGAACTGAGAGCATTTTAGAGGACCATATAAAAAGTCATGAATCGTACCTTCAAAATAAGAGGCTGTTATTGGCGCACTTCATTAATATTTTTATGGAAACAGTGTCTAAACGGTTCCAAAACTTGGTGGGAAACGTTTTGTTTGAGAGTCACATCGACTTGATTAAAACAACCAAAGAGCAGCTTTGAACTGAAACCGTCCTGGAATAATCTTCCAAACGGATCATTTAGAAGACATTTCCAGACTTTTTTTTCCCTTTCTTATTTCTTAAAGAGTAAGCTGGAGCATCTGCAGCATCTTTAAACACTGGATCACACTTTTGAAATATTGGACAAATTTTTTTTGAATTGAAACTTTGTACAAAATATTTATTATGGCTGAAAAATGCTAAAAAATATATTGTTATTTTTCTTTTTAGGAGCATTTCTTTCCACACTGTTTATCTCTTTATGAATGGTTCTGTCATTAAAGCTCTGAACATTTTTATCTCACAATATAAATTTAAGGTTATTTTGGAAAATTCAAGATTTGATTCAGATTTTGTTTAACAGATTTGAAGAATTGAACAGAGCAGCTAATACTGTAAATTATTAATTAACTTGTCAACACAATAAATAGTTAACTTGTGTGGCCAGACAAGCTTTAACTATTTGACTAATGGCATTTTTCTTTTTACAGTTTTAAAGTTTTGGTTGCACTGCCCAAATACGCGCACATTTGTCATTTTAGAAACGTGATTCCCAAACTTTTCAGCCCTTGACCCTCAAAATACCAGAAGCAGAGACCTGAGCCCCCAACTGTTGTTGGATCATAAACATTGTTTTCACATCAAAAAAATAAGAGCATAGTAACAATATTCATTATGGTATTTTTGTCCATTTTAAGTACACTAACCTTGTTAAAAATGTTTTTTTGCTATTTTCTAATATAATTAATTCAGAAAATCTTTTCAGGACCCCACCTTGGTATTTTGGGACCCCGTTGTGGGTCCCAACCCCAACTTTGGGAACCATTGGTTTAGACTGTACTCAGAATTTGTGATCTTTATACTCACTTTGTTTGAGCTCAAAGTGTTAAAGCATTAGGATTGTATGCACTAATGTGGCACAATGACCAACATCTGCTCTAAAACAGACAAAAGTGACACTTGTCGGAGATAAAAATGTTCTTAAGAGTGTTTGTTCAACTAAACATAATAAACAAGTGCTCCTGAATGTGGGACTAGTGCAGACTTGTTGCACTTAATATGGAGAATAGAAAATATAATGCATGTTGTTTGTTTTGGTGTAGTCTTCCTCTGCTGTGTGTTTTAAGTTTTTTAACAGGAGCTTCAACATTTGTCTTTCTTGGAAAAGCATTAAGACTTTAAATTAGTTTTATAATAAATTCACTGCTGGCAAGTTTCAATTTGTATTTTTTCCAGCTCCAGGTGACATGCTTTGAATCACAGTACTTTAAAAAAAACTAATTCGATAGTCATAGTTTTGATAATGGCTGCCATATCTCATAATAAAATAATTAATCAATCCTGTGATTTTAACATAAAATGTGAGGAAATCCATCAGTTTGATAACATGTCAGTTAATTATTCAATAACTGGCTTCAAGCTGATCAAAAGCACCCACAGACCTGGACTTCTGCTTTCCACAGCCTGTGTTGTTCTTTAAAGACTTTGGTAGTGTTTAAAAACATCAGTTTTATGGCCTTCTTACAATATTAATGTCCTGTTTGAACTTGAGTGTGCAGCGTTTGTACATAGTAAAATCAGCACATCAACCTCTGACTCTTTATGACTTCTGGACATAATTAACACCAACTTCCACTGACTTTGGTGACTATATATAGGTTTCTTCTTAGTGCCAGTTCCTGGAAATATTCTCGTATTTTTACTGGAACAGTTGGTGACATCGTCACAGCTGATAAAACAGGAACTGGGAGATCTTGAGTGATTGGAAGCCTTTGGAATGACTGTGACAAAGAAACCAGCCCGAGCTTAATTCAGGACTAAATAAGTAAATCATCACTCATATTGTTTAAAGCTGCAGTTGGTAAGTTTTAGAAAAAAAAAATTTTGTGACACATTTGTTCAAACTGTCACTTTGTCCTGAAAGTATATTATGAGACAGATAATCTGAGGACAAATAAATATGCTCAATTACTGATTTTTAATAATTGAAAACCCTTCTTACAGCGGGTAAAATTAGTATTGAACACATCACCATTTGTCTCAGTAAATATATTACTAGAGGTGCTAATGACATGAAATTTTCACCAGATGTTGGTAACAACCCAAGTGATCCATACATACAAAGAAATCAAACCATAAATGTCCAGAAATGAAGTTATTTGTAATAATGTGGAATGGCACAGGGAAAAAGTATTGAACACATGAAGAAAGGGAGGTGTAAAAAAGGCATGGAAAGCCAAGACACCAGCTGAACTCTCTCAGTAATTAGAAAGCAAGCCTGCCCCTTGTCAGTGCAAATTAATATCAGCTGGTTCAGTCCCAAATGATGGCCAGGCATCACACAAGAACCATCTGATGATGGGTAAAAGTAAAGAGCTCTCTCAAGACCTTCACAACCTTATTGTTGCAAAGCATAATGATGGCATCGGTTACAGAAGAATGTAAACCGACCACGACCAGGTGCTCCTCACAAGATTTCTGACAGAGGAGTGAAAAGAATTATCAGAAGAGTTGTCCAAGAGCCAAGGACCACTTGTGGAGAGCTTCAGAAAGACCTGGAATTAGCAGGTACGTTTGTTTCAAAGAAAACAATAAGTAATGCACTGAACCACCATGGCCTGTATGCACGCTCACCACGCAAGACTCCACTGCTGAAGAAACAGCATGTTGAAGCTCCTTTAAAGTTTGCTGCACAACATTTAAACAAGCCTGTGTAATACTGGGAGAATATAGTCTGGTCAGATGAGACCAACATTGAACTGTTTGGATGCCAGAATACACATCATGTTTGGAGGTCAAATGGCACTGCACATCAGCCCAAAAACACCATACCAACAGTGAAGTTTGGAGGTGGGAACATCATGGTGTGGGGCTGTTTTTCAGCATATGGTACTGGCAAACTTCAAATAATTGAAGGAAGGATGAGTGGAAAAATGTACAGAGACATTCTTGATAAAAATCTGCTTCCATCTACCAGGATGATGAAGATGAAACGTGGCTGGACATTTCAGCAAGACAATGAGCCCAAACACAAAGCCAAGGAAACTCTCAGTTGGTTTCAGAGAAAGAAACTAAAGCTGCTGGAATGGCCCAGCCAATCAGCTGACCTGAATCCAACAGAAAATCTATGGAAAGAACTAAAGATCAGAGTTCATAGAAGAGGTCCACGAAACCTTCAAGATTTGAAGACTGTGTGGAAGAATGGGCCAAAATCACACCTGAGCAATGCATGCAACTAGTTTCTCCATACAGGAGGTGTCTTGAAGCTGTCATTGACAACAAAGGCTTTTGTACAAAGTATTAGATACATTTCAGTAAGTGTGTTCAATACTTTTTCCCTGTGCCATTCCACATTACTACAAATATCTTCATTTCTGGACATTTATGGTTTGATTTCTTTGTATGTATGGATCACTTGGGTTGTTACCGACATCTGGTGAAAATTTCATGTCATTAGCACCTCTAGTAATATATTTACTGAGAAAAATGGTGACGTGTTCAATACTTATTTTGCCTGCTGTAAGTTCTGCTGAAGCTTGGTAATCACCCATTCATTCAATTCAGGTGTGCTGAATCAGAGGAACAAGTAAAACATGCATGAGAGCGGCCCTCAAGGACCAGGACTGCCCACCCCTGGTATAACGGGAGCATCCCTGAAAGGCTCAGTTGTTCACAAGCGAGGACGGGGTGAGGTTCACTACTTTATGAGTAGCTGTGTGAGCAAATAGTCCAATTGTTTAAGAACAGTTTGTTTCTCAATGTACAATTGCAAGGAATTTAGTGAATTCATAATCTACAGTCCAGAATTTCATCAAAAGATTCAGAGATAGAAACAAAATTCTGCAAGCAGCAAGGCTGAAAACCAACATTAAATTCCTGTGACCACTGCGTTAAAAACCAACATCATTCTGTAACAGATTGTACCACATGGTCTCAGGAAGACTTCAGAAAATCAGTGAACACAGTTCATTTCTAAAGCTACGAGTGCAAATTAAAGCTCTATCATGCAAAGACAAGCTCAGACATCAGCAACACCCAGAAACACTGCTGACTTATCTGGACCCGAGCTCATCTGATGGACTGACACAAAGTGGAAAAGTGCCCTGTGGTCTGACGAGTCCACCTTTCAGATTGCTTTTGGAAATCATGGACGTTGTGTCCTCCAGGTCAAGGAAAAGAGCTGTCTGGATTATTATCAGTGCAAAGTTCAAAAGCCAGCCTCTCTGATGGTATGGGGGTATATTAGTGCCCATGGCACTAATACTTGCACAACTGTGAAGGCACCATCAATGTTAAAAAGTAGATACAGGTTCTGTAGCAACTTGTGCTGCTTTCCATCCTTATTTAGGAACGTCTTGCTTATTTCAGCAAGACAACATTCTGCACATGTTACAGCAGCGGTACTAGATGGCCCTGCCTGCAGTCCAGCCCTGTCTCCCATTGAAAATGTGTGCAGCATTATGAATCAACACAACAACAGAGACCCCAGACTGCTGAGCAACTGAAGTTGTTCATCAAGCAAGAATGAAAGAATTCCACCTACAAAGCCTCAACTATTAGTGTCCTCAATTACCAAATCTTTCATGCAGCTTCATTGTGGCGACCCCCCTGCAGATGTGAGCAGGTGAAACATAAAAGATTTTAAAAACTGGGGCATATGTAGCCTGCTGTCAATATTTTTCAAATCTGATCAAACTGGTGGATGTTTATGATTACTTATTAATTATTAACCTTGATTTAAGCAGCCAAATCCCTCTGAGATCACAGAACTCTTTTTGCAAGGGAAGCCCTGAAAGCAACCTAACATGCATGTTTTTGTGTGAGGAAACCAGACCTGGAGAAAACTCACACAAACAAGAGGAGAACATGTAACTCCACACAGAACGATCCCTGGTCCAAACCGGACCTTGTGAAAAATCTGTAACCACTGATCTGTCATGCTGTTTATGTGATATGGTAAATCACAATTTATTAATTATGAGATGAATATGAATTATGAGACAGTGTGAGTGTGAATTTATCTGTAAATCATGCACAGTAAACATCAAAGCTTGTCATGCACACAGTATAGGCTGCAAGTGTGTAAATGAATATATGCAAATAAATTTAATTAAAATATGCAGAAGTTTATACACAGTATATGTCGGTCTATAATGTTTTTTTACAAAGCAAGTGCAGTTTATTGTGATATTTGTTGTGAATTACTAAAGCAAAGGCAATCATATTTATGTGTTTTATTCTTATTTACAAATATTTCTTTTTGTCATAGAATAGATTCATGATAAAATTTTAAACAAAACATTTACAGATCAAACAAGTCAGGAAATTGTTAACACTGATTACAAATATAGAATTTATCCTATATTACTTTTGAAATTAAAATTAAATTTGCACAAAAAGTAAGTAAATCAATTCCCTCCCTTTTTCAATCTTTGCTGTAACAAGGCTTCTTCTAATAAATCTTATACTGTTGACAGAATTTCCCTTTTAAATGGTGCCACATTTGTAAGGAACATGCATTTGTGGGATGAGCAGTAGAGCTGAGTGTGTTTGTTGCACACATGAGAAATTAACTAAATCTTCTTTGCCAAACAGCTTATTTTGCTGTTGTTAATGACTCTTGTTTTGAGCTTCGGGTACCACTGCTGCTGCCAATCAGGTCCCCAATTTAAATTTTCTTACCAAGAAGCATTGCTAGAAAGAAATAATCCACCAAACACTAATTTTCTTACTTTTTGTGCAGTTTAAATGTGACACATCACATCGAACCGAGGATTAAGTCTCAAGCAGAGAAACATGCAGCTGCACTGGTTAAAACGTTTGCAACAATTGCATTTAGTCAAATATCTCAAATATTATCTTACATATTCTTTTGAAACTCTTGTTTTGAGCAGTAGAAACATGAAACATAATTTTGAACAGGAAAGCTAAACATTTTTGTGGAGTAAGCTCATACCCGTAATGATAAAAAAAGACAAAAGCTCACAAATGATACAGTTTTGTTGTTGCATCACAGAAATATAGCACATGATGTCTATCATAAATTAAACACAAACGTGAGCATATTAGTTATGAGAGAACAACTCTAAACAAGAAATGTGTCCTGAGGTGTCATTTTATGGTTTTAAAGAAAAATTGTGAGTTTTTTTCTCTTTTTTTTCATCAAAGTCAGCTTACAGTTTACACCGTTTTTATCATTTTCCCTGAGCTCAATGCTTTTGTTTTCTTTCCAGCTGACAAATCTTAATATCCAAAAATAGATTTGCATTTCCTCTTTAAGATGACATCAAAAATGCCTCATTAACATAACCTCAAAATAGGATTCAGACCAAATATTGACTGATCAGGAAAACAAATCAAGGCATTTCTTTGGAACAACTCACCAAACCATATCAGGATGGTCCCTATCAAAATGTATATAAAAAGCATATAGTAAATGTAAAATATATTATTCATGTTTATTTACGGAACGTGTTGTATCACTCTTCAGCTGTGCTAAAATCCTTTAGATGTGTTTGATGTTAATGAAGATAATCTGCATGTTTAAATAATAAGCTTGTTAGATAAATGCTGTAAAGTCTGAAGATTTATGGTCCAGTTCATCTCAATAAAACCAATCAATCATGTGTGAGAAAAAGACTCGGTTTGTCAGACAAAGGTTGATCTGCAGGTTGAAGAGGATCCTGCAGATTCCTTTAGATGCTGCACACTTCACTGTTTAATCCCTTTCATTCAACCTGCTGGGGCCTTTTCCAGCCCATTGACGCAGCGTCACGGCTGTGTTCAGGCTGAGGGGTGTGTGTGTGTGTGTGTGTGTGTGTG
>NW_013952523.1:745807-749354 GCF_001266775.1 Austrofundulus limnaeus | reverse complement strand
AGAGAGAGAGAGAGAGAGAGAGAGAGAGAGAGAGAGGAGGTGGGGGGAGGATCCTCCGTCCGCAGCAGCACCGAGCATCCCCGACGCCCCTACCCGGAGCGAGAGGCGCAGCAGGCGGAGGCGAGGCGCTGCAGGAAGCCGCTGCTCCCTCCTTGCACCGCCGGACTTCGAGCCAAACAGGACTGGATCTTCTCGGTGGGACGTTTTACTCCTTATTGCACAATATTATTACTGATCCGAGCTGTTTTGTGCCTCTCAGCCTGGCACACAGCAGCTTGTGAAGGATCCCGTCCGAACAGAAAGCCGTCCGCTCCGGTCCATCATTAAAATGTAACATAAAACGCGAGCGGAGCGTCTCTCCGCTGCTCGGCTTCATTCTGTTGTTGACTCCTCACGCGGCGGTTTCTTTTCTCGCAACTTAATTACCGATAAATTCCCCCCCAAAAAACAAAACAAATAAGAATAGTATAAAAATAATCCACTTTAAATTTCCAGGAGCCCGGAGGAGGCAGAGAGGAAGGGGAGGGGAGGATCGCAGGACTGGATCCGAGCGGCGCATCATCATCTCCGGCGTAGATCTGGCTGTCGAGGCGCATGGAGAAGAGGGTAGGTGTGGGTGTTACTGTTTTTAAAGTGTTATTCACCACAACCTGCTTCTACCAGTTCTATAATGAGTGAAACATAAAAAAGAAGCACGTGTGTTGGAGCCTGTTTTCTGCTGCCACACAAACACAAGGCCCAGTTAGAGACCAGTATGTTACTGGGATGGACTTCATGACCAGGAAAAAAAAACAGGAGGCACTTTGATTTCTTCAGGGTTTGAATTTGTTTAGAGAAATTGGAAGTTTTTAAGACGAAGCGGTGAAAAGCAACTTTTAAATCTCTCATCCTCTCATGCATAAGTTGAGATTTATCTCAGTGTTGGACTGTCCATCCCTCTCCAGGGAACAACAGCCCGGCTGCTGCTGAGGGTGGATGTGAGTTAAAGGTTAGAGAGTTAAGAGGCATAGGGGATGCAGCTCTTCAACTCCATAAGTAGGTCAGTGTTTTTGCTACAGTGATTCAGAGGCTTGGTGGTGAAGAGGAGGAGGAGGAGAGGAGGAGGAGGAGGAGGAGGCTGCTGGGCAGCAGGCAGACTGAACCCTCTTCCCTTTTAGAAGAAGAGAGCAATTAGGGATGTGCAGACGAGAAATCACACAGTGAGGACGCTCAGAACCATCAGAACAACTGAATATTCCACACCTGGAGAATAATCTGATGGATGATTCTGAATTACAACGTTCAGATTAACTCTGTTACTATTTGGAAGCAAATATCTCCTTGAAAACCCCCCAAAATGAGTTTGTTTGGCATTTAGATGTCCCCAAAACACATGCATTCTTATTCTATTATTCTAAGAATCCCAATTAGTGCAGATTAATTCAAATATTCTGAATATGTCAGGGATGATTTCATTAGAAACGTTTCCATTTGTTTAGTTAAAAAAAGTAAAAATATAAAACTTGCAGTATTTGTTTATTGTCTGGAGGGACAGATGTATATCTAAGGGTAAATCTGTTGCAATGCATCAAATGTTTTAGTATTTATGTTTTAATTATATTCAGTCCTGTTTAAAGGAAATCAAAAAGTTTATTTGTTACCAAAATGTGCCTTTGGTTTGAATTTGTTTCACAGTTAAAAGGCGTGAATTTTAGGGTGAATTACAAAGTATCACACATTTTCACAAATAATTTGCATTTTATCTTTTAAATACTTTAGTGCACATCATCTGTGCTATTAACGTTTTGCAGAAAGGAAAGCTTTGCATAAAACATCGTACGTCAGGGTAATTGCTAACTCTAAATGTGAGAATGAACAGTTGTTGTCTCATTTGTCTCTATGATGGACTTGTGACGTGTCCAAGGTGTCCCCATGTCTCACACAGTGGACACAGACAGCTTCCTGTCTCCTGGGAAGGAAAAATAGATAAAAACATGGATGGACAACATTATTTAGATTAAACAAGGAAAAAAACGTCTTGTTAGGTCATCTGCAGTAAACTCGTTGACGTAAACCCGAACATTAAGACGATACAAGTTGTTCTTTTATTTGTTATATTGGACCCTGATCCAGGACTAGGACCAGGTCCCGGCATCACACCACAGTCAGATCAAACATTTTCCTTTTGGTCACACCTTTCTGGTTGAATCAACAAACTCGTTAAAAAATGTTTTTCTACCATGTGAAGCCTGTTTGTCAGATTCATGACTGAAACAAACAAACAAACAAACAAACAAACAAACAACAAACGGGGTAAAATTAACAGAATTTGGGCGTCTGAACTTTGATCCGCTCTGACGCAGAAACTCGATCGTGGGGCGTAACACGAGACGTGCCATCTGATAGCGGTGATTGTTTTAATGGCCGACCCGGCCCGCCATAAAAATCTAGAAGGTGTCCCGGGACAGGGCCTCAGAGCAGGTGCTATCCATATGGGAGTCTGAAACACAACAATTTGATCGGACGGCAGACCCCAAAGAGGGGTCTTCCTGAAAACGGGTGGGCATCCAGGGAAGGGAATTTAAAATAGGAAGAAACTGTCGAGAACAACTAAAACTGGACAAAATGTGTTGGTTTCTGTGAGCGTTGCAGAGGTGTACATATAGTAACTAAGCACATTTACTTTGCTACAGTACTTAAGTATTTTTTTTGAGGATTTGTAATTTTTAAGTATTTTTTTTTATTTTTACTTTTACTTAGTTACTTTTAAAACTTAAAAAGTGATACTTTTACTTCTATACTTTAAAGTTTAACACCTAGTTACTTGTTATAAATGAAATCTGTCTGAACTCCTCATTAAAGGAGTTGTTTATGTGCTCTAAAATGATTAATTGTTGAATTTACTCAACCAAATCATATCAACTATTTCCACTAAACCTAGCAGAGTAAATTTGAGATGATCTACATATTTTATTTTAAAGAAATTGACCAATTTAATCAACTTGGTTTTGTGCAGCCAGTTTGGTTCAGTGAATTTAATAGTTTATTTGTTAGAGAGCGTGGAAAAGTACTTTTACTTCTACTTTCCCAAAGTTTGTGAACAGTTTTATGACTTTTACTTAAGTAGTTTTCGCATCAGTGACATTTATTTTTACCAGTCATTTTCTGTTAAGGTATTTTTACTTTTAATTGGTGATTTTTTTTCAAGTACTTTATAGACCTCTGGAGCGTTGTTGGATTTGAACTGTTTTAATAAGAGCAGAAATTACCAGATTTAAAGTCGGTGCGTCTCCCTGTCTTTATAACTCTGTTATAAATCTCAGGCCCTGAACGCATCGTAGCTTTCGTGGTTTGGTTAAAACGGCCGACGCCACGCTGCAGGAAGTGTTCGTGATCCTCATGACGCTCGAGGACCAAGACCTGAGGTTTTTCTTTAATCCAGCAGAAACTGATTCGCTGACCAGACCCAACCCAAACACTGTCTGAAACGGGTTTTCTGTAAAACGATTACAAAAAAATAGCCTGTGTGTGTGTGTGTGTGTGTGTGTGTGTGTGTGTGTGTGTGTGT
>NW_013952523.1:737929-744714 GCF_001266775.1 Austrofundulus limnaeus | reverse complement strand
ACTCTTTCCACTGCTGGCCTTAGTATTTGAGAAGTGCGAGCTGGCCACCTGCTCCCCTCGAGACCCCTCCTCCTCCCTGTCCGCCTCCTCCCACCTCCCCGGCATGGCCAGCCACAGCGACGTCTGCTCCTCGGAGTCCTTCAACGACGACATCGCCGCCTTCGCCAAGCAGGTGAGCCGCGAGGACCAATCGGAGGAAAGGAAAGGAGGAGCCCGATGACGGCGAGGTTATTCATTTCATTATTTTTTTAACGGTTGAATTTGTGCTGCAGATTCGCTCGGAGAAACCCATTTTTTCTTCCAATCCTGAGCTGGATAACTTGGTAAGATGCACCAAACAAAACTGGGTTAATGTGCAAACCTTTGCTTTTTCTCACATTGCATTCTGGGATATATTACATATATGTATAAAATAATCGTCAGCTCCTCTCTATTAGATGATCCAGGCCATCCAGGTTCTTCGTTTTCATTTACTGGAGCTGGAGAAGGTTGGTGAGATTTGAACTTTTTGAAGCAGGGTTCTGTGTAAAATGCATGAATAATAATCATCTTACCTGTTGTGGATAACTCTTTGAACAGTGTTACCTCAGACATGCTAACAGCTAACCCAAATGGTAAAGATCAACAGTCATATCCCCACTAAAAATCTAAATTCTTTCAAAGCTTATAGCAGTCATGTAAATGTTATTATTAACCTTCCTGCTGGACTGACGTCCAAACTGGTAACATTTGATTTCTGATTCTGATACTGAGTAAAACTCAGGCTGGTATCAGTGATACTGATACTTTGTGTAAATACACCTAATGTGTAAATCTAAAAAAATAAGTGTTTTCCACAAATACAAAAGATCAAAGTAGTTTATTAATTTTAAACTCAGAAGTATACTGTATTGATTTAGAGTCCTCATTTACTTTATAACCAAGCTAATATAACAGAAAAACCAAACAGAGTACATAATCAAATGAAATATGTGAAAATTGTGTTTTAAACAAAGAAAAACATCATGTAAAATTATAAAACCATGCTAATAAACTATTGTTTACTTATCCACAACTACAATAAAAATTTAAACTTTCATCTTAAGTACATGAACATAACATGAAAATATTAAACATGTACAGTAACATCTACAGACTGAGTGACTGAGCACAGACGCATTACCCAGGCGGAAGAAAAAGTAGTTCCCACCGACTGTGTAGGATTTAGACAAGATTTCAGTCATTTAGTTTGTTTCCACTTTGTTCCTGGCAAAAACCTCAAATGACTGAAATATCAAATAATCAATATTTTGACTTTGGCATCACAAAATTATTGATGTGGTCTTTCAGCTGCTCTTGGGTCAAATGTGGGTCAAAGATCCACAAGTGAACCAAGGACAGCAGGAAAGAAAAATCATAATGTTGCTGTCAATCTCACATTAGAGTTTGCAGAAACATTGTGTTTCTGTAGGAAGTGACCTCAGATTGCAGTCAAAGAGCTACAGCTAGTTGCTGCTGTTTGTAACAATCGTAGAATTCATTGTGAAACTGATGTGAAAAGGGTGTTTGCAGGAACTGCTAATAAATAAATGAGGTTAGAGGTGTTATTAGGTGTCAGTGATCTGCTTTAATCCTGTCAGAGTTAAACTCTGCAGTGTAGCTTTGAACTGAGGCCATTCAAAGAGCTATCCACAACAGGTAAGATATTACTTGTTTGTATCTTTTATACTGAACTCCATTTTAAAATGGCTGAAGTATCACTTTAAGGAGTAACTTTGTTTCTGAAGGTGCACGACCTGTGTGATAATTTCTGCCATCGCTACATCACCTGCCTGAAGGGGAAAATGCCCACAGATCTGGTCCTGGATGAGCGGGAGGGGGGCTCCAAGTCTGACATGGAGGACTTTGGCGGATCCTGCACCAGTCTGTCAGAGCCGGTCCGTCTCGGCACGGTGAACACGTCGAACCTGACTGTGTTCTGGGATGTTCCTTGTAACTCCGCCTCTCTTCCCCATCCCTCCCTCCAGAACGCGTCGTGGTTACGCGAGCCGGACGAATGTGCCACCACCCCTCTGGGAACACCCGGCACCTGCGGGCTGCCTTCACACGGCACGGCCGACAACTGCAGTGACGCAGGTATACACACACACACACACGCACACACACACACACACACACACACACGTAAACACTGACAGGGAGCTGTAAAAGTTTTACACAGCTGCTAAATCCTGTAAAATGTTTGATGGTTTACATTTATGTGGCAACTTTTAACCTGTGTGGTTGTGTGAGGGTGGTCACACAGTAACAACAGAGCTGTTGCTGGTAAAACTCCGAATTCAGTGTTTCCCCCACAAATCACATAAAAAGGTCAAGACAGAGCTGTTATTGTAATTACCTGAGCCATGTTTGCCTTAAAACAACATTCTTAGCCTTTTAAAAAAGAAAAAGAGCTGTTCTTTCTTAAGGGTTGGATTTATTTGGATAAAACTGAAGACCTCGAGTTAGTGATACGAACCCACAGCTACGATCACGTCAAATTTGAGCTCAGTATATATAAAACTGGCTGAGTTACAGCTGTGTTTGTGTTGATTAATGTTGATTAGCTGCCGAGGCCATCCTAAATTTGAGTGACTCCAAATTTTAAAGAACCGTAGGTGTTAATTCAACAATTAAATTCTG
The DNA here is from genome assembly GCF_001266775.1 of Austrofundulus limnaeus. Lineage (NCBI taxonomy): Eukaryota > Metazoa > Chordata > Actinopteri > Cyprinodontiformes > Rivulidae > Austrofundulus > Austrofundulus limnaeus. The sequence goes on along the minus strand of NW_013952523.1, from coordinate 742,053 downwards.
AAAGTGGAATCAAAATCGGTCAATTGTTTCAGGAAACATTTTGCTAACAGACAAGCATGATTATAACCCAACAGATCTTGCAGAAAATGTTCAATAAATACCTTGTATCATGTGCAGCAGTTCCAGTATTTTTTGAGGAACTCGCAGCTTCTAACACACATAATTTTAGCTGAATGTTTACAAATCTAACTGAGTTAGAGCTGTATTTGTGTTTTCTAAAATTAGCCAGCTGTTGTGGTCTTCTTGAATCGTATTTGCTCCAAAAATTAATCTGTTGTAGATATACATTTAAAGATTACTTTCTGCAAGTTTTTATTAAAATTTGTCCAGCAGTGGATGAGATATTTTGCTAACAGACAGTTACAAAAACACTTAAATATAAATACACCAAAAGGCCTTTCACATTTTGGTAGCAGCTGATAAAAAAAGCAGATCAATCAGATGAAACATTTTCTAATGTGCTAAATATACATGAAGTTTTTATATTTGTTGAAGAACTCACCTTAAATTTACTCAGTCCTCAGAAGCATCAGTTTAAACTCAACATCAAAGCAGAAAACCTTGTTTTTGCTAAGAAGAAAAATTGAGAAAATAAAAGTTTTCAGGGTTTTGACAATCAAACCCAATGAAATAGCTTCATATTTCCGTGTTGACTTGAACGCGACGCGTCTTCCTGCAGGTGACGGCCTGGATGGAGGTGTGGCCTCCCCCAGCACGGGAGAGGAGGACGAGTGCGACAGGGACAGGAGGAACAACAAGAAGAGAGGCATCTTCCCCAAAGTGGCCACAAACATCATGAGAGCGTGGCTCTTCCAGCACCTCACAGTGAGCTGCCTTTTTTTTTTCTTCTCACCAAACGTAATCATTACGAGACCACCAAACAAAAAGTGTGAGGCCAGACAAAGACAGCTTGTGTTCAGGGTGGAGAGAAAAGTTACAGATGAAAAGGATTTAGTGTGGGGAAAAAAACATCAAGAACGAGCGCAGACAAAGGAGGGAAAGCGAGTGCAAAATGGAGGTCAATTAAATTAAAGGAAAAGATGGAGGATTAAGTGATTATGAGAATATGCTGGCTGCTGGATAAATGTAGAAGTGATAGAAATGGAGTGTGTAATTGTTGGTGAGGTGGTTAGATCAGTAATTAGCAGCTAAATGAGGCAGGTCAAATGTTGCTCTGCTGCAGTTATTACAGTGTGTGTGTGTGTGTGTGTGTGTGTGTGTGTGTGTGTGTGTGTGTGTGTGTGTGTGTGTGTGTGTGTGTGTGTGTGTGTGTGTGTGTGTGTGTGTGTGTGTGTGTGTGTGTGTGTGTGTGTGTGTTAGGAGGAGAACAGAGAAGGGCTTTAGTGAGGCTTTAAGTGTCAGATGGGAGTTCAGATGCAGGGTCTGCAGAGTTCACACACATGCAGTATTTTAGTTTCAGATCCCAGGTTTTCTTTTGTTTTGTGACTTAATAAATGAACATTTTTAATTGTCTGTTCTTTCATTTCCAACTCCACCCACAGTTTTAGAAAACTCATGCAGCTTGAATGAAACTAGTGTGTGACTTCAGGACAAAATGAACACGTTTCCCCATAGACAAAGGTAGCACCTTGGTGGAAGCAGTGAACGTGTAGCTCAGACACTCTTTACAGTAGAAACAGTGTTGCAACGGCTCACAGGAAGTTGAACTTAACAGGCATGAATTAACATTTTAGTCCCGTCAATGGTTTTAAAGGGGACATGTCAAGCAAAATCCGCTTTTTTTTAGCTGTTAAATACATTGTGTTGTGGACTTGGAGTCTGTAGGAGAGCAAAAAAATAGAATTTAGTTTCTCCCGGTGCTGCGTAGATACCTTTATATTGTGTTTGTGTCGCATTTCTCAACCCGTTCAGTTTGGTCAGACTCTGGTTCCAACATGTCAGGCTGGATGACAAGTCCTCTGTTGTTGACATCTTTTAGTTAAATTGTAAATAAAAAGGTTTCTGCTCTGCTATATAGTCTTCAACCCCTCTATCAAACTAAAATGAACTGCCCTGGAACCTGGAAGTGGGCGGGGCTTAAAGCACCCTGTTTGGATTTAAAGAGACAGCTTCAAAATGAGTTGATCTGAGACACACCTCAGAGAAGGGGGTGAAAGAGGGTCAATAAGGAGGAATTCAGCACAAGGCATTGCTGTTCCACTTTATATGGACCCCAACTGAAGGATTTAAATGTGGAAACAGAAGGGTTTAAAAGCAGGACATGTCTCCTTTAACACAATTGCATTTTAAATTTTTGAATTTTTGGACATTTTACTGCAAACTTTTCTCATGATGTCTCTGAGCTGTTTAACTTTGTGGAAAAAAAACTGTAAATATTTTTCCACAGTCTTTACATTTCATATGTAGTTTATAAATCAACAAACATTTATATCTTCTTTTCTGCTCTAAATTTATTTCTGCCTGTCTTATTAAAAATGTTTTCAGGACGTGACAGTGTGGGGCTTCCATACAGGCACAACTTAAACATTTCATCTTAGTTTCCTTCTAAAATTTAGTTAAATGAACATTGTTGTTGTTATTAAATTAAATCCCAAAATTACAGATTTTTTTCTATTTATTGTTGCCATTTAACCTCCACCCAACCAGTGTGATTAACCCTCGTCTCTGTGGATCTTTCTAGCACCCGTACCCGTCAGAGGAGCAGAAGAAGCAGCTGTCGCAGGACACGGGGCTGACCATCCTGCAGGTCAACAACTGGTCAGTGCTCTCCTTCCATCGCTACACGAACACCAGCTAACACTGCCTCCCGTTAGCATGAAGCATCACCTGCAGCCGTGTCACGGAGGCGCTGCCGCTCCGTGTTTTACCGCCTTCATAAACCTTCAGGGTGAATTAAAACAGGGATCACTTTTACAAGACTCTCTGAGAAGATTATAATCCAGTTTAGTGGAGCATCTTTTATGGTGGTTGGGCAGAAAAATGTCCTGCCAGGCTTTTTTTTTTCTTCTTCTTCTTTTCCTGCTCAGGCTGAAGCAGTAAAATCTGTTGCTCCATAAAACAGAACTACCAATCAATATCCAATAATCAGATTATTTACTGCTTCTAAATCTCAGTTTTACTGTCTGAACGCCGAACCAGAAACCTTTCTTTTTAATAATTCCTCAGTGACGTGTTTTCTGTACGTCTCAGCTGGTTTATGTGCTTCACGTTAAACAGATGACTTGGTTGTTTCGAAGTGTACATATCTACATGTGCGACTTGGCGGCAGCAGCACACGCAGATCGATGCAGATCAATCAATTATCACAGAGCCCATCGATCTGGCTCCGCCCTAACGCTGATTTACTCTGCCCCCTGAAAGGGTTAAGTGGTTGTAAAAGGGAAAAGGTTAATAGTCTCCCGCTCAGCCTTTTTCTCCATTAACGCTTGGCCTTTTACGACACCCCCCTCTCTCTCTCTCCTGCTCACTTCCTTTATGTCTCTCGCCCCCACCCATCCTGTGCAGGTTCATCAACGCCAGGAGGAGAATAGTCCAGCCGATGATTGACCAGTCAAACCGCTCAGGTCAGTCCTCACTGCTTTTTTAAACACAGAAACCAAACGTTTGTACATTCTGTGTGATTTCTGAAAGAGTGTGTGGTCTCACAGGTCAGGGGGGACCCTACAGTCCAGAGGGAGCCGCTCTCGGGGGTTACGGACTCGATGGGCAGGCCCACCTCGGGCTTCGAACAGCAGGTACAGCAGGGCAGGAGGTCCACTGGTCCTGGACCTCTGACATCCAGTGAAAAAGTGTCGGAGAAGCCTCACCTACCACGTTAAATTTGACCTAAAAGTCTGTAAATTTAGTCAATAATAAGTCAAACTTACACACATTTTTATGCCCATTTTTTGTTCTATAATATTATACAAATAATGTAGTTTCTTGTGTCTCAGAGCCCTTCTCTCAAAAACAAACAAAAAAAGATTAAAAAACATAAAAACCACCATCCTGACTTCTGCTGAAAATACTGTCCAGACCACAGGCTGTGAAGTTATCTGCAGCTGAAAATAGTCTCCTCCTGTTTGTGAGAAAATGCAGTGAAATGTTCTGAGACATTGGGCCTCATGCAAGAACATGTTCGTATTCTTATCCTAAATTTCTCTTACTTTTGTTCGTACAAAGGG
>NW_013952523.1:734779-736372 GCF_001266775.1 Austrofundulus limnaeus | reverse complement strand
GGATAGCCCCTCATCAGAACTAATCAACCAAAGAAAATCTGAAGCTCCTATGTTTAATAGTTTTTGAGCTATAACCATTTTTGCATGTCCAGACACCCCTTTTTCAGATAAATTGGGGGTCTGGGGGGGGGGCACTGATTGGTTGACCTGATGGATAGAGCTTCATCAGAGCTAAACAACAAAAGAAATCTGAAGCTCCTACGTTGAACAGTTTCTGAGTTTTAAGCGATTTTGCATGTCCTGACACACCCACTTTGAAAGAAGCCCCCTCCTCAAATATGGGGTCTATCGTAAAACCGTTGGCTGGCACAGTGTAGGTCAGACTCATCTACAATCCTGCCAAATTTCATGCTGATTGGTGCAGCCGTTTTTGTGGTACGGTTGAACAAAACTCACTGAAAAAAATAATAAAAATAAATAAATAAACTGAACGAAAACAATATGACTCCTGCTTATGCCTCGCGTGCGGGGGTCATAGTTAGTGTTTGGTATTTCTTTGTTTGTAACAATGCTTCTTAGCAATAAATTTTCTGGCACCCAGAAGCTTGAAACAACTAGCTGTTGTGCTAACTCCGGCATATTTACATGCTTACTGCTGACATGTTGATTAATATGCATGGTCCTAATTTAAATAAAATTTTAAAAAGTGCCAACGGCAAATTTTTAATGTGTGCAACATCAGCTCTACTCATCTCACAAATGCATGTTCCTTACAAATGTGGCCCCATTTAAAAGGGAAAATTACAGGCTTTCCAACGATATACAATTTATTGCCCAGAATCATTGTTTCAACAAAGAAACAATCTACCAAACACTAATTCCCTAACTTTTTGTGCTAAGTTTAGTTTAACTGAGCCAGATTTTAAATGTGCACATTTTTCTAGTCATTCCTAACATGATAAAAAAAGGAAAGCTCTGAATGAGAAAAATTTATGAACGGGAGTGACGAGCTAAAAGTGAACATAATTTGACAAAAACAGCCATAACTTTGGTATTTTTAACATAACATGATGTTAATTTTGTTATTAACATCATGTAATTTGTAATTTTGTGATTTCATTGTGCTTTGAATGACAATTCAATTAAAAACTCTGACATGAAACCAAGTGGGCGAGATGCTTTTCTTTAAAAATGTTTCATCATTAATTTACATGATGATTTAGTGGAAACAAAAAGTGAAACTTGTTTAGTCTGCAGGATTTAGTGTGCAGGAGATACAAATATTTTAATTTGAAGCCTTTTGGATTAATTGTGCATGTTTGAGTATAACTCAGGTGAGATCTCAGGTGAAACGACAGAACCAACAGCTGCAGCAGATGTGCAGACAGGCAGGCAGTGTTTGGATTCTGCGCGTCACTTTTTTCTCTCTCTCTCCGTTTTCGTCCCCAGCCGGTCTTCAGGGAATGTCCTCTCTGCAGGGGGACTATCCCAGCGCTCTGCTGTCCCAGCCTGGCTACCCTCCTCACCCGGGACCGTCTCTCCACTCCTACCCCGGCCCCCACCCTCACCCCGCCATGCTGCTCCACCCGGCCCCGCACGCGCACCCCGCAGAGCCGCTCCTCGCCCAAGGACTGGACATACACGCCCACTAGC
>NW_013952523.1:731519-732854 GCF_001266775.1 Austrofundulus limnaeus | reverse complement strand
TACTTGTTGTATGTTTTAATGAAATAAATAAAAAATTTAAATAAATAAAAAATAAATAAATAAGAATGATCTGAAAAATATGCTAATTTAAATAAATAAATAAATAAGAATGATCTGAAAAATATGCTAATTGTCAGGCCAAACTAATGTTAATGCTAATTTCACAAAAGGTCAATATTTAGCCATTTTAAAATTAGCATAGTAGTAGCCAAGCAACAATCTTTTATGAAATCTGATTTCAAATACAAAATCCAAGATGGCTGCCAAACACTGCAAAAACTGTCCACCTAACCAAGTTTTAAAACCTTATATCCAGCCCAAGATTTTTTTTTTTTTTGATCTTGTTTTGAGACTGATTTACTAAACAATAACTGAATGTGTAAGATTATTTGTCTTGTTAGCCTGAAAATTTGACTCAAATAAAGTCAAAGATTTCTGCCAACGGAGTAAGAAACTTTTACTTGGTAAAATTCTTGAAATACTTGATTTGACTCAATATTTTCCTTATTTCAAGGATTTTACCAAGTAAAACTTTCTTATTCCATTGGCAGAAATTTTTGACTTAATTTGAGTCAAATTTTCAGGCTAACAAGACAAATAATCTTACACATTCTGAAAACAAGATTATTATTCTTACACAATCAGTTCTTGTTTAGTAAATCAGTCTCAAAATGAGATCAAAAAGACTTTTTGGTTGGATATAAGATTTTAAAACTTGGTAAGATGGACAGTTGCAGTGAAGCTAATTTCAAATGGCTTCCACTCAGCTGTTTTTAGAAGCTGAAATTTGGTGTGGTGGTAGTCAAAAGCAATCCCCATGACATTCTTAAAGCTACCCCAGCTAGCAACAAGAGTTTCTCATTAAATGTTCATTTGAAAAGCCACATGCAAGCCCCACCCTACTTGTCAATCATTTGGGGGTGGCTAATCAGGTGCCACCCCTCTGGCTCCGCCCCTGATCTAAAAGGAAAGAAAATTAAGATTTCAGCGGAATGCCACAAAAACTACTTCATCAACAAATAGTACAGTTACAAGTGAAGCATTTGAGAGAAAATATAAACAAGTACCAGACAGATGCCAGGTAGCAGCAGCTGAAAACAGCATTTACTACAACATGCACTGAAATACTAACCTACCAAAACGCTAAACTAATTACAGACTTAGAGAAGGAAACAGAAAACTTAAATCAAATTTTAGCCTATAAAAATAAACACGCACTGACAGCAGAAGGCATCTCAGATAATTAATCCAGTTTGGTTGTAATTTGAGCCACGTGCAGCTCAGCGGTGTGTGTGTGTGTGTGTGTGTGTGTGTGTGTGTGTGTGTGTGTGTGTG
>NW_013952523.1:726370-730534 GCF_001266775.1 Austrofundulus limnaeus | reverse complement strand
CTCTTTTAAATGAAACCAGAGAGCGTTGACAGAGAGGAGAAGGTAGAAATGACTCAGCCTGTAACTGAAAATATAGATGGAGGACAACAGAGCATTTACCCAGAATGCTTTGCATGTAAATAAAATGGCTCCATCCGTGTAATATATTTTTAAACTTTTAGTTTAAAAATAAAAACTGAACATCCTACAGTATTTTTACAGTCTTTATTTTACAGTTAAAATATATGTTTATCATATAAAGTCTAATGTTACAACTAATCGGGGATCCCTTTAAATGTGACCACCATCAGACTCTACTATGAACTCTCAGCACTGGTGCAACCTGCATGTGCATAAAACAAAGTGAAGTCACACCCAGCACGCTGTTTCCAGAAGTAAATATGGATGCTACATGTTAGCATATCAGTTCTTGTGCAGTCAGAGCAAATTAGGTAATTATCTGCTTTATTGGATTGGTTTGGATCCTGCCTGCCTCCTGCTGCCTGCTCCAGCAGAGCATTGGGTTTTTGGATCAGAAGCGATGTACTGGAAGTCAAAATAACTACAGTATCAATCCTTTAACTGATGCAAACCAACACTAAAGTTGTCATGTTGCTGTTGATTCTCAGTCATCCAGGACATGGCAAACTAAAAGAATAAAGACGAAGCAGAGTTACTGCACACTGACATAAAAGTCAGATGAACATCAGACTGAGGTTGAAAAACATTGGGTATGTGTTCAATCTAGTACCACACACTGAAAAATCCTGGGTCGTATTTGAAAAAAAAAAATGGATTTGTCACATGAAAAAATCTGATTTGGGTTGAATTGGCCTGCAGTGAGTCAGCCAGGTCCCCCAGGTGAACATGTGTGATCAGCCTCTGAACATGTGAACGTGCTAAAATGTCGGTTACATATAGTAAAATCATGTGGAGTCCCCACAGGAAACATTTGTTCCGTGTTACATGTTAGCAGGTCGCAGCACGTGAAGTTCTTGTGGGTTTTTCTGTGTGAGCAGCTCAGACGTCCAACCTGACCCAGGATCTGCTGGACCCAGCGGTGGCCGACCTGCTGCAGCTGAGGACACAGAAGCTGTGAGACTCAGTTTATATGGATCCTGATGGGGAACCACACCCTGCTGTCATGAAACCTGCAGTGTTCAAACTACCAACTCTGTTCTTCATTTGATTTGATCTGATCACTGGAACACGGTCACATGACCTCTGACTGTGTTTCCACCACTTTGTATACAGTTCATATCAGTGACTTTTTAATGGGTAATATATTCTGTTCAAATATTTTTGATAAATTTTAATGGTGTTAAAAGTTTACTGTGTAAAATGCGCCATTTAGTAAATGACTTTATGTTTTATTTTAATATTGTTTTATTTTTTCGCATTGAGCCAAACAACCATATTTTTGCTCCACAGGTCGTTAAAATATTAACTGAATTTGTAGTGTGCTGCTCATCCAGTGATAATTGTATCATTTGAAACACTTTTCTTGGAAATGGTTTAATTAAATCTGTTCCCTACATGTTAGTCACATCCCTGTTGAAATCCTTTCTTCTTCTTTCTTTTCATTTTTTATGTTTTTATGGCACATGTTTCATTCTTCAGTTTTTATGCTAGCTCCTTCAGGACATTCAGGCCATGACTTTTGGTACTTCAGCAATTTATACATTTTGAGACATTTAGCTTTTTTGTCCAATTTTAATTAATTTTTAAAAAATTCTTTTTTTACATTTTGTTCTGGTTCTACTTAAAAAAAACACTCTGTACAGATTTCAGCTTCCTTGAGCTCTCTTTGGCTGATTTTAGCTTTTTTCTATCTCATTCTGTCCTTTTCTGCTCTTCTGCTGATGTCTGTGCTTCTTTCAGCTGCATATTTCAGCTGTTTTCAGTGTTTTAACTACTTTTAGCTAATTTAAACTTTTTTCACCTAAATTCACCTTCACTTTCAGCTTCTCACTGTTTAACTCAGAAAACGTGTTTTTTTCTGCTTCAGCTATTTCATCTTGTTTTTTATTGTTTTAGCTATTTTTGGCTTCAACATTTTGGCTCTTCTTTCAGCATTAAGACTTTAAACTGAGTTTTCGCAGGAGATGTAAATGCTCTTGTTTCTCTAGTTGGGTTTATTTTCAATAAAACAGATGGAAAATTATTTATCCTCCAAAAGTGGATGTGCATAAATTTGCTTTTTAATTTTTTTAAATTGGCAAAACTACTGTTCATTTCGCAAACAAGGCATTCCAAATTTTGTTGTAATGACTAAAATAATACTAAAAAAATGTTAATCAAAGATATTATTGAAGCAATAACCCCCCCATCTTACAAATGCAAAACAGCAACAGAAGAAGTTGTATGTGTAGTTTTTTTTAAAGGTTTTTCTTTGTTGTTGGATTATCCTGCCTAGCAACAAAATCCCAGGAACAATGAAAAAAAGAGGAAAAACTAAACTCTGAGAGCATATCACCTGCTTGTGTTTAATTTGACTGCAATAAATATACAGCAATCATTTTTAAAATGCAGTTTGCTGCAAGTGCATTGAGTTTTCCTTTGGTGTTTTCTTCACCCCTACTCCAAGTTCTGTAAAGTTTATGTCAGAAACATTTCTATCATAAATCGATGAACTTGGTATCGGAACAACAGGTGAGTCACACTTTTGTCACCAAATTATTATTATTATTAGAGGGAGGAAGACTCTGGTGGAGTTTGAACTCTCAGGGTTTTGTTCAGAGATTTAATCTGAGACAGATTTATCAGCTTTTATTGTGAAAACTGATTTAGTTCCTGTCTCATGAGTTTGAGTCTAAATGAACGGTGCAGGAGTATGAATCTTTGAACAACAGCAGAAGTTTGCAGGAAGGCTACTGTTTTATTAAGTCAACAATCAGCTTTATATAAAGATACTGACAGGAAACATATACTAGTACCTTTTATAGTCAAACTAATGGAAATGTATAGGTCAGACCACTAAATTATGTGAAATTCTTCCCTGTGTGCTCCTGATTTATTCTGCCTCAGTATATTTAAACATTCCCTTTAAAGCACGTTTTCCTAATAAAAAGAAAAAAGAAAAGAAAAATAGAGTGTTCTTCCTCTTTGTGTGCAATCATAAGTCATGTCAGTGCGTCCTCTGCGGCTGTGTGTTTTATCTCTGGCAGAGGCCTGAGGCTGCAGCTGCAGTGATCTGTCACACAGCCTGGATTATCAGAGAGGAAACCAGTCAGATGCCTTCAGATGCTCCAAGCTCACATTCTTTTTCTGATTCCTCAGCTTTCTTTCTGTTTAAATGTTACACGTTCACTAACCTTTACCTTTCTTCTGCTCTTTTTGTCATCAAGCATTTTTCCATCCGTCTACAGCAAACAGCAAACAGTAAACACCACCTTCTCCCTGCCCCCATTGGGCCTGGAGCAGGAAGGAGGTCAGGGGCCAGAGTTCAGACGGAGGTCAACAGGAAATGGCTCTTCTCTCGGGCACCCAGGTCCTGACCTCAGCTCCCCTCTCTTTTTCTTTTCTTTGTCCCTTCACACACTCGCCCCTCCACAACGTTGGCCTCACTTTTACTTTTCTTTGCAGCCTCGTTGGTCCGTTCGTTTTCCCACCGCTCTGTCATGTAAAGCAGCGCTGTTTTGTTTCGGTCTGACCTCACAGGACAAGGCAACGCTTTTTGCAGGGAAAGGAAAGAGGAATTATCTTTACCTTTCATCAGTTTTAGACCAGAAGCTTTTTTTTTTATTAACAATTCCCTCGTTCCACAAGTTAAGGTTTCTGTGTACGGGTCATATATTCATAATGTTAAAATTTAAACTATTACAAAAAATCTAACACTTTATAAATGCTTACACCATGGCCCATCAATTTCATGTAATATAACAATTTATTTCCTATCATTTATAAATGTATTATTTATATTTCAATGCAACAAAATAAACAAATTTAAAAATAAAAGATAAAACTTGTCCTGTTACATGACGCAGTGTTTCAGCGGTCATTAATGGCCAACACCCACTGGAGGAGGGGTCCGGCACTGGAGCTGTTGGCTTTAAGTAACCGCAGCCCCTGGAGCAATTTAGTTGAATAGCCCTGGCTTACACTGATTTAAAAGTAAATAAATAAATAAATAAATAAATAAATAACAATGCAAATTAACCTTTTTGTGTGCTTTTATAGAAATGT
>NW_013952523.1:722145-724330 GCF_001266775.1 Austrofundulus limnaeus | reverse complement strand
TATATATACTGTATTTGAACAAGAGCTACATTAATCAACAAGAGTCAACACCAGACTAAACATCTGAGATGCTCTTTTGTTTTGTTTTGTTTTGTTTTGTTTTTAATAAAGACAATGTTTTGTTATTTCACAGGACTTCAAGATCCTACTGCAACCAGCCAGTGAAGATCTGTTCCCCTTCCAGTTGCAACTTCCAGACTGATGGTCCTGTAGTAATAATATACACTATGTCAATGTTTGAACATCAGTATTGTATAAAGTGCCTCAAAGTGATACAGTGAAAGTGTCATAAAATGACTTTAGTAAAAATTGATGTCTCCTTTTAGGAGAGTATCTGACATTTACTGTACTGAAGCTGCAGTAGGTAACTTTTATTAAAATGTCTTTTTTTTTACATATTTGTTCAAACTGTCACTATATCCTGACAGTAGAATATGAGACATATAATCTGTGAAAAAAAATAAAGCTCCTGCCAGTGGTCCTACAGCCATTTGCAGAAACACACCGCTCCTGGTCAGAAACAGCCAATCAGAGCCAGGAGGATTGTCTGCCCTTCCCCCTCTCAGCGTCGTTCAGCTATTAAATGTAAAAATTAGCGGTTAGATTTTCCAAAATTTCCAAATAAATAAATAAATAAATAAAATAATAAAATAAAATAAAAACTGTAAAGGATATAATGAATTTAAAGTAATGTTAAAATGCTAATGTTTAAAACTTGGGATAGGCTACCTATTTCAGCTGCATATCTCTGCTACGATCATCTTCATACTAAAGCTACATATGTCCAATATGTCCTGTGTGACGGGATTTGTGTCATGTGAAGGTGAGATGGATCATACAAACCAACAGTGTCAGAATGAAATATATTACTTCTCATCTAACCACAGCTAAACAGGTTTTTTTACAATAACAAGCTGGATTGAACAAGCAGTAATGACTTTCTTCTTCTAATATTTTTGATGTATTAGAAATAAAACATTGTCTAAAAAACAACAATCACACAGGTAAAGTACAGATAACCAAATTTTCTACTTGAATATAGTAACATAGTATTTTTACTTTGTTACTTTACAACTCAGGTGATCACTGACTGTATCTAACAGGTGTTGACATATATCCTGGAAGTAGTTAAAGGTCATGTGACACCTTTAAGCTGTTTTTAGTTGTGAGCATGCTCAAAGTCAGTGTTTTGTGTTGCATTGTGATCTAGATCTAAACATGCTCATTTATCTACCAGTGTTTCAGCTGTGCTCTGCTGTCATTCTGACAGCCGACAGCTTCACACGTTCAGGATGTTTCGCTATCACAACACAAAACACCAACAAAACAAAATTATAAATATATTAAGTAAAACAGACATAAATAAACCTATTTAAGCACGTGGTGTCCTATTTTACTCGTGCATTGATAACTGTAAAAAAGGTCAATGACAGTGGAGGAGAGCTGGAGTGGGCGGGACTTAAAACTCCCTGCATCCTCAGAGCACAGACTCTGATACCAAGAACACACAGAACCTCCTAATCCAGTTTCTGCTGCTGCTTCAGTGCCTAAAGAAAAAATGTAGACGTCACATCTAGTTTTTCCAAATCTATTGACGCTGGATCTCCAGATCTTCATCTGGTGCCTGGACATGATCTCAGTAATGGCATTACTGTTCAGGAGGTGAACTGAAACAGCTCCAGAATAATCAGCAACAAACACTTTGAACTTGTGTAAATCACCATTGGTAACATGTTTACGGCCCAATTTGTTTCATGTGAAGGAAAGCTGCAGGAGGAGAACGTTAAGTGTTCCTTTAAGTCTGGGCTGAGTGATGGGCAGTTTTAAGAATATTCTTTAAATACTTTTCAGTTTTGTTCTTAATCATTATTTCATGATTTTCTAACAAGAGTTGTACAACCTCACTGTGCATTTTACATCAGTTCCTCTTGTACAAATAAAATATATAAATGAAGCAACTAAATTTTAAAAATAAAAATAAAATGGTTCTATAAAATAAAAAGGAGCAGTCTGAGGCCCTGTGTGGCCCCTTTTTACTCCACGTCTCAGTATATTTTCATCTGAACACACTGCAACAGTCCTTATGTTTCCATCATTTCAAGACTCCTGCTGCGTTTCACCATTCAGACCACTGAGTCAAATGTGTGTGTGTGTGTGTGTGTGTGTGTGTGTGTGTGTGTGTGTG
>NW_013952523.1:717306-720510 GCF_001266775.1 Austrofundulus limnaeus | reverse complement strand
AGAAGAGAGAGAGAGAGAGAGAGAGAGAGAGAGAGAGAGAGAGAGAGAGCTGTGAAGACAGAAAAAACAAAGACAAACTTGAGTTTTTGTTTTGTTTCCAATAAAAAAGTCATGAAGGTGACATGTTGTTCTTATTCCACAATCTTGTCTGAAAGCAAAACCTTTATTAGTTTTCTGTTACAAATAAGCAGTAAAAATCTAACAAAAATCATTTTCTCTAACGACATTGCTGATAGCTGCTGAGCTCTGAATCATTTACTAACACATGAATCATTGAGGTTAAAACAAGCTGAATAGAAGCTTAAAACCGCAAGAGGTTTGCTGCAAACTACATTTAGCTAAGCTGTTAGCCACTAGGTAAAATTAGCAAAACTGTACCTAAAAGTTAATGTTAGCAAAACTGTAGAAGAAAAAAAAAACCCTAAAATTAGCGAGGCAGTTGCTAAAGGCTAGGAGCATTAGAAAACAAAAATAGGGCAAGTACACTGAAGTACACTTTAGAGCAGTGGTTCCCAAAACTTTTTATCATCTGACCCACGAAATACCCATGGCAAAAACTTGTGACCCCAAATATTACTGGTCTGAGTACAAAAACTTTGTTAATAACCCTAAAAACAAAGGCTACACAAAAAATACATATTTATACTTATTTTGTGCTTTTGTAATAGTTATAGGGAAAATATTACATCACCAATTATTTTATTACACTTTAAATTGATTTCTGAAGTCGAGAACAATCGTCTTGAAGGAATTGGGGATATTTTTTTTGTAAATTTAAGGAAATATTTCAAAAGTCTTAAAAGTTAAAAAGTGAAAGGTTACAGAACACTTTTTGTGATCAAGTCAATTTTTTTGATGTGGTTAAAATACCATAAAGTATGTAGTTTGAGTGCAAAAAAATGTACAGAAGACACAACGAAACAACATAAACAAAAAATAAGTAAAACATGTGAAGAGCTTCATAGATTAAAATAAAAAAAATAAAAATACTATCAAAAATTCTCCATTAAAGTTCGCTCTTCGTAGAGGTTTAAAGTCATTTCATTAGGTGTAGTTTGAGATTTAACTCTGTCTGCTTCAAGCAGCTAAAAGAAACTCATTCATGTTTCATTTTTCTAATTTCTTGTTCCGAGAGTTTTCTGCAAGTTCACACTATGTTAGACAATTTAGACTGACTAATGAACAGTTTGTCATGACTTAATTACTCCTAGATTATCATTACAGTATATTCACTCTAATTGTTAGAATTACAGTATGTATTTGTCCAAAAAAGTCTTCCAGTAGATTTTTTTTATTCCATCTTCTTTGTTGGAATAAAATTTCATAAATTGTTGAAAACCTGCTGCAGGGCCGCAGTTAATCTGACGTTTTTTAAATAAAACTAAACTCAACAATCTGCTACAAAAAATCTGAACAAAATCATGCAAACATTAAATGGGCTGCACGTTGGAGCAGTGGTTTGAGCTGTTGCCTCACAGCAAAAAGGTTGCTGGATCAAACCCCTGCCAAGGACCTTTCTGGATTAATTAGACATTTTTTTCATCAGTTTTCTCCCACAGACCAAAAACATGCATGTTAGGCCAAGGTGTGAGTCTGTTTGCTTGTCTCAAAGTGTGATGGACCTGTCCAAGGTGTGCCCCACCCCTCAGTGACCGCTGGATGTGGGGCTTCATGGATTTCCCAGCTGACACCTCATCAGGCCCATCAGCACAGACTGGTTCATCAGTGAACAGAGACCCTTTATCCCCTGATTTGTTTTAAACTTGAACCATGTTTTTGATTCATTAAGCTCGGCCCTCCTGTAATACTGTCTTCATTTATCACCGTCCTTCATTACAGCTGATGGAGCCCAGCAGAGTGGAGCTTCTTCATGCAGATCCAGTGAGGGACAATGCCACCATGTGGCAGGACACTGGATGTTTCTCAGTGAAGAACTGAAAGAGGGTAAATCTGCTCCTGAGCAGGTTGCCCTGTTGGTGCAGCTAAATTAAGCCTGAGATCTGTCAACACAAAGACACACAGCTGGAAAGTTCAAGTCTCTTAGGAAATATTTTATAATAACCTTGATTAAGATGTTAAAAGAATGATTCTTTCTGTCCTGTTTGTCTTTAACACATTCAACCCTTTCAGATAGACAGAAAACCTGAGGAAGCTTTGAGCACTACTTTACAATACTAACAGAAATACACAAAAAGACTTGGGATTATGCGTTTTAGGGTGTGAGGCAGAGGTTTGATGGAACAGCTGGAGCGGATCTTGACCACATGTGATCTACTGTAGAAGTTACGGCGCTAAGCAGAACTTCACCTTTACTGCACATGTTGAAAAAAAGGACTGCTGATGTAGAAATCCTTTGCTCCATGTTGTCAGACGCTAACATTAAATGGGATAGGCAGGGTTTACTCTGGGGATATTTCACTTTATGGTGTAAGGTCTGTCATGTCTGCAACTCTGAAACTGATGAACGTTTGGAGACAGCCTGATTCAAGATGGCTGCCACAGATAGGCAACCTTAGCCGTCATAAAAATGACGACAACTCAGTCTGATTGAAAGACGTTGGGATTCAATTTGGAGTGGTAGTAGCTGAGAGTCATCACCCAATAACTTCACCTGATCTTCATTTAAAACTTTGTCACTAACTAGAGTCAGAGTGTGTCTGTCAGACAGAAAACACTGCTCCAGATTTGACACAAAAAGCTACAACTCTGTCATTTCTCAAGATGATTTAAGGCCATATCTCTGACATGGGGTGGGTGATATGTAGGCTTTCAATTAAATAAATATGTTTTGTATATATGAGCACACACATACACACACACACACACGTATTTTTAAGTGTTGGTGCGTGTTTGTTGCAGCCTCCATGTTTTGCTGCAGTACCTCAAATGCCTCAGGCTACGGCCATCTGTGCCCCCCTTCCCTCCTCATTTCGCATCCACTCCTCTCTTGCCTCTGCACCCCCACCCCCACAACAGCCACCAACCCCATATATCTAATTTATGGCTGTGGTGAGTGTGTTAGACACTCATGTATGCATAATAAATCACAAGTGTGAAAGAACTGCGTGTGGGAGAGTCGGCGTGCGAGATTATGCTCTGGTCAGTTTAGTCTAGACCTGAATTTTTTTCCCCCCTTTTCTGAGTGTGTATGTTTGTCTGTATGCACACACACACACACACACACACACACACACACACACACAC
>NW_013952523.1:714864-716569 GCF_001266775.1 Austrofundulus limnaeus | reverse complement strand
TATGTATATATATAAACTGTTGCTTTTTACTTTACTGTAAATAATTCAGTTGTTGTTTTGATGCTTTAATGTCTGCAGATTTTAGTATTTATTCAGATAGTTTTTATGAAGATCTGCTTTAAGTGCCTCAGCTTCACCTTACAAACTGCAGCTCATGCAGCCTCTTCAGATTCTGTAAGCTTTAACCTTTAGTTTCTTAAAGCAGCGTGTTATAAAGAACTCAGTCCAGCAGTACCAGAACCAGGCCCAGTAGGTGATAAGTTTATTATCTGTTAAAGGGGAAAAAGAAAGTTCAAGCTGCAGTGAGAGATGAAGGAGCTGAACAATCATTAATCAATGATTTAAAGACAAGAAGAAATCCAAATAAATTTATATATAAAGACAAAAACAATCAAAATGTAGTCAAGGGCTTAAGCTGCTTATATTGGGGATTTAGTGGAGACGGGTCATTTTGACCCGGAGGACAAAGGGTGTATACAGAAAATGAGGACAACAGGAGGGTTAAGAGACATCACTGATTTTTTATGTGTTTGTGGAATTAGTGTTTACCTTACTATATTTTTCACCTGATTATTAGTCTTTTAGAGCAGAGGATCCCAAACATTTCAGCTTGTGTGTTGAATATAGCAATAACACAAACCCCAAATACTTTTGGGTGATAAACATTATGAGGCCAAATAAACAAAGACATAGTAACAATATTCATTGTGATAATTTCATCCATTTCCAGCTCAAGTACACTAACTTCACTGTTTTGTATCAATTAAGGCAAATTCTAATAGTTGTTACTCATTTTTAAATGTAATGATATTTCAGGACCCACGTGGAGTCTCGACCCCAACTTTGAGAACCATTGTTTTCTTTATTTCAGCTGTAATTTCTAACACTTTGTGAAATCCCTGTTTCTACTTTGATGCTGCAGGAGTTAAAGTTTCAGAGCTGGTTTGGTGCTGCCCTCTGGTGGTCAGATGAGTAAACGTAGCAAAAGTGAGACGAGGGTGATTTCTCTTTGCATCAAATAGGTTTTACTCTCAGTTTAGAGAAACTCTTATCTGAGCAACAGAGCAGGGCTTGTAGAGATGGTTGGATCTCAAATGAGCTCAAAGGAGAAACTAAAAAAAAAAAGAATTAACAGCACAACAGACAAGGAGCGTAATACTTTCCATTAATGGTATTTGTGAAAAATATAAAAATACAAAAGCTTAAACAGCACCTTAAAGAAATCCATCAGGTGGCACAAAGAAAACAGACTCCATATCAGTGGAGTATTTTAAATAAAAATAACATCTACGTAGCTTGTTTACTGACACCAATCAGCTGCTACATTTAAACCAATAACCAGAGGGCTGTTTCACAAAAGCATCATTGAGAAATCCAGGATGAGAGATAAATCTAGGCTTGACATAGCTTGATCAGTTCATCCTGGCTTCATCTGTTTCATAAAGGCCAAACCAGGCTGAAGAGACGCAGCTATGTCAAGCCAGGTGGAAGTAATCCAGGAAAATGTTCGTCCACAGAAACAAAGCAGCCACTGTTCAAAAGAATGTCCCAACACAGACGAGCTACATCTAATGGCCAGAACTCTGCAGTTTTCACTCATTTACAGGCCAGAGGTCACTCTTTCAGAGATGAGGATGTTCTCATTCTTGATAGAGAATCTCTTGTTTGAGAGAGGAGTAAAAGAAGCCATTTTTGTGAAGAAAGA
>NW_013952523.1:713162-714834 GCF_001266775.1 Austrofundulus limnaeus | reverse complement strand
TGAAACTCTCAGACTGAAGAAGTCTCTTGGAGGAGAGACGAAACGTTTCATTAGAGAAGAACCCGTCCAGAAGACCTATACAATTTTTTTTCTTTCCGTCCACAGATTTCTTCAAAAGACCACGAGATCGATCACAGATTCACTGATTCTACAATAGAGGATGATATGGACCAATTGTTTCAGGGAATTTTAGGACCCAGCTGTCTGCACAGGCAGAGGGTGCCATCCCCACAAAAGGGTAACGCGTCGCTCATGAAGGTAACTGTCAGGAGAAGCCAACAGGTCGGACCTGTCCTGAAACACTCCTTTCTGAAAGCACTTCTCAATATAAGTGCTTCATCATCAACTGTCATTCAAAAATGGGCGAATCATTCTAAAGGACGACATGTGTTTGGAGCAACTGATACGGTTTGACTTCATTAACAACATCTTTTCTTCTTTATCAGCCAATTCTCAAATCCCCTCAACATGTGAGTCTATTAAAGGCCTTTCTGTTAGAACATCAGCAGCATTCAGAAACACAATCAAACAATAACAATCCCTACATGGAGAATCATAAAACTGATAATGATAACCATCATGTTAAAACATTAATAGTACCTGACTATGCAATCTGTAGGAGGTGAGCTTAAAGTGAATTAAGCTTTTCCCACATCTCTCATACACAAGGTTATGAGGAAACTTTTACCAAGGTATTCCTCAATACTTGTTAATTTCTTGACTGTGGGAATTGAAAAGTGACACAATAAGTAAACGTTCAGACGAGTGAAAGTTGATTCATAAAAGACTGCAATGATTTATTTACACAAACTGAACAGATCATAAGTTACACTTGATTGTGGTTATTCCTATAACAAGCTTCAGAGTTAAATGAGATAAAACCCGCATCCGAATTTCAATTCACATCAACTCAGATTACTTATAATAATAATATAATATAACAGTGAAACGTCAAAATGAGTCCGTGGTATTTTATTGCAGGCTGATAAAACAGAGATAAACATGTTGGTTTCTGATGGGTGTGACCCGACTGAACAGATAAAACACCAGGCTTAACTAAACCTGGCTCTTAGCCTGGTCTGGAGCAGGCTAGCTGCACAAAATAAATCATCATCATGGTAACTTATGTACTACTTTTGTGAAACCAAATCAAGGCTTAATTCAGCCAGGATATCTGAAAAATCCCAGCTTAATCCACTATCCTGGTTTTGTGAAACAGCCCCATGATGGTACAGACGTGTTTACTAAAGATCTTTAGATTTCTGTTAATTTTAGGTCAAGTTTTATTTATTTATTTATTTTTATTTTTTCTGGATTTGTGTTTTCAAGACTGGATAAATCTGGGTTCGGATGAACCAGTGGACAGAAGAAATACAACCAGAAATCTGCAACTGTTCAGCAATATGAGGAAAAAGATAATAAATTATTTAATTCTTGACTTTGAATCAAATTATTGTGGGATTGCAGGAGGAGATGTCACACAAGCATTAAAGGGTTCTTTGGATTTTTGGAAATAGGGTTCTGTAGAAACTGTATGAACAATGAATATCTTACATGCTGTGGATAGATCCTCATGAACCAGAAAGGAAAAAGCAGGTTGATGGATGGATGGATGGATGGATGGATGGATGGATGGATGGATGGATGGATGGATGGATGGATGGATGGATGG
>NW_013952523.1:709256-713152 GCF_001266775.1 Austrofundulus limnaeus | reverse complement strand
GATGGATGGATGGATGGATGGATGGATGGATGGATGGATGGATGGATGGATGGATGGATGGATGGATGGATGGATGGATGGATGGATGGAAAGCTTTGAATAAATAGTTTAATTCTGACTGTACAGATGAGCTAACAGGTAGCTAATGTAGAGCTAAGTTTAAAGTGAATTTCTGGCACTGACAAAATCTTCAAACTAAAAAAAATACCAATAATTTCTGCTGAAATATATTTTATTTCAATTTCAAACACTGCCAACTTCACACTCCATGATTATTTACACAAATCCCTAAGATTATTAAGGAGCAGCTAGCTGTAGCACTTTCAGTGCAGTCTGTACTTTCTGTAGGAACATCCTTAGATTTATGCTAGAATAATTCATAAAGATAAACTGATTAATCAGATGAAAAAAATCAGTAATATGCTCTACCTGTACAGACTTCATCAATTATCAAGTAGGAAAAATAAAGACAGCAGCTACTATAATAGCTATAATAGCTGTAAAGCAACTACAGATGTAAATTAGCCATAAGCTAAATCTGATGCAATGCATCAAATGTTTTTATGTTTATGTTTTAATTGCACACTGTCCTGATTAAATAAATAAATCTGAGGCCAACAATTTAATTTTACAAGCAACAATGCTGTTTAATACATTAATTTTAACTGTACACATTCTGCTAAGGGCTGAATAGGTTTACTTATGTTAAGCTATTATTGTTACATTTAGTTAAACAGAGAATGCATTTAGGCTAAGAAAATAGAAGCTTCGGCCAACAGCGTCAGCACTGACCACAAGGAAAACTGAAGCCAGTCGACGCCTGCCCGTCACGTGAAGCTGACACTGAGGTAAAGTTAAGAAAGATCAGTGATCTGAAATAAAAGTTTTCAAGTTGGAGTCCTTTTAAAACAGCAATAATCCATTTTGGTCTCCACCCAGACTAAGCATTAGCTTGTCAATCCAGTGAGAAGTAAACTGTTTCTTTAAAATGAGGTCAGTAAAAAAAAAGAGCTATGTGCAACAGGTAAGATATTAATCATTCATCATTTTTCCGAAGAACTCTGCTTCAAAAGCTCTGAATTCTTTAAATCAGATGAAAACAACCAGTGAACGAACAGAGCTAAACACATCACCCGAGTGTTAATAAAAATAAAAATAATAGTTATAAGAAGAAAAAAGTATCAGAAGGTTCATAGGTTCATCAGAAAAACTAGAAAGAAGTCTGTAAATGTGTTTTTGATAAAAAGCCAAAAGTTTACTTGCTTTTTAGGCACGGTTCCTTTTTTTTTTTTTTACTTAGTAAGAATGCCCTTCACTGTTCCTCTTCAGCTCCACACACAGTTTGATCTTCCTCCTGCTGGCTGGTTGTCTCCTCCTGCCGTGCTGCAGGTTGACAGTCTGATGTTTGGGATTCATCCTTGTGTTCGTCACTCTGTGTGTTTTCCCTCATAGTCTGCAGAGGCTCTGAGCTTCTTCCTGTCTGCTGCTCCCAAACATCGGCGCTCTCAGAATCCGTTTCTCTTCCACTTTCAGTCTTGTTGCCAGTTTCTGTCTCAGAGCTCTGGCTGCTCTGATCTCTATATGACTGCCTGCGAATCGTCCGTCGGTGCTTGCTGCGGCGTGCTTGGTTGCAGTACAGGGTGCGCCTGCGATGCCATTGGTTAATAGAGTTTTGGGCCTCCATGCTGAGCTGACGAGCAGCCAGTCGTGGTCTGAAGCTGCTGATGTAGTAGAGAGAAGCATATAGAGTTGTAAGGTAGTAACCCCCTGTGGAGAAAGGATGATAATCTGTCAGGCAGAATATAGATGTTTAGGCTAACCTTTAACAGAGTTCATGTATTTGAAGGAATTAATTATTTTCTTTAACTTTGGATTTCTGCTTCTAAGTAGTCAGTGTTTTACCTGTGGTAGACTTCATTCACGATAATATAAATTTGGAGAAATAAAAACAATTTTTTGTGGGAGATCTAAGGTCGTATTCACACCTGATACTCCGGTAGACTCGGTTCGATTTGGGACCAAAATTGCAAGATTTGTTTATATTTTCATTTGGTGCGGTTCACGTTCACAATGCACTGTGTCAAATGAACTAAACCCTGAGAACAACCTGTGTGCTGCCGCAGCCTATCAGAAAAGCTTAGAAGCGTGAGTGAAAGTACGTGGGAGAAACAGAGGGGCACGCTGAGGACAGCAGAGCTGCAGGTCGGTCTAATTTGATGTTACAACTGAAGGAATCCATACCATGACATGAGCTGAGGTGATCTGTGCGAAGCGTAAACCGTGGAATTGGTGTGTTTTTGTTTGTTGTGCTAAGGTTAGCTCAGCTGTTACCCTAATGAATGTTTGTGTTGTTAGTTGAGTGTCGCAGCACTGAAGATGAGTCTGTTAGATGAAGCCGTATTAAAACCAAACGTCCATGCTGGCTTTTAAAGCAAAAAATAAAGCTAAATTAAAGTGCATTTAATGTTTTACTCATGAGCCTTTTTTTAACTTGTTCTGCTGCTATTTTGACAGAAATATACTAAATGTGTTTATCTGAATCACATATCAGTCAGGTTGTGTGGTGTGTATTTATTAGACTTCAGTGAATGTAATTTACAAGATGTTGAATTATTTTTCTGTATGTATTGATTGTTGTTCTTGGAATGTATTTATAGCAGCCAGTGTCATGGTCTTTGAAATATCATTGACCAAATATTCTTTATTTTTCTTTGGTGTGGTTTATTATTTTGATTTTTGCACTTTTTATTTTTTAATGGCTATTCAGTTTAGATTGTTCACTGTAAATTGTAAATATTGGTTGCATTTATTTATTTTTTGCCCTATAAATATGGCACTGGCAAATGCAAAATCTTCAGTCTCTGTCCACTTCTTCCATGAATCGTAACCTGCTCTTCTGATCAACTAGTCTATTGAATCTTTATTAGGCTCTTGAGTATTTAAACCTATATTTGCAGTACTGTTTTTAATATGCAAATATATTACATAAAAGCTACTTCAAGTTAATTCAAGAGTGAATTTCCATCAATGAATGGTACCAGTATTTTCACAAGTACTTGTACAACATGCCCTGATACTCGAAACTGATGCCAATACCAGTACTGAAACTGGGATACTGATATTGATAGACCACTGAAGGTGTTATGGTTTATTTTCAAGTGAAAGTTTTGTCAGCTCCATGTTTGTTGTTTGTATTTATTTTAAAATGTTACAGCCTTGTATACCATGCTGTATATTTGATTTGATACAGTCAGAGGGGCTGTAAAAGAAATAAAATACACATTGTTCTAAATAAAGTGTTTTTAAAGTCATTGTGTAATGTTTATGTGTATCTGCCAGTACCCAATTTAATTTACTCAAACTAAGAGAAAAACTGGTATTGGGACACCCCTACACCATTCCAAACAACTCAGACTTTTTAAACACTAAATAACTGCAGTTCCTGTGGTTTGAGGTAAATATTTTCATATCCTGTCACTTTTACATGACTAGTTTTTCACTGAACTATATTTGTGTGGCTGTGCATCACTGAATACAGAGATGTTGCTTTTTATATCCTGCATCTGACTAACTGTGGTCTGCACTTCTAGTTATGTATTTATAAGTCAGATTACCAAAGGAGGAACTGTTGGTTATAGAGAAAGAACAACTTCTGGTGAACTCAAGTAGCAGAATATTTTTGTGCTACGGACAGTGAGCTACATGATGGAACTTGTTCAGTTGATAAAAAGGGATTAAAACTAGATACCTCATAGCGGTAACATAATGACCCCCGCACGCACAAATACACCAGAACTCACAAGTCTTTATTCCTAATAAATGTCATACTATTAGGTGCATCCTAAAGTTGTACTGGTTTGGGTGGGGGTCTTTTTTTGGGTGGTGGTGGTGGTGGT
>NW_013952523.1:705904-707912 GCF_001266775.1 Austrofundulus limnaeus | reverse complement strand
ATATATATCAGCTCCTTCAGGACATTCTGGCTATGGCTTTTGGTATTACTGCACCTTTTTAGCATTTTTGTTCTCATTAAAAGGTATGTCTTCATCATCCTCATAATCGTTCAAAATACTTAAACCTTTCCTGCACTTTACACCTTTTGTTCTGGATCTGTCATGTTTTTACATTGTTGTGCTAATTTTAGCTTTTGTTAACTCTCTTTCTGCTCTTTTCTTTTGTTGTGATTTAAAAAAATGTCTGTGCTTCTTTCTGTTACTTTTAGCTTTTTATGCTTTTTCCAGCTGCTTTTTTTTTTGCAATTCAAGCAACTTTTTAAGCAAATTTGAACCTTTTTCAGCTAAATTCAGTTTTTGTGATATTATTCTACTTCTTTCAGTTGCTTATAACCCAGCAAACATGCTCTTTTTGCTTCTTTGTGCTTGATTCAGCTTGCTTTTTCAGCTACATTTTAGCTACTTTTCTGCTATTTTCAGCTTTCATTTTTGCTATTTTACAACAAATTGCTAAATATTTGACATCTTTCCTTTTTTTCTGTAAAAATATTTCAGCATTAAGCCTTCACGTTGCAAAAATGGCTAATTTTCTAATTTGTTTTTTTGATCATATTAACAAATATTTCACATTACTGTGCACATCTCACTGACCGATCTCCAAGTCATTAAGGTCCGTGATGCTGTCCAGGATAGCCTGGATCTCAGGGTAGTCCAGCAGTGTCTCTTTCAGGGATGTAAGTGATGACCTCACTTCCTGTAAGAACTCTGACCCCGTCGCCGCGCTGGGGTCTGTACCTCCCTTCAGAGTCAATTCCACAAATCCCTTCACAGCTTCAGCGAAGGCCCCGCCCTTCCTCTCACTCAGCTCCTGCACCCGATTGGTCAGTCTTTTCTTCTGGGACACCAGCCCCCCCAGCGCCTGACCCACAGCCGACAGACGGTTTATGACTTTATTGGCCAAACGGTTTGGCGGCAGAGAGTGGGATGAGGGGCTCGGGATGTGGGATTCCTGCTCCTCCTCTATACTGCTGATCGACAGTGAATCCAGCTCCAGTGACGGAGGATGGAGTAATGACAAGGGTCTGGGTGGAGGCAGCCAGAACCCATCTTCAATCCAGGACACCCGGTGAGGAGACTGAGGCACAGGGCTACTGTGTCGATGCAGCTCAGGTGTGTTGCTTCCTGGGGTAGGGGGAGCAGAATAACTCCCTGTGCTCGCTCTTTGAGGAAAGCTGTTGGGAAAATCCCTGCTGGGCCTCCTCAGGACCACTCCTGTTGGTGTCGTTGGGGTGGAGGAGGATTCGGCTGACTGGGCTCTTATCAGACCTGTAGAAGAAAAACATGGCAAACAAACACAAAGTTGTCTAAATGTCTAAAATAACTTCTCACTGCACGAGGAAAAGTTTGAAGTTCTGACCTGAGCTCTCTGGGTCGACAGCAGCGGGTTGCTGCTCCAGGGACACGGCTCGCTTGTTTTGTAGCCCCGACCCTGCCCATGCTCGGGTGGTGCTGAGGCGGCGATCCCGTCTGTAATTTGATTGTTGTGTGGTTGTTGTTCTGTGAGTCAGCCAGTCATCTCCGTGGTCACGGAGGTAGAGTGGATTTATGATGCACAGGGCCCCATTGGTGGAAGTCAGCTTGGAAAAACACCAGCAGAAATAACAGTGAGGATGGTGGTACACTGTGAGCACCTTAATGTATCAAAAAGTTAATATTTAATTCACCCTATGTCTCATTTTTGAAGATTCGTTAAGTTTTTTGCCAGTCGGGCAGAGAAGCACACTGTGGAAAAAAATACTAGTGGGCTTGGCAAAGCCTGCAAGTGGAATGTGACTGGCTTTTGCTTTTTGCAAAAATAGAAGGGAAATCTCATCAGGTAGGACAGGTAGGACAGAGTGTCTCAGGTATGACAGAGAGTCTCAGGTAGGACAGAGAGTCACAGGTAGGACAGTATGTCTCAGGTAGGACAGGGTGTCTCAGGTAGGACAGAGTGTCTCAGGTAGGACAG
>NW_013952523.1:700738-705464 GCF_001266775.1 Austrofundulus limnaeus | reverse complement strand
TGTCTCAGGTAGGACAGGGTGTCTCAGGTAGAACAGAGTGTCTCAGGTAGGACAGGGTGTCTCAGGTAGGACTCAGGATTCAGAGTGTTTCAGGTAAGAGACGAAGGTGATGGGCAGGTGTGAAGGAAATTTAAAATATTATTTTGAGTACATTCTAGTCAGCTGTGTGACCTTAATGAAATAAATTATGGATCTAAAGACATAATCTATAGCATGCTTAACAATTTATTTTGACCAGTATAAAAGTGATAGGCTTATTTAACTTTTATTTGTAGGAAGTGGTAGAAATTCGTTTTCATAATTGGGATTTTCCTGGTTAAATAAAGGTCAGTAAATAAATCTGTCAATCCATCAATCATTAGCTTTCTAATCAGTTCCAAACATCCACATATTGATCTTATAAATAAATGTAAAAACCTCCTCTAAGCTTGTTTGGGATAATTTGTCACATTAATTTAATTATCTGAGTTATAACTGAATTTAAAAACAGGACGATGCAACTAGTTTAATGAAGAATCTGTCTCCAGTCATTAAATCAGGTATTTATTGATGTAGGTAAAAGTATCTTTAACAACCTGTTAAAATACATTAGAAATCAGGAGATAGCTTCTAATTTATTTAAAATTTTCTGGGGGAGGACCCCCAGACCCCCTTCCAGTGTCCTTTACACACATTATAAGACTTATGTGAGAGGATAAACCAACACACCTGTGCTCCACCTGTGTGTCTCTGTATGAAACTGGTCGATAATCAAACTGTATTGTTAGTAAGTTTAAGGGGCTGGTACACTACATGGTTGAATGAAGGTGAACATAATCTCAGTCAATATGGTTTGAGTATTACTGCATCACAACAGAAACATTTGGTGTTCAGTTATTGACAAGTGCAGACAAACTGAACACACACTGAAGACATGAACAACAGAAAAACCTGGTCGCACAACTGTGGGTGCGTCAGACCCCGTCCCCCACGGTGCGTCCCCACCAACTTTCAACACAAAGTTACACCCTTGCATGTTAGAACACTGTTTAGTCAAAGTTAAACATGAAACATCAGAGTTACCATAACACTAAGGTGGCCCTCGGTGAAAAAGAGTTTGACACCCCTGCCTTAAACCAAAAGTGAGTGTGCTCATTGTTAAAAACCCTGTATAGTCTTCAGACCAGGACACTGGGACCTAATGCTTTAGAATGGAGGCAGTCAGGGACATGGAGGTGCATTCAATAGGTAGCTGAGCCCAGACTAGAGTTTGTGGTTTGCACCTTGGCAAACAACATAAAATAGACAATCCATTGATGGACAGATGATCAGAGAGGCATGTTACTCAGATAAACAAAGACTATGGCCCACATGTGAGCTCCAAGGACCACAACAGACCTGAGAATTGTGGGTCCCTTAAACTCTCTTCATTCTGGGTGAACATACTTGTCACTTTGTTCACTGATGTTTTTAGTATCCTGTCTACACCTAGCTGGTACGTGTTAGCACTTAGACTGTCCTCTTTCACCAAACTTCACCATGTCTTTGTTCAAGCTGAATAAACCTCCCAGAACTTTTGCCGCTGAGTCGGGCGCTGTTGTGGGTGAGAGACCTGACCTCATACAGGATGGGTTTTGTTAATGCTAGACTGCTAACAAAAACAACCTTTGGTTTTAAATGACTTCTTTAACCCTGCTTTGGCTTGTGTGTCGGTGAAAGAAACCTGGCAGAGTGCTGATGAGTCAAGAGAGGCATACCAAAGGCTGTGGCACATGTTGGCTATTGTCCACATGTGAGCCCACTTTTTGAACTTTTAACCACAGACTGTACAGGTCCTTCTCAAAAAATTAGCATTTTGTGATGAAGTTCATTATTTTCTGTAATGTAATGATAAACATTAAACTTTCATATATTTTAGATTCATTGTACACTAACTGAAGTAGTTCAAACCTTGTATTGTTTTAATATTGATGATTTTGGCAAAAAAGTAAAGAAAAACCAAAAATCCCTATCTCAAAAAATTAGCACATCATGAAAAGGTTCTCAAAACGACTTATTAACCTAATCATCTGAATCACTGAATTAACTCTAAACACCTGCAAAAGATGCCCGAGGCTTTTAAAAACTCCCATTCTGGTTCATTACTCAAAACCACAATCATGGATAAGACTGCTGACCTGACTGCTGTCCAGAAGGTCATCATTGACACCCTCAAGCAAGAGGGTRAGACACAGAAAGACATTTCTGAACCAATAGGCTGTTCCCAGAGTGCTGTATCATGGCACCTCAGTGGGAAGACTGTGGGAAGGAAAAAGTGTGGCAGAAAACGCTGCACAATGCCGGCGTGTCAGGGGAGGTGTCTCACGTGCGCTAAGTTCCACATTCATTGGGATGTTTAAAGGAAAGGAGCGCAGGAACCTGCGTGCGCACATTTTTATGCATCTGAATTTTTTGGTGCGACGCACTTTTCTAAAATTGTCCGTACGTCAACTTTTAGTGTGAAAGCTGCGCAATCCTTAATGCATGAGGCCCCTTTGTTTGAAAAAGTACGTAGAGGCCATTGTTGAGCATGAGACAACTATCAGTGATAAACTACTGCTCTCAACAGCAAATGCTGAGGACAATAAACTAACAACAAAGACGGTTTTTCCATGAAAGCTCTCATATAAATGGGTCACATGATTTGCTGAAGTTGCCAACTGGTCCATATGTTTGGAGAGACCTTTATTGTCATCATACAGAGCACAGTGAAATTACAGATCATAATTGCCTTCACACTGAAGGACATTTTTGCACTTTGCAGACATCCAGCCCTGTTTTAATTGGTTATATACGCAGGTCGTAGAAGTAGTAGAGTTAAATGACTGAAAAACTAAAAGGCTTACCAACAAAAGAACTTTGATATTTTACTACTATACTAAGATAAAGAAGAGTTAGACAAAAAAAATTGATTCCAATATGAAAACTATACAGTATGAAATTCTGCTTCATGCCACCTGATTAATGTTGTTGTTTTGTGCATTTCAAGTTTTTAAAGGACACTGACTTTAAACTTCTTCTGTGACCAAATTAACGAAGTTGTACCCTGTTGAGGACAATACCCCTTTCACATTTACACACGCTCAAAGCAACACACCTGTATGGAACACATCACATTACTCAGTTCCATGTTGGTCGTCTCTTCAGTCTGTATCTCAGGTGGTGTGGAAAGCCATGTTTCTGTAGAAGAAGAGTAAAAGATACAAAACAAGTCAGAGAAAAGTCCCTAATCATGTATTTCTGATGAAGAAAAATGATCTGAGGACTGACCGGGTTCAAGCTGAGAGAGATGGTCTTTGTTCATCTCAGTTAAACTGTAGATCCAACGAGGAACAGTCAGACAGACAGACAACACATCCCTAATACAGAGGAAGAGATGATAGATGTTAATAAACCCAAACCAAACAGACTGATGTTTGCACACATCACAACAAGTGCATCTGATGATAAAGTGTTAGACAGGAAGTTCCCCTGTTCAAGGTTTTTACCTGCTCAGGGAGTAGAAAAGCACCAGCTGAGGCAAATCAGAAAAAGACAGACGAGACTCGGACAGCTGGAAGACTGAAACAGAGAGGGCACAACAGACTTATCAGACTATTTCTTTAAGTAAAAACATCACAGAAAACAAAGCTTTAACTAGGAAGTTCAAACGGGGGCTTCATAGGTTCCTGTCACTGATTTGGGTATTTTATCCCCGATCTGGACCAGAGCCAGGCACAGGTCCATGTTTGCGTACCTGAGCCCGTGTGTTGGACTTTATGATGAAGAACGTCTTTACTGGTCTTCCCTGCAGACACACACAGCAGGCTGGGCTCAGACGTCACAGAATCCCGCAGCACCAGGAAACTCTGCAGGGAAACACAAATGACTCATTTAACCACCTGAAGTGTGACTGAGCCCTGCTGAGTGAGAAGGGGCCTTCTTCTAAACATTCACGCTGACAGACCACACAGACACATGACAACCAGACAGATATCAGAGAGCAGAAAGAAAACCCTCCAACTGCTGCAGGTTTTAATGGTTTCTGTGGAAAAAAGCTGGTTTGATCGCAGCTCATCTCTGAGTGTTGATGAGTGATAAGAGCTGCTGTTTCCCACAGAGGCTGTTTGCTTCTTTCTTTAACAACCAAAAATGGCTCCAGACCTCTTGTGTCGAACACAAGGCTCCCGGGCCAAATATGCCCCTATTTAATATTTTATCTGGTCCCAGAGGTAATATTTTCAATGCTTTAAAATAGTTTTATAGTTTCCCTTGATGCATTCTTCTCATGACAGCTGGTCAAATTTCAAGATTAGAAAATGAAGTTTGAATTTTTCAGTAATCTTTGATTTTGGTGTGCAATAAAAAAGAGAGAACTGACTTTATTTATACTTTTTCTGTGTTTAGTTCAACTTCAACTTCAAATAACTATTTATCCCAAAAGAACAATTGAGTTTGCAGCTCTCTGATCATCATATCATATCATATCATATCATATCATATCATATCATATCATATCATATCATATCATATCATATCATGGGTGTAACTTTAGGGTTATGCTCAAAAACCCTGCATGTCATCTTCAGAAATTACACTTAAACATACATACAGTGGGTAAAATAAGTGTTGAACACGTCACCATTTTTCTCAGTAAATATATTACTAGAGGTGCTAATGACATGAAATTTTCACCAGATGTCGGTAACAACCCAAGTGATCCATACAT
>NW_013952523.1:697461-700058 GCF_001266775.1 Austrofundulus limnaeus | reverse complement strand
GTTAAACACAACTGAATCACGAACAGAAAGATTGTTTCTGTTTAATATCTGATTAAGAGACTGAAGTCCTCCATCACAGTGACCCATCATGGCCTAAAATAGAGTTCAGTGTTCCTGCCTTCTTTCAGGCCTGTCCGAGACCTGCTTTGAGGCAGTAACTCCTGTTTCTTCACTCGAGGTGACCCCTTTCTCTGAAACTCTCAAATGGTTTCAGAGAAAGAAAATAAAGCTGCTGGAATGGCCCAGCCAATCACCTGACCTGAATCCAACAGAAAATCTATGGAAAGAACTAAAGATCAGAGTTCATAGAAGAGGTCCACGAAACCTTCAAGATTTGAAGACTGTGTGGAAGAATGGGCCAAAATCACACCTGAGCGATTCATTTCTGGACATTTATGGTTTGATTTCTTTGTATGTATGGATCACTTGGGTTGTTACCGACATTTGGTGAAAATTTCATGTCATTAGCGCCTCTATTAATATATTTACTGAGAAAAATGGTGACGTGTTCAATACTTATTTTACCCGCTGTGTATATACATATTATATATATATGATATACAGTATATAAACATTGTCACTAAAGCTAACAGACTAAGAAGCAGCTCTGTTGTCCTCCATCCACATTTTCTGGACATTTATGGTTTGATTTCTTTGTATGTATGGATCACTTGGGTTGTTACCAACATCTGGTGAAAATTTCATGTCATTAGCGCCTCTATTAATATATTTACTGAGAAAAATGGTGACGTGTTCAATACTTATTTTACCCGCTGTATATGACATTGTAAAAATTTTAATCAAGTCAAAGTTACCCAAATGCAACAAGAGAGTTAAATCTGTCAACTTAACCAGTTAATTTCTAATGTGTTAGTGCAGATGATATCATTTTATTGGGGGGTTATATTGACTGGATCAAATTATTGTGGGGGTCATAACCCCCCTAAACCCCTGCAAATTACGCCTATGATCATATTATATCATATCAGGGTTTCCCGCAGCGCAATTATAAGCCTGGCAGGTCGCCAGGCTAAGCTTCATTTGTTTACTCAGAGCGGACGTCGACCCACGGAGCATGTGCTAAATTAGTAAAGTTAAAAAGCTATCGTAATGACTCTCAGTGCGGAAAAAAGCAGTCATAGTCACTTAAAAACTTTTGAGAGTTCAATAATTTGTTTTAAAAAAGGTGGGCAGCTGCAACTCGATGGACCCACAGAAAAACACTCCTCCATCGTCTCTCTGTCCCAGCCGGCTGCAGGCTGCGGGGCTCTCCTCTCTCCACTCACACAAGTAGCCCCTCCCTCCCCTGAACATTAACCCTTTAAGGCACAGATGTTATAGCTTTACCTCCCAGAACAGCGAAACAAATTATTGAGTACAAATTCTCTCAACTGTGGATATTTTTATAGTGGAGAAATGATTAAATTTGTGTAAGAAGGTATCTGTGTTTCAGGATTTTTTTGGGCGTGTCTTAAAGGGCAGCCTCGTGATGTCACACAGCTGCCTTCAGTATAACCCCGCCCCCTGTTGCTCTAATGGAAAAGAAAACAAACATTGTTTCCTCGGTTACAGGGAAGTTCAGGGTCATGGGCGTGGTTTAAGCTCCTCCAACGGACACGCCCCCAGCATTCCAGACCACAGCTAACCGATATTTTTTCATTACTTTTAACACATAATTTTATAAGGTTAACAGTATTTTTGATTGTTCAAACTTGGCTGGGTGATTATTAACACATACTGTATTTCTGTGGTATGACAACCTCAGAACACACATTTATTTTACTTTACATGGTCTTTAAACTAGTGAGTGAACCTTGCTCAGTAAAGAAGTGCATGATTCAAATACAATTAAATTCAAAAATACTTTATTGATCCCAGAGATAAATTAGATAATAAATAGAATAGAATAGATAATAATAGAAATAGGTGAATATTTCTATTATATATCTTGACTTTGTAGTTTATTCAGTTGACTACAGGTTGAAAAGGATTTGCAAATCATCCTATTCTGTTTTTATTTATGATTAACACAATTTCCCAACTTCATTAGAACATTTTTCATCATTCTTCTGTTTAAATTGTCATTTTTAAATTCATCTTGTCTGCAGCTTTAAAAAGAACAGAAAAAATACATCAAACATGCAGGTTTTGAGCAATGTGCTACCACCTTTAGTAATAGAAAATTGTACAGTTTAGATAAAGTTTTCAAAAACTGCTAAAATCTGTTCACATGCACAAAGAGATGAATGAGAAAACAACCAACAATCAGAGCTTTAAACAAGTCACAGAAAATTCAACTTTAACTAAACCAATATTTAGATTTTCTTTACACACTAATATTTTAAAGTGTATCTTACCCCCCTGTGAAAAGATAACTCCGCCCCAAGGCGAAATTTGAAAAATGCATCAAAGTGGGTAGGGGAGTGGGGGTTAGAGAGCGGAGGTGTGGCCAGGACGAGAGAATGCGACAGGCAGCTAGCATTAGCATAATTGATGCTACATGGAAAGTGACCACAGTATCGCAGATATTTACATCTCTGAACGGTCTGCTGCGGACATGAAAGTGCCTGCTGCGACAGAGATACAGATATATATAT
>NW_013952523.1:694413-696963 GCF_001266775.1 Austrofundulus limnaeus | reverse complement strand
CACAGTTTCGTCACAGCAGCTGTGTTCTGGTATAAAAGCCTCTCTCTAAGACGCCCCTGCAGCAGTCAGAGGGTGGAACAGTTAGCAGGCTTTGCATGATTAGACAGTTTATCAGCTAAAAAAAGTTAATTTTGTGGTAAGTTACTCTTTAAGTTTTGTGAAGGTTAGGTTTTCTACAACCCTGTTCCTCATGAGCCAGGGTCCCTGCTCCAACATACCTGGCTCAAATACTTCATTTACCTGCTCAGATTGAAGCCTGCCAATCATTTGTTCATTTCAGTCAGGTGTGTTGAAGCAGGGGAACATGCAGGACATGAGTTGAAGACAAATGATGTCTCACCAACGTCTGAGCTGTCAAAACTTTCCAAACTCCCGCAAACTTTAACTTATCAAATGTGCTGTCAGGAGGTTACAGACAGGTGTGTGGTTACAGTGGTGATCATAATAAGTCACTGACAGCAGCGTGGATATTTATTTTTTGATGCACTCATATACAATTTAACCATTAAAATGTAGGCATTTTGTCGTTTTACATTATTAATAAAGCCCTAAATTATTGTTGGGCTTTACAGTAAAAGGAAAAAAAAATTGATGTTGAATGTTGAACAGTAAACTGACACTTTTTAAAATTCTTCATGTTTCAATTGTTTCTCCCACAAACATGGCCGACTTTGTGATCTGTGTTATTGGGCAGATTTGAGACCGCTTTATTTTTATCTTTTTTTTTATTCTGCTTTTTTCCTGTGGTTGGATTGTAGCTTTTATCACCCTTCTAGTTTGCAGTTGCTCACATGCATGTGCAACTCATTTGATCAGGTTGTAAAACGTGATGATTATCATGATGCTTTGTGTTCAGGAACAACAGACAGTTCTTTTGTTTTTAGATTTTAAGTTTTATTTATAGTTATGTCTTTGACTCATAATTGCTAAAGAAATTGTTTGTTGTTATGTTCATGAGGTTCCACTAGGCTGAAAAGTAGAGGAAATAAAAATGCACATTAATCAAACACATGGGACTTAACATGTAAGTTCCAAAAGAGTGTGTTCTGTTTTTGTGAAAAAAAAATGAGGTGGTGATACAAAATGATCATTTTCTCACAATATACAACAAGTAAGTTAAAAACATACAAGACATGACATTAAAATCATGTTACCTGAGACAACCTTGTTACATTGTTTTAATTAAAAACAAAGACAGCACATGCTGTCATAAACAGTGCGTCCAATGACCAAAACTGTCAACTATTTATTAGAGATGCTCGATATAGACTTTTTGCCAATATTTGATATGCCCATATTGTTCAGCAACTAATTTCCGATTCTGATATTAACCGATATTACAAACTGAAATGAAGGTGACATCACACCCTGTCAGGGACATTATGCCTGCTTTTTGATAACCCACTGGATGCATTACACACTGTAGGTAAACCTTGTTTGTACAAAAATAAAAACCATTTAACTGAAGTGAGGGAAAACATGCCATATTTATTTTGAACATTTTGTCTCAAACCATAGTTTGGATCATGCTCTCCCTGGGATAATCCAGTTTGATGACGTCATCAATTGCGCACCGGTGAACGTCTCTGGACCACAAACATTTATTAATACATTTTGGTCAAATCCAGACTTTAGTTTATCTGGCTTTTGTTATCAGAATAAAAACCAATACCGATATGTAGAGATTTTACATTTTTATTCTAATATCGGACCGATAATATCTGTAGGCTGATATTATTGGACATCCTTAGTTTTTATGTTACATATACATACATATATTACACACAGTTGTCTGTGACCCACATGTGTATTAGTGGTGTCCCTATAGCGGTATGTTTACAAGTACTTGTACAAAACGTCCCGATACTCAGCATCTATACTGGTATTGATACACGATTGAATGTGTTAAAGTTTACATTTCAAGTGAAAAGCTTTTCTGTTCCATGTTTAAGAAATAAGTTGAAAGAAAATCTTGTTTATTTTTATTTATTTTAAACTTTTGCAGCAGTATGTAATGCTGTGTATTGATTTGATCCAGTCAGAGGGGCTGTAGGTCTGAGAGGAAGGAGAGAAAATTTGTTCTAAGTAAAAAAAACGTGTTTTAAGTCATTGTGCAATGTTTAGGTCAACTCAGCAGTGTTTGATATAGTATCTCAAAGTGATACTTGAGTAAAAGTACAAGTATATTATCATAAAATTACTTTGGTAAAAGTTAAAGTCTCCTCTAAGCAGGTCTTAATGTATCCGATTTTTTTTTGTACTTATCAAAAAATAATTTCTGGCATAAAATATACTTAAGTATTAAAAGTAAAAGTACTGGGAGGTGACTTCTCCAAAAAAAATTTATTTTTTCTAAAAACATGCAGCTGAGATGGACTGTGTACAATTTATTACAGTATCAGAATGGTATACATTTATACTTCTCATCAAACTACAATTAAAATCACTCTATCCTGGGCTACGTTCACACTGCAGGTCTTAATGCTCAGTTCCGATTTTTTGAAAAAATCCGATCTTTTTGTGTGAACGTTCACATTACATTTTAAATGT
>NW_013952523.1:690801-693884 GCF_001266775.1 Austrofundulus limnaeus | reverse complement strand
GATATGAGTCAGATGAGTCAAAAAAATCGGATTTGGGTCGGATTTGCCTGCAGTGTGAACGTAGCCCTGGATGCAGAATTTTTTAGGATAGTATTTTTAACACTAACAAGCCAAAACAAAATAGGAGAAATGACTTTCTACTTCTTACCTTTTTTTAAAAAAAAAAACGTAAGTAATAGAAAGTACAGACAATTGTGTAAAAATGTAAAAAGTAAAAGTAGGCTGAAAAATAATTACTCAAGTAAAGTACAGATACCCAAAATCTCTACTCAAGTACAGTAACAAAATATTTGTACTTAGTTACTTTACAACTCTGTAACTCAGTAAGTACTCTGTATTGAGTGCTTGTACTCAAATTTATACAGTATATACTCAGGTGTGATGACTGGTCTATGATGGTCTAAGCTGTATGTACAGATTAAACATCATCAGCCATAAATGATCTAGTTTTATTCAGTTTCTCAGTAACATCTCGGGGAGGGGGGGTTTCAAGGAAACTTCTCATTTTTATTTGCAGCGGCTACCAAGAACAAGATTATCTGCATTTTCTCATTTTCACCAACATGACCCTGTCATTGATGGTAAGTATTAAAATGAATGTAGGCGTAATCGTTCCTGCGAAGTGGTTCACGAGTACAGATCTGAAAAATGATGTCACAGTCCTGCGCACCAATCAGGACGTAGGAACGTTTGAATCAAACTCAGATACCAGCAGCTGTTTTAGACGTTAACAGAAAATGGGGGGGAAGTTTAATGAATTGCAAAGTCTGTGCTGCCATTACTCGTTTTAAAGCAGCCGTGTTTGTGAATGACTCAAAACAGTTTGTTTTCAACATCAAACCATGCACGGACGGTTGCCATTCTGCTTTGAGAGATCGTTAATATCACATTTCCTTTCCTGAGCACAGGAGGCAGAAAGAGAAGAAGGCAGCAGGTTGAGTCACAGTGAGCTTGTGTAAAATAATGCATCGGTCACACCACAGCCTGAGTGCACACGTAAAATAAGACTTGCAGGAAGTGGCTCACAGGCACAGTGTGTATAGTTCACTGTTAAGTCACTAAAGGTTGAAAACAGACGTGGCACGACAGCAGAGACTGAACAAAACCTTTACAATGTGTCTTTCACGTCAAGCTGAAATACGAGTGTTTTATCAGATAAGTCAGACTGCAACCTCTACAACATGGCACAAGTTTTAAGCTTCTGTGCACAGAAAAGACAAAAAAAAAAAATCCTTCCTCCTGTATGGATCAGTGACTTGGCTCTGCCAGTCAGTGTTTTGCATGTCTCAGAAAACGAGTCACAGTTCAAAACAAACACAGTTCAGTTAGTTACTCACGGCGAGTCTCTGCAGCTGAATTCTCCTTTCTGAAATGTAATCTTTACTGCTACACACCCCGTTTTATTCACGGCTACTTCTGCATTCAGCCTGAAAGCACTCTGCTGTGTTCTGAGATCAGAAAAGGGAACTGCTTTCATGTGTGTGGATTAGGAACTTGTGCCACATGCAGCATTTCTTTTTTTATTCTTTTCATTTTGGACACGTACAAGCTTCTTGGTTTCAGAAACTGGACTGGAGAAGCAGAAAAAAAGAGCTGACAGTGATAAACTTAGCTGAGCTGCACAGAAATGACAATAATGACGACAGCAAAATCATAAAGACTTTGAAGAAATGCTTCGTGTTTTTATTACCTCTTGGATTATTGTAATTCTTTGTAAGCTGGCTTAGATGAATCATCTCTGCATCACTTACAAAGTTTCCAGAACGCAGCAACTCATCTAAAAGTTACTAAAAATATTAACATTTAACCTCGGTCCTGACTTCCTGTCCACGTGTGAATTGAATTTACAATTATAATTGTTCCATTGAGTTTTTAAGGGTTTCACTCCATCATATTTACAGTAAGAGCACTCAGGTCTGCCAACCAGTTTCTCTTAGATGTTCATAGATCCAAAATAAAATCTGGAGGTGTTCAGGCATTTGTGATTGCAAGAGCTGCTGAGAGCGTTGAGAATTTTAAAGAACACACATTGTGCTTTCAAATCTTTCTTCATGTTTAAATCCTTCAGTTTGGGTCTATATAAAGTGGAACTGCAATGCTTTGGTCTGATTTCCTCATTGTAACTCAACAGGCCCCTCGTTCACCCTTTTTCTGAGGTGTTTCAGATCAACTCATTTTGAGGCTGTCTCAAAGGAGGTGCCTCATGCCCCGCCCCCTTCTAGCTTCCAGAGCGGTCCATTCTAGTTTGGAAGGAAGGTTTATTTACTGGCACAGAAACCTTTATTTATATATGAAAGATGTCAACAAGAGAAGACTTGTCCATCCAGCCTTACATGTTGGAACCAGAGTCTGACCCAGAATCAGAGTCTGACCCAGAACCAGAGTCTGATAAAAACACCTGCAGTCATGACATCTTGGAGGGCTGCTGGACAAAGTGGAGTGGGAAGAACCATGGCTCCAACAAGAGAAATGTCTCTTGAAACAAAAGAGAGGATTGTGAAACTTCTTGAAGAAGGTAACTCTACACGCAAGGTTGCTAAAGATGTGGGCTGTTCACAGTCAGCTGTATCCAAGATGTGGACCAAATACAAACAGCATGGAGTGGTTGTTAAAGCCAAGCATACTGGTAGATCAAGAAATACATCAAACTGCCAAGACAAACAACTTAAGGCCATTTGTCTTGAAAAACGAAAAAGTACAACCAAACAGATGAAGCATAAATGGGAGGAAGGTGGAGCCAATGTATTTGACCGAACTGTAAGAAATCACCTAAAGGAAATGGGATTTCAATACAGGAAAGCTAAAAGAAAACCATCATTGACACCTAAACAAAAAAGAACAAGACTGCAATGGGCAAAGGAGAGGCAATCATGGACTGTGGATGACTGGATGAAAGTTATCTTCAGTGATGAGTCAAGAATCTGCATTGGACAAGGTGATGATGCTGGAACTTTTGTTTGGTGCCGTTCCAGTGAGATTTATGAAGAGCACCGCCTGAAGAAAACAACCAAATTTCCACAGTCCTTGATGATATAGGGCTGCATGTCAGGCAAAGGCACTGGGGAGATGACTGTGGTTAATTC
>NW_013952523.1:685678-687800 GCF_001266775.1 Austrofundulus limnaeus | reverse complement strand
TGTATGTACAGTATGTATGTATGTATGAATGTATATCAAAATCACAAATAAAATGAAATGAAAGGCAGCAGAGAGAAGAAAAAATCTTAGATCTGCCCCCTTTTTCTAGAAAAAAATTCATATAAAAAATCTATTAACAAAAGAAAAGATTTTAATAATATTTCTGTAATGTTGACTGAACTGTAGTTTGCATTTTAATCAGCTTTAGTTGTTTCTAATGTGTTATATAAATACATTTGATGACACCTTTATTTTGCAACTTCAGTTTTTTTTTTGTCACGTCATGGTTTAAAGACTATTTTCTGCACTTTAAGCAGTATTAATTTTAATTTTACTAATTTTTTTTCAAAGGTTGAGCTGGTTTTGGTTTTAATTTCTGGTGAATTTAAGGACCATCTGTCTGAAAGTGGTCAAAATTATACTAAGTTGTGCATCATTTTTATGCAGCTTCTTTAAGTCAAGGTGAACAGGTTGATAAAAGAGACATGGGCGACTTTGGAAAGTCAGTTTTACTTGCCTAAAAGACAAATTATTGAACTTCTAGAAACATAAAAATACTCAGAGGGAAAACCAAGGCTGGAATTGATGACAGACTTACCCCAGCAGGTGTCCCACAGAGGACAGTCTGGGCCTTCTCTCGGTCCCAGGGTGTCCCGGGACACCAGGCTTCCTGGCACCCCTTCAGCTGCTCCAGGAGAGACAGTCTTCTCTTCCTGCTGCTCCTCCAGGGGATGGCTGTGGTCCCATTCATCGGACTGTGGACTGCCCTGGAGGCCAGCAGGTAGGTTTCATTAAAAACACAGAAAACGCTGATGTTTTACAACGACATTAAAACTTTCTGAAATGAGCAGAAAAACATGAAAATTTAGATTTTATGTTGCGTACTCACATGTTCTCCTTTCTTTCTCTACTCACACATCGCTGTCTTCTCTCTCTTGATCTCTTCTTTCTTTTTTTAACACCCTGCAAACTGTTGCTTCAGAGCTCAAAATACCATCAGGGCCAAAACAGGAAGTTCACTTTCTTCTTTGAAGCACATCCTCACGA
The DNA here is from genome assembly GCF_001266775.1 of Austrofundulus limnaeus. Lineage (NCBI taxonomy): Eukaryota > Metazoa > Chordata > Actinopteri > Cyprinodontiformes > Rivulidae > Austrofundulus > Austrofundulus limnaeus. The sequence continues at coordinate 686,753 of NW_013952523.1, read as the reverse complement.
ACTTCCCTGATGTAACTAATCAGACTTTCTGCACAATTCAGCTTATTGCTGGTAATCCTTACACGACCTCTTCTTCTTCCTGTTCATGCTGGCATTTAATGAAGTTTCAATTCCATTAAAAAAAAACTGACTGCAGCTTCTTTCACCCTCCCCTTTCCTTCAGTGTGCTTGTGGTTAACCAAACCCTGCGCAGCATGCACACAGTGAAAAGATGCTGCATGCTCTCCACAGAGCAGCATGTGATTTTTTTGGCCTGGCTGCAGCTCTGTCTGCGTCTTCTGCTGAGATGTGGTGGCTTTCTTTTTCTGCCTTTCAGAGATCACATGCTGAAAGTTTCTGTCATCTTAAATACAGCAGCTTAAACTCTGCAGCAGGGGGAGAAACTCAAACAATGTTTTTGAAGTAGAACGGGCCGATGGAGGGGAAGGTGTCATGGCTATTTTTGACATATAATGTGAAAGCTGGGTGCTTGTTCTTTTGCAGGTCTGCTTTTTATGGAAACCACACACAGAGGTGTTGTTGATAGGTCACTATTTCCATGGCAAGAAGACTTTTTGTCTTTTATATAAAAAACTCACCAACTACTTTATATGCAACGGCTGACCGATGGGTTTAACAACCCGTTTGTATCAGTTTCCAACTTTACTGAGAAGCTGAGCTTAAATTCATTCAAACCCTGTTGTGTTCAAACCTCTTGTGTCAACATTAATTGCAGCAGAAGTGTGAGAGGTCTTGTTTTTCTGTCTAATAAAACATCAGCACCAGTTTTTCTGCTGACCACTGGAGAGAAACATGTCGCCAGAAAATGGAACCGCTCCCCTCTGGGGAAAGAATCATGAGAAAAACTATGTTCTCTAATGATTGGACCTAACTAATAACAAACTACGCTTCATCAATCTGTCTCCAGTTGCCTCTTATTGCAGATCAGCTCTGCAGGTTGGAGACTCATCGACCGTTTTCTCTTCCATCACAGATTTTTGATTAGATCTGTGATGGAACTAATACTTTTATGTTTAAGCAAGTTATTCATGACATCTTTTAATGACCTAGGTTTTCATGACATGCTGTTCATCTG
>NW_013952523.1:672213-679037 GCF_001266775.1 Austrofundulus limnaeus | reverse complement strand
TATCTGTCCTTTGTCCTCCCCATAAATTACTGTGAGCGTTAAAATCTCCACACCAAATTACTTTATTTTTATTTATTCCTTGAATTTCCTTTAATTTGTCAAGATTTAATTTTTCACATGGATTATAATAATTTATTATATTAAATAATTCTGAATTTATCCATACTTCTACTGCAAGAGATTCGTCTTCTTTTCCCCTCCTGATCACTCTAAAAGGCAAGTTCTCCCTAATAAATATCGCACAACCACCACCACTGCTTTTTTCCCTGTCACATCGTATAGAAATATAATTTAAAATTCTGAATTCTAATTGGGGTTTTAACCAAGTTTCTTGTATACATATTACATCTGGAGCATCTGCTAACTGATCTATGAAGTGTTTTAACTCTTGCCCATTAGATATTAGACTTCTTGCATTCCATTGTAGAAGTAGGACCATAATATGTTGGCTATCCTGCTGCTTCCTGACTTGCCTGCATACTGAGGTCATCCCTCACTTCTTCCCAAGTCAGCTCATTAATGTTAAAGTGATTTGCTGCTGCTTTCACTATTATTTGAATTCTCTCCGTTTTTGATTTCCGACACAAGACTGAGACAGGACAGGGTTTAAATACACAGAAGACTAATGACTGAACACAAAACACCTGGGGAGAAACACGAGGGTGACTAATCAAACAAATAAGGGGCAGCTGGACTGAGACACACTGGGGAACATAGAAACACAAGGAAAACCAAGATGAAAACTGACAAATCATGACAAAAACTTTTATTTACAGTGAAATATATTGTATTAATAATATGTTGCAACCACCCCCAAACAATGTTGCAACTGTCCCCATCCCCTGGGTTAGTTGCAACATTGACTTTTCATTTTCAAATGCAAATTGTGAAGAATGTACATTCTTTAAATATCTATAAATAGTTTTGACTATTAACAGATGTAGGTTTATTGTATTAAAATTTGGTTTGTCTAATTCAAACCATCTCTGAGTAACAGAGTCAAATGCAAAAAGTGTTGCAACTGTCCCTGGTCTCCCTATAAAATGTATTGTCAAGGAGCATTGTTACAACAAAGACATACTCTACCAAACACAAATTCTATACAATTTGCGCTAAGGGTATGTCTTTCTTAAAGGACAGTTGTCACACCCTTTGCCTTGTGGCTAGATGCATTATTACCAAACATCCTTGGAACTGATGAAATAAAAAAGGTTATGTCCTCACGATAAACCTTTGAAGGGAGGATCGTGGACTGGGCAAATAGAGCGTTGATCCAATAGAAACCCTGGAGACTCAAGGAGCTTCTGCAGATGGGAGGACCTGTTCATGGGACCATTATAAACTGCACAGAGCTGGGCTTCAGAGGAGTGACAAGAAGAACAGAAAGTTCAACTTAAAGAAAGGGTAAACTGCTGGGAATATGTCAAAAGACAAACTGAAGATTTCCCAAACGTGGAAAAGACAAAACTAAAATAGAACTTTTAGGTCAGCACTAGTCAAATAAATTGCTCAGAGGGTCACAGTTACTCAAAGCCAACAGCTCAGGCACCAGACATCCATGGTGGGCGGTGTTGCCAGAAAATGATAGGGGAAACACTGCACTATGTACACTGCAAAAAATATTACAATCTTATATCCAGCCAAAAGTTATTTTTGACCTTTTCAGATTAATGTTCTAAGCAGGGTTGCCAGATTAGATTAACAGTTTCCAGCCCAAACTCAACATAAAACCCACCCAACCACACACACAAAAATAAATAAATAAAAAATAACAGCCCAAATATCAATTGAATGTGTAAAATTAGTAATCGTTAGCCTGGATTTTTAATCATATTTCAAAAAGTCTTACCAAGTGCAGTTTTACTGCACTGGAAAATTATTTCACTTACTTTAAGAAGACTCAAACTACAATCTAGTATTTTCAACTTTTTTTTAGATGGCTAATTTTCCAGTATAAAAGAACAAGTATTACTTTTAAATTTTGCTTATTTTGTTGTATTGAATCGTAAATTTAAAATTCACAATTGATTTCAAAGCTGCTTTTATATCAAACAATAATTTATTTGAAACAATTTTTAAAATAAATGAAAAAAAAAGTTTGTGGGGTGGAGCAGTGTCCTGTTTTAGGCCATGAAGGCCATCATTATCAGCATCGTGCTGTGGGAATGATTTTCATCTGCAGAACCTGGAAGGTTCTGCAGATGAAAACCTGTCAAAGAAAGTAGAAAAATGGTGCAAAATACGGCTTTGAATTTAGAGAAATTCATCCTTTTGCAGCTCAACATATAAGCAAGATGTTTAAGTGAGTCATAACTGTCATGAAAAAGTGCTTCCTAGTGAGCTTCAATAATTAGCATAAATTACAGAAATTAGAAATATTTTCCAAAGAAACAAACAGAATCAAATTATCAGTTTAACCAAAGTAGTTTATTGAAGAAGTTTGCATTGGTTTCTTTAATTCTTATGTTATTTTGTCTTTTTTATTACACATCCATTTCTTTTCTTCCACCTCAGCTTGTCTTGACAAAATGTAGTAATATACACCATTTTTCAGCAACCGTGCCAGTTTATTCTCCTTGAATTTAAATATAAATTAAAAAATGAACCAGTGGAGGTCTCCTATGAGTAAAACATGTTTTAGCAAGCTGTGTGGTTTGTTGTTCACATGAGAATTATTCTGATAAATCCAAAACTGTTTTTTCTAAAAGGGAAAATGATGATTATAAGTCATTATAAGAACACGTTCACCAACCAGGAAGTTGAGAACCTGATAGAAACAGAACATTTAAACTTTAGCCCGTAGAAAACCTGACATCTAAAATAACCCAGCCATCTTCAACCCAAACCATATTTAAAATGAAAGAAAAGTGGTGATGAACAACAGCTCACATCACTTCACACTTCTACGAAGGTATGAACCACGTTCCACACAATCATGTGGTTAGAATCTATAAATGTGAACAGTGAGCTGCACGGCAGTAAGAACTGCACAGAGAACGTGGTCAGCTCAGACTCATGTTAGTAAAGTGCAAATGGCCCAAATCAACTGAATTCTGGCACTCAGAGAAGAAGTAAAAGCTCAGAGATCAGAGGGTGACAGACTCCTGGTTTCTGAATCTCATTTCAAACGCTGGCACCATGCCGACAGACTTTATGAAGCTCAGGAGCTCTGAGTCACTCCTCTGCTTTGGATGGTGGAGCTGCTGGAGCAGGACTGGCCTCGGCTGCGGCTCCTTTACTTTCCCCGGACTTCTCTTTCTCTTTTTCATCCTGGCTGTCGATCCTGGCATGCTCCGTCTTCACCAGCTCTTCCAGTTCCGCCTGCAGGGAGGGTAAATCGTCATCATGACTCATCGGTCTACGATGTGCGACCACAGCTTCACACTGAATCAGCTTCTCACCTTTTCTTTCCTCTCTTATACCTTTCCACCAATATGACCTCATGGCTGTTCTGTCGTGTTCTGTCTCATCTGATAAAGATAGCTGTGTAATAATGAACCTGTTGTTTCTAAAAAAAGATGTCTTTGTTTCCTCCTGCTGTTGGACCTTTCAGGCCAAACGCATGGCGCTATGACAGGCTCAGTCTAACCCCTGATGCCTCACAGCAGGAACGTCCTGCGTTCTTTCTGTGTGGAGTCTGCACGCTCTCCATGTGTTTCAGTGGGTTTTCAGTCCCCTGGTTTCCTCCCACAGTCTGGGAAAAAAAAGGTTAGACTGCCAAACAGATCTGTGTTCTCAGTGGGATTTGTCTGGTTAAATAAAGGGTAAACACATAAACGCTGGTGGTGAGAATGTTGTGGTTGGAACTGGAAATGGAGACTCGTGTGGCCGAGGCTGAATGGAGGAGAAGCACACAGAGGCACGCCACTGAAGAGGGGGCGGTGCAGTTTTACTGCCAACAACTAAACTTTAACACAGATATCAAACCAAACCTAAGCATGTGTTCTGAAAAAGCTTCTTAAAGGCAAATTCTATCCAAGCTTCAATAATCTGTCCTTGTCTGCAGATAAAGATGTGACAGTCTCCTTTAATCTTTTGTGATCCATTATTAAAAAAAGAAAAATAATCATTAACATTTCTGTGATATTTTACTTTTAAGAGGTATTTTATTTCTAGTGTGTATGTTCATACTGTAAACTGAATATTAATCTGAACTCCAGTGTTAAAGTAATTATTTCTCCTCTGTTTTCCTCCTGAACAGATGGGAATGTGACAGCTGCATGTCTGGTTGTCTCGACACCACTCTAAGTAAGCAAAGATATATTTTCCCCAGAAATAAATAGTTTTCTTTCTGGCAGTGACCTGATAACTGTGTTGTGACAAGAACACACAGCTGGACGCTGAACGAGGCAGCGTTAGGTTTCTGCTGACACTCGAAGCATTGAGATGTACTCGAGATGGACAGCTGGCCATCTGAGGAAAAATGTAATTATTACTGCAAAGTCAGAAGTTTCTTGTCAACTCCCCGGCTGGTGGGGGTCCTTTAAATGCTGTTGAGATGCAAAGCCATGCCGTCTCCAGAAGAAGCTGCTATCTGCCTGCAGTGAGGACCTGCAGGGACAGTTCCTGAATGTGTGGACTCCAAGCTGAAGGAGCCCCAGCCAGCCTGGATGAGATGTAACTGTACCTTTTTAAGGCTACACACAATGCTTTGCAGAGGTCTGAGGAAACTCAACAGTCAAGGCAAAACTGATAACCTTCAAATCCGCAGTAATACTGTACTAATACTTAATCTGACCAAGACATTAACATCTTTAACCTGGGTCTCTTGTCAATTAATTAATAGAAGAAAATATTTCCTTTGGGTAAAAATATATTTTCATTCTATAAAGGATTAAACATCCAGAGGTATCACATCAAGTCTACAATAAGTGTTACCTTTACCTGTTTTTTTTTTCCACTCTTGGAGGAGTAAGACACCTTTTCCTTCTCTCCTGCCATTCCTTATCTTCCCTGCTTTGCTGCTCGGAGCCTTCTCTACGTTTTCATCCGAAACCAGAAATTATTGATATTTTTATTTTTATGGATTTGGTTAGCTGGTCTCTTAATAAATTTTTGAAACAAAGTTTTTTTTCCAAGGGAGGACATGTTAAAGGTGGGACCTCTGTTCTGCTCTGTTCTGGATATATTTTTGGATTCTGATCACTGGATTCTACAGATTGGCTTGGTGGTCTCCTGGTGTTTCTACAAAACGGCGTCGGTGGCTATTCATTTTCTGGCTGCCTGACCAATATGAAGGATTGCCGTTCAATCAGCACTCAGACTTTTGCTTTGTGCGAGCTTGACTCGGTCTGCAAGTGGTTCTGCTGAGGGTCACGGGCCGGCTGTGGTTCCTGGACTTTGCTGGTCAGATGGAAATGATCTTGGAGAAGCTGATAACACGGCTCAGCGGAATTTGTCCACACTATTTGTCTGATTGGATTCGCCACCTTGAGATGTGCCAGCAGACTTTGAAGTAGATGGAAAATTGTTATCGTCTGTATGACTTCTGTTCCCAAAACAACTGATTACAGAATTTGGTTCTCCTACATGGACTTGAGAGCTGTGGAATAAATTATTCCTGGATGCTTACGTCGACCAAGGGTCTGCCCCACACCTCCCCTCCCCACACACGTCTGTGATCTGGTTCCTGGAGCAAGCTGAGGGCCACACAGAATGAACAGTTAACTTCCATATTCTGGACTACGGCTGCGCGGGTTTTGGGAACTCGATTCTTCGGGCTCATTTTTCAGATATTCAGACAAGTGCATACAACACTCATGGCTTCAGATACACACATCCCTAAACTCACTTACTCCTCTGGCTAATAAATGTGCTCTATGCAGAGTTTTTTTTATAAACACCATAGTGTGTCGATTTGTTGATATAATATGATGTTTTGTTTTGTTTTTTCTCATTTTCCCTTGTGTGTTTTTTAGTTTTTCTGTTAAGGGTAGTGCTGTTTTCATGAAGATGATCCTTGCTCTGTAAAGGGTCTGTGGCTGCATGACCCAGGGCACCTGTTCTACTGTTTGTTATGTTCTGTCTTCTTCTGAATGGGTGTTCTGAACTGTAATTTCATTGTGCTCGATACAATGACAATAAAGGTCTATCTTATCTTATCTTATCTTTATAAACCTTACTACTTTTCTTTCATGTTGCTATTTTTACCGTTTTTAGTCATGATTCAATGAAAGTGATTCTTGCTATATTTTTGTTATAAATTACCATAAAAGACAAGGATGGTTCCTCACCTTTAAAGGGGACTATTATGCAAAATTCACTTTTCAAAGTTTTTTTACTCAACTTTGGGCATGTACTTCTTAAAAAAACAGTCCTAGGACCAAAAAATGCACCCAGGGGCATATTTAGTGTAAGTAAATGTATTTTTAATGTTTATTAACGACAAGTTTTATACTTCCGTCATTTTGTGATGTCACAAGCTGTACGACAACCCACCGGAACCTGCGTTCAGCCCCTCACCTAGCAACCCCTGGGTGAAGCTCCACCTCCTCCATAAAAAAAGCTGTCACGGTTGTTGTTGTGCAATGCACAGCACATTTCACAACAAGCCTCCAATAGGGCAATGGGTAGTGTTGGGCCAGAGAGCAGGAGACCAGGGTTCAAGACCAGCACAGACATAATTTTATTTTTTATTTTCATTCGTTATGAACACGTTTTCTCATGTATAGCGGGTAAAATAAGTATTGAACACGTCACCATTTTTCTCAGTAAATACATTACTAGAGGTGCTAATGACATGAAATTTTCACCAGATGTCCGTAACAACCCAAGTGATCCATACATACAAAGAAATCAAACCATAAATGTCCAGAAATGAAGTT
>NW_013952523.1:665340-670936 GCF_001266775.1 Austrofundulus limnaeus | reverse complement strand
TTTCTGGACATTTATGGTTTGATTTCTTTGTATGTATGGATCACTTGGGTTGTTACCAACATCTGGTGAAAATTTTATGTCATTAGCACCTCTAGTAATATACACTGCTCAAAAAAATAAAGGGAACACTACTGCTCAAAAAATAAAGGGAACACTTAAACAATGCACGCTAACTCCCGATCTTAATCAATGAAATGTTCACATTGAGTACTTTGTTCTGTACAGAGTTGAATGTGCTTCACAAAAGTTTGATTTACTTGGACTTAGCGTGCGTTGTTTAAGTGTTCCCTTTATTTTTTTGAGCAGTGTTTTTACTGAGAAAAATGGTGACGTTTTCAATACTTATTTTACCCGCTGTACCTCTCTTAATTAGCTTATTAAAGCCTTGTTAAAGCATATTTGTTCGAGTTTCTGAGGTATTTTGACCGCTGCTGCTCCCTGCTCTGATAACAGCATGCAGAGTTAGCGCAGAGCAGAGGAGGGAGAGAGAGAAAAAACTGTGACCACGACTCTGCCTCTGGGACTCATATGGTTGTACAACGGAGCATCTGCTATTATTAGCCATGCTAACGTAAACGCTGGCTTTGGAGGGCGGAGTTAATRTCAACAGATTTTTGGAGGGCGTTACCAACAGAGCTCATTAACATAAACAGCTCTTCTGAACAGAAGTCAGAACAGGCAGAACTAGAAAATGGGAAATTTTATTATCTGAGAATTATTTTGTGCATTAAATTGAATGAACATGGTCTGGATAGCCCACAGACATACCATAAAAATTTCTAGGACCCATAATTGGTCTCCTTTAAGTATTTTTGGTCTGAGATAAGAATTCCCTGCAGACCATACGAATCTCACACTTTGGTAAATCTGAGTCTGATTAAAAAAGGTGAATAAATGTAAATCAGTAACTTTGATCTTTGAACAGATTAAAAGTGTGGTGCAGGTTAGAAACAGTTATTGCACTTTTTATTTCTCTCTTACAACTCTATACAGTGTAATGTGACTAAAGCAGGTCAACAAAATTCAAAATTCTTCATAGATCTATTATAAATATTCATGTCACTGTTAGAGGTGAAATCTGATCAAACAGAGAATGGGAAACTACATCACGGTGCATTGCATGCTGGGTAATGGCCACCATGTTTTATGATAAAGCCAGGAGGCAGAGCTATGGGGGAAAAGGCAGTTAGAAATTACAGCTTGTGAAATCATGTTTCTGCTGATTTAGTTCTTATCTTTAAACACTATTAACACTAAAAAACTAATATTTGTATGCCCCAGATTAGATGTGTATCTTTGTTTTTTGTTGTTTTTTTTTTTTGCAATTAAGTGTGTCTTAATGACATCCCAGCTGCAAAGGATGCTGGGAAGACATCTTAAAATTATCTTTGTCTGACTTTTTACAATAGTTTTGAGTGTGGTTTTTCTGGACAAATTCTTGTTGAGTTTTTGTTTCAAATTTAAATTAAAGTCTCCATCTTTGCCTGTAAACTAAAACCATGAGTCAGGAGATCTGGTCTGTGTATAAGAGGAGAGTCCAACACAGAAACTGTTGTCCTCTGCTTCGGGAAGATGTCACCACGTGACTCTCCTTGTTGTTGCTGCTGCTGCTCAAAGTCAGTGAGGTGATGTATGCAGCAACACTTCTGGCAGCAATTTAATAATCAGAATTATTCAAGCGAAAGGGAAGTCAGTTAATAATTTGTAAAGTTAATGCAAATGACAAACTGCTAAACAAAACAAAAGTTTCACTATTAAAGAGGCTAGCGGAAACACAGAACTGTGCCCACCAACGTAAAGTTGGTATAAAAAAAAAAAGAGGAAAAAGAGTCCAACTAAAAACTTTGGAAGGCTTTCAGAAAGCTGAAAGAAATATTAATGGAGACCAGTTTAATTAATGGACTCTGCTGCATTATTACATGTGAGAAAATAAACAAGAACAGAACAGATTTTTATTGCCCAGTTGAAATTAGCTTATTGTAAAAATGTATATTCAGTATAAACTAATCTCATTTCCTTAGAATAATGTGAGATCATATTGTGGTGACTGAATGCTGCACAAGAAGGGAAAGTCCTAAATAAACACCAGATCACAGGAAGAAGACCCCTGAACCCACCTTCCAGCCCAACAAGTCAGCCAGAGCCAAGCAGCCTTCGTCACAGGAGCTGATATGAGCCACGTCTCTGCAAGAAGGCAAAGAACCGATCAGCTGATCAGCCACATGAAGATGTTACCACAGCATATTGTATTTTCTTATACAAATCATTTGAAAAATATGACGCATGAACAAAGTCCACTTTATTTTTAAAACAAAACACCTTTCTCAAGGAGTACGACACAACCTGAGAAAACCACTGGAAGCAACACAAGATTATCAGCTTATGATCAAAACTCTGAGCCTCTACTGCTGGTTCCATCAGATTCCCCAAAACCTTTCACAAATGCTGCTGCTTGTCAATCTTACTAAGGTTTTTTTTTACCTGTTTGCTGGTGCTTAGTAAAAAAAAAAGGACAGTAAAAATGTGTTTTTTTGCTCCATTTTAAGTACTTCTTCACATTCTTGTCCAAATATGGTCACTTATGTCTTCAAAAAATAGGACAGAAAAAAAAGAGCAACAAAGAGCCTCTTTTTATATTTCAAACCAGACACATTCCCACATGTCAGAAAGTAGAGGGCCTTATACCAACTTATTTTATAAATACTCAGACATGTCCCCATACTCAGAACGATATGATACTAATACCAGTATCTACACTGGTATCAACACTCCACTGAATGTGTTACACTTTACATTTCAAGTGAAACGTCTGTTGGTTTCATGTTTAAGAAATGTGTACAAGTTCAAAGAAAATCCTATTGGTTATTTTTATTTCATTTAAAATGCTGCAGCAGCACATATCATGCTGCTTATTTGATCCAATCAGGGGGCTGTAGGTCACTTTGTTCTAAATAAAAGAAACGTGTTTTTAAAGTCTCAGTGTAATGTTTAGGTTCTAACTCAGTAAGTATTCAGTATCAATATTTGATATCAGTAAGTACCCAAACTGAAGAACTTGTACTTGGAGGAAAACCTCTAGTAGAGATCATCACAGTACAACCTGAAGACCTCATGATAAAACAGCCATATTTACCTTTTGGAAAAAAAATGTGCACATTTTTCTTTTGAGCTTTGTCCCCTTAATGAGCAGGAACTTCTCTACACTTGGATGACTTTCCAAATATTCAAGATTCTCTGAAATCATAGTTTAGCTGAATTTAAATGAATGCTGAGAAATTATCTTCTATGGAATTCTTATAGCAGAAACTCCCTTTTTTGTTTGTTTCATCAATAGAAATTAGTTTACCATGACTTATTTTAGACGTCTGAATGAAGGGAAAGTTTGAGTAAGAGGGTGATTTAGAATTTGAGCTTTAATAATGCATTTTCCACTGGATATCTAAAAATTGATGGCGCCCCCTGGTGGTGAAGTGCTAAACAGTCTGATACTGACCATCTGGAACAAAGAACACGCAATGTTTTATGTGCCAGATTAAGCAGTGATGTTTGACCTTAAACACATATGTGTTCTACAGGAGTGTGTGAAATGAGGCTGTTGTCTCACCTGTAAGCCTTTTCTGAGTCAAAGTCCATACCTCCTCCGAAACCCAGAAAGCCTAACATGGGATCAGCCTGCAGAGATAAACATGTATGGATGTAATGCTGAGTCAGAATAAGTCATCTGAATAATAATAAGTTAGTGAAGCCTCACCTCTCCTGCTTTCTCCATGTTAATGAGCAGCCGGGGGCAACCTTTAGAAACCCTAAATGACAAAAACAGTAAATTAAAGGATTTATTAGAGAAATGTCTCAGTTTAAAACTGAGATTATTGTTTAGAAACAACAAAGTTGGGATTATTTTGGTCACATTTTGAAAATACCATCATGTACAAACTTGCATAGTATGTGTTTGCAGTTGGTTAGTTAAAAAAAAATGGGACCATTCATGATTTTAAAGGTATCATATCATGCTTTTAAATCCTTCTTTTTCACGTCTAAATCATTCACTTATGGTCTATTTAAAATAAAACTGCAACGCTTTGGTCTTAATTCCTCGTTTTTGTTGCTCCACAGACTCCTTGCTTTCCTTGCTTTACCCCTGTTCTGAGTTGCGCCTCAGAGCAAGCTGTTTTGGTGCGGTCTCTTTAAATACAGGTGAGATATTTCACACCCCGCCCCCTCCAGGTCGCTGAGCCTTCGACTCCACCCCGTTCGGCCATGTTTGTAGTTTCATAGCAACAACACAGTTACCTACCGACTAAAAACTGTTTTTAAGATAAAATAAGATAAGATAAAACTTTATTGATCCCACAGTCTGGAAATTGGCACTTTACTGCAGCTTAATACAAGAGAGGCTGAGAAGAATAATGAAAGATTAATAAAAGATAACAAACAAAACCCCACAATATACTCATGTGATATATAGTAATGTACCAATGCACATATACACATATACATAAACACATATGCTTATTTATATACATATATACACCGTAAAGTACAGTACAAAAATGAATGTATATGGTGCATATTAGTGATGGCAGATGGCAAAAAAGTATAAGGATGTCAACAACAGTAGACTTGTCAATCCAGCCTTACATGTACGAGCCAGAGTCTGACCCAGTGCAWGACACTCAGAATGACAAACCTGCAGAACCACATCTTCAAACGAATGTGTCACAATGGTGTGTTATTTATTTACACACTCTGTGTCCTTACCTTCACTGGGGAGCATAGCTAAACTAAAATACATGCATTTGAATTACTATTATATTATATATTTTACTTTTGTGATCAATAAAGTATTTTTTAATTGAACAACTACGATATACTCACACTTACTGTACAGATGTGAAATTATTTTCAATAAATTGATTTTTGTGCTTGACTGTTAGTTTGAAATGTACAAAAAGCAAATAAAATGTAATTGTTTTGATTTTTCATTACCAATTGGCCTATTGATTTCCATGTGTCAAATCAGAACTTAAATCATAATTAAATGATCAGTCACATTCTAATTTGGAACTGTAACTAATATTGTATGTCACAGGTCTGTGGGACAGCAAAGAACCTGGAACCCAAACGTCTAAGCCAGATAAATTTCAAAYGCCACAAGGCAGAGCATCATTTCAACTCTAACTCCAGAGTTTTAATGACAGAAGTACTCCCAAACACACCTCATCATCTTTCACACAGACATCAGAGATGGTGTTAGCAAAGCTCAAATTCAGCCACTTTTCCTTCTCCAGAAAACACTAATTGGAAAGTGATGTGATGATGTACTGACAACATTGAATGTAAGAACTTATGTACTTTATTACTCCTTGATAAACAATAAAAAAGTGTCAAATTACATTTACGGTTTTGATAAAAATCATTTTTACCTAAAATGCAAAATTATATATGTTCAATAGCTTTTTCTGTATGTGGAATGCATTGCCTTCATAAAATATGTTAGCAACAGAAGATAAAAATGGGAGCAATCAAATCAAATAAATTTATCACATACACAAAGTTTATAAATGCAAAAAAACTGCATTTAGCATGAAATGTCTCC
>NW_013952523.1:662805-664372 GCF_001266775.1 Austrofundulus limnaeus | reverse complement strand
GAACAATATGTTCTATATATATATATTTCATTTAATCTTTTAAAAGAGGTTATAATCAATATATCATTACTCAAAGTTTAATTGAATTAATCTTTTCATCTCTCTTTATTCCAGAGTATAACACTGTGAAAAGAAAAAGAGTTGAAATGTGTTTTATTGTTTTTCTTAGTACTGGGTTATTAATCATGGTTTTATCATTTTCTTAATTGGTTTAAAGATTAATAATTGTGTACTATTAATTTTTACTATTAATCCATCTGTGCAAAGTGGGTTGTTCTGATTTATAACCTTAGGTGAAGTGATTTTTAAGACACAGTTTAATCTGTCTGTCCAGGCTGCCAAGGTCTTTTTGCTGATAACAACACCAGCTGGCCGTGCCAGTGTGAGAAAAACAGATTGTTTTTTTTTCTCACTCTCTTCCTCTCAAGGAACTAATTTTCTGTTCTCACAGTTAACAGTTGTTCTTGTTTGTTCGTCGGAGCAGATGGTTCTGACTGGGTTTTCTCTGAGGTGTGCGTGTCCGTCTCTGGGCACCTGCATGGATGTAAACCTGGATGGATGTTACTAACTGCCAAGCACCTGCCTGAGACGACCAGCGCCGAGAGCCCGCTGAGGCTCGTTAGGGGGAGACGAGAGGCTTCTCAACCCCTAGCTGTCATGGAGACATCATCCATCTGCGGACTTCATGAGGCGGTCACTCTCAAAATCTTCTACCTGCCTGTCGGCCATGTCTGAAGACGTCTAAAGGTAGAAGAAAATGTTTGTTGAGAAAAACGCTGAAGTCTAGCCCGGAGATGTCTCGTCTGTGACATGCTTTTGCTGGTCTGGTCCTAATTTAAAGAACAAGTGCCAAATTCACTAATTTCTTTTCCTCCTATTCTTAAAGCTTAAATCTTTACCTTTATTCTCTTATTTACTTAAAACTTAGTTAAGCAGCGTGCCAGTAAAGTTACAACACCTGGAATTTACTGTTTGTGTCAACTCTGACGTGAAATTCATATGTCGAAAATATAACTTGTGTTCATTATTCATATAATATTTTTAATAAATGTTTGTGTGTTTAATCCTGTTCATATATCTAAAAATAAATTACTTTATTTTGGAAATACGTTCAGGTCACAAGTTTTCATTTCTCATTCATGATCAGAGTTGGTATCTTGTCATCTGTCTGGGATTTCATAATGCAAAGATCTTGGGGAATTATTKTGTGAGATTAGGCTGGTCCTAGTTTCATAGAGTAGTTCTTACAACATTGTGAGGAAAAGTTTCTCATTCAACACTTTCACACATCACATGCCCTTGTGACACGACTTTGAATAAGAGAGATATAATTAAAGTATGGATGATTTTGATTTATTGAAATCAAGTTGGCATTCTAAAAGTGACTAATGTGGTAGGACTTACTTAGGGTTTCAGGAGTTCAGACTTAGTCTTAGTCACTTTTAGTTTGTCAACTTGATTTCAATAAATCAAAATCATCCTTACTTTAATTACATCTCTCTTATTCAAAGTCATGTCACAAGGGCATGTGATGTGTGAAAGTGTTGAACGAGAAACTTTTCCTCAC
>NW_013952523.1:660208-661870 GCF_001266775.1 Austrofundulus limnaeus | reverse complement strand
CATTCATCCTGTGTTGTCCGCAAGCATTTTCCGCCCTGTTGTGGGTCCATTTCCTTGAAAAATGAAACTTAACCAGGCACTTTGAAGAAGCTCTGCTCTGACGCTGGTAGTCTATGTAGATAATAATGTGGGTTTACACACCCCAGAACCGAACATTTTGACTCCTGAACTTGCATATTCGGCATGACGCTATAAACTACAAAATCACACAGCGAGGAAAAAAATGGCGGACTATGAAATCCAGTTGGCCGGAAATACATTACCATAAATGGTAGTTCCGCAGAAAAAAGTGTGACGAAATAAACAATGAAACGAAATAAGCAACAGCAGATTTTGAACAAACTGAAAAATTTGACCCATAAAAAAATATAAAAATATCTTTGCAGTAACTGGACAGAATAAATAAAAGTTTTCTACACTCCTAGACACTATAATTGCACAAAAATGTTTATAAATGCAAAAAAAGTGCGTTTAGCATGACATGTCTCCTTTAAGTATTTAGCGTGATTTGTTAGTTATAATTAGCAGGTTAAACTTGATCTGCTCTACCTGCTGATTAAACTTGCAAATGGCTGAACCTGCAGAGATGTCCCCATGATGATGAGAAGGTCACAACGAGGAAAATCCTGTCAGGAAAACAAAATTAGTATTATATTTGGTTTTTGTTTTCACAAAGTAGTTACTTTATACTTTATTTAAACTACCACAGTGAGTTCACCTTCTTCACTGTAGAGAAGACACGGGCAGGCAGACTCTCTCCAAAAAAGACAATATCTGAGCCAGGAGACAAAAACAAACAGAACCATGATGGACGATGTGGCCTTCCTGACTTTAAAGTGCCTGTGACAAGCATATCCTTCAAAATGTCAAAGAAAACGTTTGCATTTAAGAAACACGACACAATACACAGGATTTTACCCATTTTCCACATAACTGGCAACCTTTCTTTTGAACTTGACTCAACCAAAGTGAAACAGGAAGTGACATCAAAGAGGAACTCTTTAAAAAATGAACTCTCTGGTCTTTGTTTATTGAAACATTAATATTTGAAGTTTTACTCTTCTTCATTTCTCTTTGATAATGTCTCAGAAAAATCAGATTCTCTACAGTCTGTGGTTTTAGTCATTGTAGCAAAGCTCTGTTTACATGCTGACATTCCACTTTGACATCACTTCCTGTTACTTCACATGCAAACATCTCAACACCTGTTCATCTCATGGGCATGAATTTGTTTTTGAAATATATTATCAGTCTTATCTTTCAAAAAACGCACTCATAAGTATTTGAAAAGTCTGATGTCACGGGCACTTTAAGGTTACAAACACATGTAATGATGCTGACCTGGTTTGACCAAACTGCTGCACTTGTCACATTTGGGAATTTCATCTGAGAAGATTTTTTCTGCAGAGCAGAAAGACAAAATTCAAACAGTTTAAAATCAGAATTGAATATTGTTCCCCATCAAAAACTAAAAGCACCTTTCATCCAGCCCAGGGTGTACTCTGAGCGGCAGAAGGAACTGACGCAGTGTGAAGTGTGGAACGTTCCGTGAGCCTCGATCAGGTCGTTCCCGTCCAGCCCGGCTGCTCGCTCCAGAGTGTCAATGTTCTGCATGAACACACACACACACACACACACACACACACACACACACACACACAC
>NW_013952523.1:656787-658648 GCF_001266775.1 Austrofundulus limnaeus | reverse complement strand
TATATATATAATCTTTACATCAAACACCTCTAAATATGACTCAGAACAGACCCCTGTGGAACCCCTCTGGCATGTTTACCTGAGTGTAGCAACGTTTCAGGAGCCCCTTGTCCTTCATCATCTTAATGAAGTAGTGACAGATTGTCGGCTGAAGTAAAGAGTAATAATAAATTTAAAAATAATAATAACACACATAAGACTGTAAACTACAAGCTCTAAACAGGTAGTTTGTTGTACCTTAAACTGTCCTGGGTAAAGCTCCCTTGCCAAAGCAAAAAACGGCTCTGGATGTTTCTGAAATTAAAGATGGAGAAAATACTTGTTGCCATTTAATTTTCTTTTTCTTTAAAGAAATATGCGATCTTTAAGGCATGTGCAAGAAACGTATTCACAAACCTTGAAGTAATCTATTTGAAAAATGGCCTCTGGGTAGGGCAGGTTATACTTTTGCAAGTTTGCATAGAGGCCAGTTCCTGGGGAGCGGAAGTCTGGGATCCCAGCAGCTGTGGAGGCAGGAGGAGAGATTACTGATGAAGAACTAAACTAAATAAACAATGATGAATACAAATATCAAAACAAATGTAATAGTTCAACCTGAGATATTAAATGAGGAATACTCACATGTTGATATTCCTGCTCCGACCATACAGAGGATATTTTTACCTGTTTGGATGCAAACAAACGTGTGACTCTGTCGTTATTACCTGTAAGAAGTAAAATCAGTGAAAACAAATTCTCACATTTGCCGCTGTTTATGTATCGTGCCACGCCCTCCAGAGTCAGGTCATCCAGAACTTTCTCTGCTGAGCCCAGACCCAGACCGGTGGAGAACAGACTGCGCAGAAGGTCCACTGGCAGCAACACAGGAGAGGAAAGGAAGAGTGAAAACATGAGACTAAAATAGGTTCATGTTTGTGACTGGCCAGAAAACTGGAACAGATTCAATATTTCTAGAACCTCTGATCACAGCTGGCAGAATTCATACAACAAATAAAGAGTGACATTTGCACACCAGCTGTATCGCCTAAAAACTTAAAAAGAAACCTCAACTTTTCCCTGCAATTAAAACTGACAGACTGATTTGTTGGACTTGATTATTAATTAAAACTTTTTTAATTTAATCTCATGTTTGAGCATGAAAAAAAAGCACAGAATCATTCAGGTACACAAACTCCTCCACCAATTAATCAACTAATTAATTAAACTAAATTCATAAACTTTGAGTCCAGCTCATAAATTGTCTATGGCATTATCTATGATCAAACAAAATGTTTATACTATAGTTTAGATACAATACACTTTGTTTAAATTATCCCCAATTTCCATTTAATTAATATAATCCTCATGAAAAGTTTACACTCTCAGATTAACCTTCCATTAAAAGATTTCTAACATTTCCAGAAATTCATTGGAGATCTTCTTTTCTGCCCCTTTTTACCCCAATTATGACACACTGGTTTCTGCATTTGGGGCCTGCAGAACATTTCAAAGTCATGGGAAAAGAAACAAATCTATGACTTTCATGAATAATATGTCAGCCAGGTGTAGCTGAAGCGCTTTATTGGAACAGGTTTCTTTACTTTCTGTATCTTCTGCAGATTCCTCCTCACTGCTGTCTTCAGATTGTCCCTAGAACAGAAACAATGTTGACATTTAGTGGTTTTTAGGTGCAGAAACTGTGTGGTGGTTTGCTGTGGAGTAAACCCCTGCACTTGTCTTCTTGTTTTTACTGTCTTAAAAAAGCTTTCAGTGACAGGGCTAACCATGTCCAGCCTTAGATAAACTGCAAATCTCACCTCTGGTTCAGATGAAACCGTCTCTTCTTCTTTGTTGCGAAGCTCTACAAAATAATAATAATATT
>NW_013952523.1:653991-656498 GCF_001266775.1 Austrofundulus limnaeus | reverse complement strand
ACACACACACACACACACACACACACACACACACACACACGGGTGTTCGGCTGAAGTCCATTATGAGATGAATGTCACTGTCCTATCATCAACTAATATGATTAGATTAGCTATACCTGTGTAATTTCGATACATTGGCAACTTAACAACAAAAATAAAAAAAAAATATTTAGATGTAATCAGCGGGAGTTACAACACGATACTTGTCTTGGACTCAAAGCTGTTGTGCTTCACAGTTAAATAAACAAAGAACAATACATGCAACCCGTACCAGCGGGTTCGGGACCGCGGTAAAGCTAGCCGGCTCTGACTCTAGCCGTTCACGGAACTGGACTGGCTCGAAACGAAAGCTGCTCTTTCCAAAGCTACATCAAGTCCTCACCAGTAAAAACTGAGTTTCTCATGTCAGGAGCTTCTCCTACCTGATGCGTCAGACATTTATCTGTCTGCTGAGGTCCAAACAACACAAAAGTTTCGATGACAGCCGATTTTAATCCCTGTGTTTTGATGTTATGATTGTAAGCGACCACCAGACGTTCCGTCTTATTTTGGTCCGACAAAAATACAGTCCGTGTTCATCGTGACCCAGCTCATGATTAGTTCCTACTGAAGATCAAGTCATCGTGCTTACGAAACATAAGAAAATAAAAAAAATTTAAAACTATATTAGAATTACAAAATTTATATTAATAACCCATTGCGAATTAAAAAAAAACCACCACAACTGAAGTGACTATAAATAATAATAAAAATGTAAATACAATTTAACACGAGTCATCTATTCAGATTAAAATAACTACATACAGAAGACAGTCACATGGAGGCAGGGCTCAAAAGCCTGAATTTTGCCTGAAACTCTGACTGAAGAAGTCTCTTGGAGGAGAGACGAAACGTTTCATTAGAGAAGAACCCATCCAGAGGACCTATGCAATTTTTTTTTCTTTTTGATTTTTTACCTGGGTTACTGAGATGCATCAGGATTCATACAGAAGAAACATATTTTCTTCAGCTGTAGCCTCTGTGGCTTCAAGCTTGCTTGGTGTCTTCAGCAGCTCAGTCTGGCCTGTATCTGCTGCAGGAACGAGGCACACACTGGATTATTGGCTTTACTTTTCTCTCATAATCTCCCATTGCAAGAGATTAGGAATACATACAGCCACACTATCATGTGACACTTTGTATTGACTCTGTCCATGTGTACAATACATGACTATATGAGTCTAAGTTTGTTTGATTAGTAAATGTTTTATTATTCAAATTTACAACCAAATCCATAAACACAATTTGAAACAAAACAAGATTTTAAATATTTAGATTTACATGATGATCATCTCATCGTTAAACAATTATATCCAGAGTAGACCATGTTTGATGCGTGTTTTTCTTCTTTGTCTGCAGTTATTTAACATTTTATTGCCCATGTTCACTTATATTTGGATCCATTCACACAAACAAACAGTTGTGATGTAACACATTAAGTGAAAGCAGAGTTCCCTCAGATGACTCCTCATGGCTCTGGACCGACTCGTGTCCCCCCCTCTATGGACGACCTCTGTCTGAGCTCCACCTCTGCGCACTCTCCTTCCACTTGCCCCAGGCTGAAGTTGTAATTATCAGCTGTGATCTGACACTGCGGCAACATCTCCTCCAGCAGGATGACCATCAACGCAGGATTCGATAGTCTCGGGAGGGACGACACGTTCAGACGCTTCAGTCTCCTTCAGAACGCGCACAAAAAAAAAACAACATGAGCAACTTGATTATTTTTATGATTAATTAGGTCGCCGTGAGTTTAGGCTCATTACTTCAGATTCTTGAGCGAAGGCAGGCCTCCTGCGGTGACGCGTGGACATTCAGAGATGTCCAGCTCCTCCAGAGAGTCCTGGAAGAAGTGGAGTCGAGCCAAAAACCAGTCGTCCACCTCAGGACACCCCTGTAGTTTCAATGTTCGCAAAGTGGGCTGTGTCGCTGAAAGCAAATAAATAAATAATAATAATAATAATAATGATAATAATAATAGACAGAACTATAATTTGATGAAATTCTGAACATTAAAAATGAATGACAGGATTAATCAGTGTAAATGAAAAAAGTTGATTCCCAGTAAAAACTGGCTTTGAAGGAAATAAAAGGCAGTAATGAAACATTACCCAGATTAGACAGCCCTCTATGGTTGATGATGGTGCGGCTCATGTCTACTTCTTCTATTGTGCTCTCTTTGTGTTTCAGAAAATCCCAGCTGAACTTGCCCTTCTTGTTGGCGCGGACCCAGTCGGAGTGGCCGACAAACCTGGGAGGGGAAAACAGTGTTACACACCGCAACACAAAAACAGATACAGGACAGGACCTTTAAGTGCCTGTGTCATGCATCTCCTTCAAATTTAACAAGTTAAATAAAACATCTTTATATTTAATTAGGGCTGCACCGATTAGTTGAAATAATCGATGACGTCGATTATGTAAATTTGTCGACGCAGATTTTTTATTATCGATTCGCTGTTTTACAT
>NW_013952523.1:651906-653083 GCF_001266775.1 Austrofundulus limnaeus | reverse complement strand
ATATTAAAGAACTGTTCTTGTTAATTTGATGAAAACATTTTAAATATCCAGTGCACTCACATCAGAATAACTTTAGATTTGTTGTTAGAATAATCGATTAATAGAAAAAATAATCGTTAGATTAATCGATTAGAAAATAATCGTTTGGTACAGCACTATATTTAAAAAAATTGGCAAAATATACACAAATTTACACATTTTGTTATATATTTTCCTTTTAATTTGGCTCAACTGAAGTGAAACAGGAAATGACATCAAAGGGGAACTCTCTGGTCTTTGTTTATTGAAACAATATGGTTTGAACTCTGATTCTTCATTTCTTTGATAGAGTCTCAAAATAACCTAAAAATCCATTAGATTCTTCTCTACAGTCTGCGTTGTCAGACATTGTAGCAGTGCTCCATTATTCCCCTTTGACATCACTTCCAGTTACTTTATATGCAAATATCTCAACAACTTTTCATCTCAGCTGCGTGATTTTTTTGGCAACATGTTATCAATGTTATCTTTCCAAAAATTTATTCATATTTATTGCAAAAAATTGATGTCAGAGGCACTTTAAACAGCAGCAATGCTTGGAGACGAAAAATACTCAAACTGTAACAACGAAAAAATAAATGGAAGAAATGATTTAAACATGATCAAGCTTATATTAGATACAAAAAATATGTTTATGAGACGAGTACTGCACTGTTGTAAAAGTGAGTGGGTTGTATTCAGAATGTTTCCTCCCTCTTCCTCACAGTTTTTGATTTTAGGAGCTTTTTTAATGGTATTTTTTTCATTTTATTGTTATTATTTCTCAATTATCTCTTTTGTTCAAACACTTTTTGCAAAAATGACCCTATATTTCTAATATTTAAAATAAAAATCTCAATTTTAAGACTACTCCTCATCCCCTTTGAACCTAAAATAAAAAGATGTTTCCACAAAATCTGGATTGGATCACAGTTTAAAGCTCATGACCAGCTGAACCATCAAGAAGTCCTATTTTGTTACGTCAAATTGCATCTAAATGCTACAATGGAGTATTAGGGCCACACAAAAAGATTTTTTTTAATTACGAGAATAAAGTCATAATATAATGAGAATAAAGTCATAATATAATGAGAATAAAGTCTTAATATTACGAGTATAACCTTCTTGTTATGTTCGTTTCTGAGGAACAGCAATATTG
>NW_013952523.1:650147-651896 GCF_001266775.1 Austrofundulus limnaeus | reverse complement strand
ATGTTGTAGTCTGTGAGACGCAGCTTCATCATGTGAACTGTCTTTTAGCTTTGAATAATTTATATTTCTGTTTAAACCGTCTCTGAAGAAATAAACACCTCCTTTATTGTAGCTCACTTCTGTTTTATTCATAACATTATGTCTGTCCTCTCAGGGTCTTTAAAAAGAGCGTTTGTTTTGGAGCAATGGTTTATCAAACATTTATCAATAACTAGTAACTTATCAGCTGTGATGACAATCCACCAAGGCTGAGAAGAGACAAATATTTTACATCAGGTTAAGTTCATGGCTAGCTGAATAAAGACTTGTTGTTTATCTGTTTCAGGCTCAACTCTGGAGAAAAGACAATAAACCTGAGTGAAATTAGCCTGGTCCTTATCTTCCTACACAGCTCCGCTCAGTTCTAGTTTCCTTCTCTGCTCTCTGTTGATAATAAAGTCATAATATGAGATTAAAGTCTTAATATAATGAGAATAAAGTCATAATATAATGAGAATAAAGTCATAAAATTACTAAATTAAAGTCATAATATTATGAGAACAAAGTCGTAATTTTATGAGATTAAAGTCATAATATAATGAGAATAAAGTCATAATATAATGAGAATAAAGTCTTAATATTACGAGTATAACCTTCTTGTTATGTTCGTTTCTGAGGAACAGCAATATTGTTCCTGTGTCAGTTTGACCCAGGGAATGTTGAATCATGCAATAATGTCAGAAACCAAAAGAGATCCCCAAAAACATTGTTGTGTCTGATTACTGACTCCATTACTGACCATTTCAATCAGTATTTGCATGTTTATGTTTTTATAATTTTCACAGATAAAGGATCAATAGACATTTCATAAATTTTCCATAAAAAATGCACATTACATTTTTTCATATCCACTGAAAGAAACTTCAAACATAAAAACATGGTTATACGTGAAATTATTTTTTTTCTTTTACATTTTGATCTATGTAATGTAGATGGTTGCAAATATGCTAAATGAACCATTTTCATTTTATATGTTGATTATACTTGTTAAAACAAATAGAAAATGTTTCAAACTGAAAAAATACTTATAACTATTTTTAAAACATTTTTAAACTTTGACATGGGCCAATTTGACCTGCAACATAATAGGAGGGTTAAAATCATAATATTACGAGAATAAAGTCACAATATTCTAAATTTAAAGTCGTAATACTATACGGTTTACGCAAAAAAGCATGGAGTTATCACTGCATTACAATGAGGAACGTTGAGCAACTTGTCAAGTTGTTCTTTAGTATTGCTTAAAATAAATACATGTGCTTCTCAAAAAATTAGCATATTGTGATAAAGTTCATTATTTTCTGTAATGTACTGATCAACATTAAACTTTCATATATTTTAGATTCATTGCACACCAACTGAAGTAGTTCAAGCCTTTTCTTGTTTTAATATTGATGATTTTGGCAAAAATGTAAAAAAAAATCCCTATCTCAAAAAATTAGCATATTTCATCTGACCAAAGAAAGAAAAGTGTTTTTAATATAAAAAAGTCAACCTTCAGATAATTATGTTCAGTTATGCACTCAATACTTGGTGGGGAATCCTTTTGCAGAAATGACTGCTTCAATGTGTCGTGGCATGGAGGCTAGGCCTGTCACGATAACAAATTTTGCTGGGCGATTAATTGTCTCAAAATTTATTGCGATAAACGATAATATTGCCTGGTGACCGTTTTACAACTAATAATTATAAAAGCGTAATGTGTAAGTG
>NW_013952523.1:646545-648096 GCF_001266775.1 Austrofundulus limnaeus | reverse complement strand
GTTTAATGTTTATCAGTACATTACAGAAAATAATGAACTTTATCACAATATGCTAATTTTTTGAGAAGGACCTGTAGTTAATCTTTTAGCACATCAGCATCAGATTATCAGTAGCAGGACTTGGATTTTGTGTAAACGACTATATGATAAACTAAAGCTGTATTGTATTTAATGGATGCATTGACAGATTTAGTCATCACRTAGCTAATTTGGATGAAAGCATATTAATCGAACAGTGATCCAAGTCATTGTTGACTCATTTATAAAACACAGACAGTGTGGGGAAAATAAGGAGGAAATGAGGAACGTAAAATGGACGCGTCATTTAAGATTATGACTTTTCTTTTCGTAATATTACGACTTTATTCTCCTAATAATAAAAAAACCTTGTTGTATGGCCTTAATACTGTCGTAAAATGCTTGTGTAAGAAGAGAGAAAACTATCATCCAGTCAGCTTGCATTGCATCTTCAGAACGCAGACCAACAGTTTAGCTGCAGTGAGATGAAGCACTTACCTAAATCCTCCTCCTGAACTCAATATAAAGTATGCTGATGCAGAGTTCGTTCCATACAAACTTTGGGCGAAGGCAAAGTAACTGTAAAAAACAGCAGGAAAAAAGTGACAATCAATCACATACAGTGGAATAATAAACATCTACTTTTATGTTACACCAATAAACATACAGTTAATAACATCATCAGGATCATATCACTATGATATTTAGTTTCACTGATTTCTTCTTGAACTGTAAAGCAGCCAAACTCTCTACATTCAAGGCAGACAACCTCTCTCTTACACATTCTTCCTCCGGATTTTGTTCTTATGCATCTTTTCCTTCCTGATAAGGAGAAACTCCACATCGTAGAAACGGTTAGCGAGGAAGGTCAGGAGTCTGGAGAGAAGACTGGAGGGAGATGATGAACTGGAGCTCATCTGTCGCCTTGCAACAAGGAGGAGAGCCGACCGCTGGCAACATCTGTGTAGAGGCTGCAAAGAAACAAAACATGCAATAAAAGAGAAGACAGAGTCTAATTTACAGATGTTTAACCCGGATTATTTGTTCTATTCATAAAAGTGACATATAACGAGAGCTACAGGCTTGAAGTCTGTAAAAACACACACACAAGAGAGGATGTAACCCAGCATGTCATGTAGCTGTTGTTGTTGTTGAAGCTCTCCGTCAAAAGCCTAAAATTAGCGTTAGCATGTCTTACAGGTAAAACATGGTCTTCTATTCAACAACCAGAGGTCTTAAAAATAGGTTTGAATTATTTGTGATAGTCTGAACATGTAAGCACCCAGTGGAAAGTTGAAGGTTAACTCACCAACAATAAAGTCGCCATGATAGCAGCATTTGACGGGGAGTCGGAAGGGACAACAAACTTCCTGCTCCCGCTTCTGGACGGCTGAGCGAGTTGTTGTTCCCTTTACCACCACAAGGTGTCGGTCAATGCACGTTTCAGTTCACGACTCAACATTAGTTAACAAATGTGAAATAAAAAGGTCATGGAGTCTCCAAAAAACCTTAATAAACTATACAACATATATA
>NW_013952523.1:642060-645240 GCF_001266775.1 Austrofundulus limnaeus | reverse complement strand
TATATATATATAACAGTATATTTGAACTCTTCACTAAATCAAATGAGCTCATATACCACTCAAAAATTCAAAGAATTTTCTATCAATGAAACTAAAGTAAACCCTTTTAGTTTAGTACAGTGTCTTTTGCTACATCTTACTGTTGCAGTGAGGCTGAGGCTTGTAACTGGGATTGATGACATTTTTTTGAGAGGTGAACAATAATAAAAACATCTTACTTGTAATAAAAAAAATCTATGTTTTGAAACCTGGGATCATTAAAAAAAATGAATTTACAACCAGATAAAATTTAGTTGTTCATTTTATTTTTATAATAGTCTTGAATTTGTCACATCAACTTTATTTGGTATCTGTACCCTCAAACTATTTAATGTTACTGTTAATAAACCTTGGTAAAAAAAAAAAAGTAAATGAAATATTTACCCCAAACATGTATATTTAACATATACATTTATTTACTAATGCTCACTCATTGCAATATGTTGCCTTTGGGAAGGTATTCAACTGTCAGATTTGTAAAGTAACACCTTTTTTTAACTGTACTTAAGTAGAAATCTTGGTTATCTGTACTTTACTTGAGTAATAATTTTTCAGTGTATTTTTTACTTTTACTCATTACATTTTACACAATTATCTGTACTTTCTACTCACTACATTTTTAAAAAAGTTAAAAAGTAGGAAGTTGTTACTCCTATTTCATTCCGAGTTGTTATTACTTAAAAATATATACTATCCTTATAAATTATGTCTCCTAGATAGAATGAATTTAACTGTAGTTGAATGAGAAGTATAAATATTTACCATTCTGATGCAGTATTAGCTTGTACACAACCCATCACAGCTGCACACCGTTAGAAAAATATTTTTTGGAGAGGTCATCTTGGAAAATCTAACTGCTCACTTTTACTCAGTACTTTTACTTTTAATACTTATGTGGATTTTGTGTCAGAAATTTACTTTTGATACTTAAGTACAAAAGAAATTCTGATACTTTAAAGCTTTTACTCAAGTAATATTTTTAGAGAAGACTTTAACTTTTATAAAAGTATTTTTATGATAAGATACTTATACTTTTTCTCAAGTATCACTTTGAGGTACTTTATACAACACTGTCAACTGTTCACTTTCTTAATCTGCTTGTTCCTGATCAGGATCCATCATGGAGTCAAATAAAGACAATCATTCACACAGGGTAATAACATGCATGTTTTTGGTCTGGAGTAGGAAACCAGAGTACCTGGAGAAAACCCACGGCCATGGTCACAGCCAGGAGTTGAACCTGTGACCTCCATGCTGCAGATCAGATCAGCAGTGCTAACAAATCGGGCCCCCTTGAAGCAATTTAAGTGATTAAAGAGGGTCCTCTCTGGTTTCACACTCGATCATCGGTTCATGTTTGTTTGGGAAGAAGCCATGGAGACAAGCGGTTTAATTCTGACCTGTCTTCTTGCATCTGATTCAGGTGAGGACAGTCGAGCAGTAAGAGCAGCGAGAGGTCCTCCCCTCCCCTCAGGAGGAGGGGTTCACCTCGGAGAGCCTGGTTCCACCTGAGCTTTTTTTCCTGTTAAAAGGTAGTTTTCCCTTTATCACTGTCTCCAACACATCCCAGAGTCTTTTCGTCTGTCACTGGATTAAATGTAAGTAAAAATACCAGGAGATAAAATTGGGTCAGCCTGACTGGCTTGCTGTCTGGGACTCAACATATAAATAAATAATCAGACAAAATATATTATTTTCTTGCAGTCAGTGCTTAAGATTTGTGTTAACAGCTGGCTGAGACAGATGTTCTGTAGGCGGGCCTTTTCAGGACCCCACTAACAACATTCAAATACAATTTTATTATATTTCTTATTCAAGATTTATTATAGACACGTGTGCAGGTTTAAAAGTTCATTTTGATGAAAGATTTATTAAACTCTGAAATAATGTTAGAAAAGAGGTTACACATACCGTATGTATGCACGTATGTGTGTGTATATGTGAATGTTTGTATGTATATGTGCCTGATTGTGTGTGATGGTTAAATGTCGGGTGTGGTGTCCTGTGTGTTATTGGTGTTCATTTCACATGTTGTATAATTTCTACCGGTTTCTCTCTTTACTGTTCTTATATTTCTCTTCTACTTTTTCTTTTTCTTTCTTACTATAGTATTAAAAAATGCCACTGATGATGCAGAAATTAAGATACAAACATTCAGTTTTGTTTTCCACTGAAGTGGCAAAAAAATAGTAAAT
Source organism: Austrofundulus limnaeus (assembly GCF_001266775.1). Lineage (NCBI taxonomy): Eukaryota > Metazoa > Chordata > Actinopteri > Cyprinodontiformes > Rivulidae > Austrofundulus > Austrofundulus limnaeus. The sequence continues at coordinate 643,006 of NW_013952523.1, read as the reverse complement.
TTTCTGTATGTTTCAGTATAATTGAATCTGTTGATTTTGGAGGGGGTTGTGATTACATAATGTTTTTGTCTACGTCGTCACCTATGTAAGAATATACATGTTCACATTCCAGTGCCCCCATTAGTTTACTACACACAGTTTTTGTACTTGATTATTACTACTATTATCTACTTTGTTTTATTACTCCTAAATACTAACAAACAGCATAGAGACACATTCTGTTGTTTAAATATGAATATATATGTAAAAATATGTGAAACTGTAACTGTCCCCGTTTTTTCGCATAACATTCAGCTGTTTTTTTTATTTCTGAGCTGGAAATATCCCCAGATTTAGTGTCAGAAATCTGGTCACCTTATTTTAAATTTAGTCTCAAACTAGCAGTGCGTGATTTAATTATAAGCTGTCATTTGTATTTTACAATTCTGTCAAGTGAGAGGCCCAAATACGTCTCACTTCACACATGATCTGTTTTATCTCAGGGTCAGAGGTCATCTGGTGCCTCTGAATCTGTAAAGTATGTGCTGATTTATTCTGTGACATTTAAACAAAATATATCACAACTGTTTCAGTGTTGTGTACTTAGCAGAGATTCAAAAGTCACAACTTAAAACTCATTGAACACTGAAAAAAAACTGGGTTTTGCCAAGAATTTTCCTATTCTGTGTTTGTTTTTTTTTGTTCTACCTTTCACTTTTTTATTTATAGTTACTAGGAGGGAATTAGGAGTTTGAGACAAAAGACAAACAACTGATTAATCCCCTGAAGACAGTCAGCTTCCATCTGCTGCTAAAATTGGTTCCATCCTAAAACTGAAACATTTTTAGTTTTTCTGTAATTCCTGTGTGGATTCTGTTTTTAGACAAGACAAGACAACACTCCTCATCTGTCAGTCTCAAACTAGCATAACACAAACACACACGCACGCACGCACGCACGCACGCAT
>NW_013952523.1:608371-636974 GCF_001266775.1 Austrofundulus limnaeus | reverse complement strand
ATGTAATACTCACCTGTGTCGTTCCTCACCACACGTTCCGTTCCATCTGGACCCAAGCTTCTTCGTCTTGTCACTGAAAATTGGATCCCTGCACATTCCTTCCCCCACACCTGTAAAATAAACGCTGTTTATAGTTTGACTTGGTTTCCTGTGAGTTCATTGCTGGTCTGCTCGTTTGCCTTGACACGTGACAGACCTGTCAGATAAATACAGGCAAGTTTATGTTATGTTATGTTTACCACGTTTGAAAAGCAGAGGAGGCAAACTAGAATTGAGCGAAGCTGCGTAGGAAGGCAAGGGCCAGGCTAATGTGTCTGGTAAGCCTAAAAACTGTAGTGAATTTCAAATCACCGCATCATAAAGAATATGAGACAACAGACTAATATATTAGAAATTCATAAAATTCAGAAGTACTTTGATGTTACAAAATTACAATTTACTATATAGCTAATACAACAGAAAAAACAAACAAAACGTGAAAATTGTGTTTTAAGGAAACTATAAAGTAAAATTAAATAAATTATTGATTAATTATCAAAAGCTGTTATAAAGATAAAAACTTGAGTCTTAAATTAAGTTAAATGAACATGTCAACATGAAAATATCAACTAACTACAAGACTGAGCACATGCACTGCACGCATGCAGGCAAAAGAGAAAATAGTTCCCACCAATTGATTTAGATAAAATTTCAATAACTTAGTTTCTTTCCACTGCGTTCCTGTTACTATATTGATACATTACCTTAAATTACTGAAGTATCAAAGTCTCAATATTCTTAATATTGGCTCAAAGCTAATAAACAAATCACATCATTAAAAATGGGGTAGTTTTTAATGATTCCTTAAAAAAACTGCTTAAGTTTCTATCTAAAACTGGAATGTACAATCCTCTGTTCTGCATGTTTTACAGGTTTCTCTGCTCCAACACACCTGAACTGAATGAATGAATGAATACCAGGCTTCTGCAGAACATGAAGAGGTAATTCAATCACTGAATCAGGTGTGCTGGAGCAGAGAAACCTGTAAAACGTGCAGTAAAGCGACACTAGAGGGTCAAGATTGCTCGTGATTGAAAACGATTCCAGTCAGAAATCAGTTTTTAATCTTCAGGTCTACATGTTGATCCCTCGTACAGAAAACCTTTCTTCAGCTCTTCGCCGCTGTTTGTAACGTTCATTTGAACTCACCTCTTTGATTCCTCTCATCCCCTCCATCCCTCTTTCTTATCTCTCTCATCGTTCTTTTCCACATTCATTTATTCATTCAATCACCGTTTTCTTCATCCTCAGTCAGGGGACACCCTCTGCAGGGGTTCAACGTTGGCTCAGGTAATCCATCTTCTGAGACCCCACCACCACCACCACCACCACCACTCTGAGTTTCCCCAGATGAATTCTTTCCTCAACAATTACTTGACACTCACACATAAAGCTTCAGATCTCATTTAGTTGTGCCGTGGAGTTTGCCCGTGAAGTAGCAGCTGTAGTGGAAGCAGAGGAGTGGAAGTGGAGTTGGACCAGTGGCAGTGGTGGTAATCACTTTGGCAGCACTCAGTTCAGTATTTGTTGATGGAATTTATGACAGTTTTCTGAGTTCTAGGTTATTTTCAGCCAACCAAAAAAGACCTAGTTTATTTAGCTCTAAAATGGGTCTTCTGTTACCACTTCTGAAGAACCATTTGAGAGGAGGCTCTTCACCAGCCTAAATCCCATAGCGGTCTCAAGAGGTTTAAGATACACAGCTGGGATTATGTACACTAGAACATTGTCTGCAGTAAGGTTGCCATCCCCACTTTACAAAAGTGCCTACAACACTGGATGCTACAGTGAAGGACATCACAGCGTACAACATAGACTTGAAGCCATCAATCCATAAGCATTAACAAGAACCACTGGGAAATTTTGTGAATTAGACCAGTCTGCTGCTCAACACCTCCTACAGCTTAAGGCTGAGTCACACTACAAGATTTTAAACCAGTCAGTCGATTTCAAAGACTGAGAGAGCCCACACGTGAGGATAAAAAATCATGGATCCACCAGGTTTGGTCCTACAGTGTGTGGTGTACAGCCACACGGCAAGAGACAACACACCACACACGAAAAGATATTTCATTCATGAACATTCAGATGTCAGATATTAAATCACACGAGACTTCCCGAAATCTCGTGAGACTTCAGATGTCAGAGGAAAAATCTCATGTGACCTCCAGAGAGACGTGCGTTCAGAGTAAATAAATATTTGCAACAAGAAAGAAACACTATTGATTGTTTGTGGACTATTTTTTTCCAGAGGAAAAACAATTCCATAGGACTTTTAACATCCAGCAGACTTTCTGTTGAGTCATGACAGTTTTTTTTTGTGTTCTGTATTTTGGAATCCCCTCTGTGTTTACGTCACCTCGCTTTCTGATTGGCTACATGTCTCATTCAACAGGCTGAGAGCTCAGGTGAACACTACACACACTGTGATATCAGGCCAAAAATTCAAACATTGAATATGTCTGATTTGTGGTCGGAGCGGTCCCGACGTCCCTCCGAACCGACTAGATCACTCTTAACTCACCACCCACGGTGGGAATATCTGCTATGATTATCTTTAGAGCAATTAGGATAATCTGGACTTCCTTAAGATTGTCGGAAGGGCAAAAATTGGCATAATTTTCTTGTAGTATGGCACCGGCCTTAGTGGTGCAGAAGGGAAAAATGTCCCCCGTGAAACAGTTGGCAGGTGCGTCGTTCCTAATTGTCAGGTTTAAACACCAAACATTTGTAGAAATGAACTGTAAGGAAAGACACAGACAGAGTCAATGAAGTTTTACTTGCAAGGAGAGTGTATCCGGAGACTGTTTTCAGTTACAATTCTCCACCACACTCTGAAAACAGTTCCGCTCTCACAGGCTTTTTATTCAGTTTTAGGAATGCCCTGGTTACATGTGTGTCAACCGTTCAAGGGTGGGATAAAAATCGGTTGAAACAGGTTTGACATATTTTCAGTGAATCATCACATTCTTTTCCCAAGAGATAAAGACAACTCATGGTCGTGCTGACCATGAGTTGCAGCGCTTGGAAAACAACTTCTCCTTCTCAGTCTTTCAATAGAAAATGTCACGGCACGCCTTGGTTTCGGTCGAACTGCAAACATTATGAGAGCTGAGAGAAACAAGTTAATAAGACAAATAACAATATAAGATTCATACAAATATTTTAACACTAATGTTCAGGCTATTCAAAGCGGTGCTGTTTCTAAATAAATTAACAATGCTTTGCCTGGCTGGAGGGCAAGTAAAGCCCGGTGGCCAGGCAGGGTAATAATACGCTGAGGGAAACCCTGCACCAGAGACAATATAAAGCTTTGTATTGTTTATGGATGTAAGAACAGTGCTAGTTAGGGAGCTATGGGGTCTCTAAGCTAAACATTTAAAAACCAGGGTCACACACAGTGAAAACCTTTAGACTTTATCTTTGGAACAATAATTTAACAACGTGGATTAGACTGGCGATGATTGGGATCTCTACCAAATTGAAAGATCAAATTTCAAAACCTTTCTTCTGCAGATGATGATGAAATCCACTTTGATGTGCCTGGTTTGACTCGACCCCAATTTACACTGGATGCTGTTCCACCCTGTGCCAACCTCTGCAGTAAATATGCAACCATTATAATCAACAAGAGCTCTCAACATGTTTTGTTACAGTAAAGCTTGAAGATACCCAAGATATTAATATAATCCACAAACGCAGAATATTGTACTATCTGCAGAGAAATAATAAAAAACCTATACACTTAAGACAGAAATACATTTAAGTAGAAATAACTTAATAGGGATTGTAATGAGGCTATCACTTGCATTTTCATAGATAAATCTGGATGAAACAAGCTCCCAGCCTTTTTGTGGTTAACTGATTAATTGTGGGTTAGTAGGTGTAAACCCATCAGCACCAACAGACTGTCACTGAGTTCACAGCATTCAGGCAGCACATGACAAAATGGTTTTCTCAGTTAAAACCCCATCATTTCAGCTCATTTGGTCATCAGCTCATCACCGTGACAGCTGTATTTCTCTTGTGTGAGACAAGGCAGACGTCTGTCCACAGTCTTGTTTAGCAGATGAAGTATGAGTTCTCCTAATGGCTGCTGCCCCGTGGCTCCCCTCTTTTCTCTGAGTTGCAGTGAGTGATGGCCCTGTGGGAAAGACATTACCATTTCTTCCTCTCTGACCCTACCTCTCTTCTGCGCTGCTGCTTTCTGCAAACCTTTATGGGCTGTTTTGTTTTCCTCCTTCTTTTTTTTTTTTTTCTATTTTGACAAGCTCCCATAAGGGTAAGTCTGTAAATCCCTCCAGTCTGGGCAGAAAAACCCATTAGTAGACATTCACACTTGGCTAGACTCAAACAGAAAGAGAGGCATGGTTGAAAAATTCAGAGATCATTGTGACTGCTTTTGTATTCTGACAATGACTGTGTTGATGTCCTCACATTCAGTTAGTAACACAGGAGTTTTCTCTGTAGGAAACAGACTCTCACAGCCAACAGTGTAATATTTGAGCTGCAGAGACATCCCGGAGTACACAGTATGTTAATGATCACTGACCGACTGTCTGATTGGGTGAAAGCTGGGTGGAGAGACGCTGGCATCAGAAACATGTTCCTGCTGTCTTGTCAGGCTGAGACACATAGTTATACCGATCACACAATCTGTGTTATGATCAAAGGAATAAATCATTTAATTTCCTCCTCTTATCTTTCCTCTCTGCTCTACATTCCTAACAACTTCTCATCTAGATTTAGGGGTCTAACACCAGGATTTACTTGGGTTTTGGAAGGCTCAATCGCCCGCTCCCACCGGAGGACAGGTTTCTTATTAGCTTCATAATGTATGTTAAGAAAAGAAAAATGATCATTAAAGCATTATTTCAGGAGCATAATGACCAAACCATTGTGAGAGTGTTTTTCAAAAACATGTTTTCACAGCAATAAATTGAAGTAACAATCTTAGGATGGTTCATTTGATTCAAATTATGATAGGACTACTCAACTGGAGACCTGTGGGCCACGTCTGGCTCAGTCTGGCCCGTTAATAAGTTCCTAAAACAATTGTTTTTAACGTGAATGACAAATATTTCAGTCAGAGCAGTAATCCTGTTATATAAACAACAAAAAAGGTAAGTAAATTCCAACAGAAGGTATTTTTTGTTGTTAGTAAAATATTTATAGTTTTGTTAAATTGTTTTTATTATTTTTTATTTTGCATCAGTGACTTTTTTCTTTAAAAACTATGTGTAGTAGAAGATAAATGGGGAATTATTTTATTATTTTTGTTCGGTTACATCATCTTTTTAGTTTTGTTTGTAAATTTTTAATTATTCATTCATGCATTAAAATAAACAAAATATTTATTCATGTAGAAAGCAATCTTGAGTATAACAAGATCATAATTTTTTGAGCTTAAAATACATTTTTAAAAATCTAATTATAATGTATAAAGCTACCACTAATTTCAGACAGACTTCAAGATTTTTCAGCCTTTGCGGTGCGCCCTCTAGTGGAAAAATATTATTTGGGGATGCACACTTGAGGAGAAGCCGCAAAGCTTCGGGTGCTTCATGTCCCTGAATAAACAATCCACACCCAGACCAGAGCAGAAGACTGTTGTTATTTAACAAGATGGATTTATCAGAACATGCAACAAACGTCCAAGTCTTCTTTACGTTGCTGAAGTGAACAAAAAGAAGAAAACTGTTTCCTCCTCAGACTCTGGTGAGTAAACAACCACTGTTTATATGCTTCGCTTTATGTGATTTACAATAGGAGGGAGAGAGAATATTTCAGTTATTAATGAATATTGAAATTAATTGTAGTTGTAAATTACAAAAAAGTCAGTGAAAATTTACTCCAGGGACCTGCCCACTTTATGGATGATTTTTGGGGGTCAATTTTTTGTATTAAACACACATATATGGTATATTTAACAAAAAGAAAAAAAAATTGTGTAGGTCTTCTGGAATATATTAAGTTCACACGAGAGGATGTAAAAAATGGCAGGTTAGCGTTCCTGGATTGCGATGTCTCGGTTTCGGATGGAGGACGGTTGGAAACTGGCGTRTATYGTRAGCCCACCCACACAGACCAATATTTGCGTTTTGACTCCCACCACCCACTGGAACACAAGTTAGGAGTGATCAGGACTCTGTACCACAGAGCAGACAGTGTCCCTACAAACCCAGGAGCCAGGGAGAAAGAGAAATCACACACACGACAGGCCCTGGAGCAGTGTGGTTATCCTGACTGGGCTTTCCTGAAAGCAGACAGGAAACACAGACAGGACTCCATGCAACCTTCAGGTGAAAAYGAAGACCCCAAACCCAGACCCAAACCAGTGGTTATTCCGTATGTTGCGGTGTTTCAGAGAAACTGAGACGTTTATTTTCTAAACATGATGTCCCAGTGGCTTTCAAACCCCAAAACACATTACGGCAAAGGCTGGTTCACCCCAAAGATCCGGTGCCCCGGCACAAACAGAGCAATGTTGTATATGCTGTTAAGTGCCAGGAGGACTGTGACCAGTTATACATCGGGGAAACAAAGCAGCCACTGTTCAAAAGAATGTCCCAACACAGACGAGCTACATCTAATGGCCAGAACTCTGCAGTTTTCACTCATTTACAGGCCAGCGGTCACTCTTTCAGAGATGAGGATGTTCTCATTCTTGATAGAGAGGAACGTTGGTTTGAGAGAGGAGTAAAAGAAGCCATTTTTGTGAAGCCATTAAACAGAGGTGGAGGCCTCCGTTTTCAGCTGTCCCCCTCCTACAGCGTGGCCATTGCCAGTATCACTCCACCCCCTGTTAACAATAAGTGTTAATTAGGTGTGAACGATAGCCATGTGATGTGAGCATCAGTCACATGGAGGCAGGGCTTAAAAGCCTGAATTTGGCCTGAAACTCTCAGACTGAAGAAGTCTCTTGGAGGAGAGACGAAACGTTTCATTAAAGAAGAATCCGTCCAGAAGACCTACACAAATTTTTTCTTTTTTCTTTTTGATTTTTTTACCTGGATTACTGAGATGCATCAGGATACATTTAACAAAAGCAAAACACAAGTCATTAATAAGATGAAAGGAAGCCTTTACAAAGTATTGCAAAATACCTGGTCGTACTGTAGTGGAAATGTTTATTAAAAGGCAGAAACACGTGGATAAATAGAAAGTGCACTGCGTGGATGGTCGTTGAATGATTCAATAAAACGGGTTTGCATTCGCAAGCCGAGCTGCGAGGTGATCAGGGAAAATCAGCGCCTCTGAGCACACCGCAAACTGACTAGCAGTAGCTACAGGAAACAATTTTATCATCCGGGCGGAGCCTGAACAAACCAATGACAGAGTTACAGGTTTACAGTAGCTTAAAAATGAGAACAAGGACATAGACACCGAGAGGCGCCTTTCAATCATAAGAACCAATTATGACAAATCGTGGCAGTTATCAAAGAGATACTATTAGAAATGTCAAGGCAATTTGAGCTTAATAATCAGGTATTAAGAGGGGTATAATTATTTTCCAGCACAGTACTTTATGATTTTTCAAAACACTATTCATTACTCACCATATTGGATTCATATTACCCTTACTTTTGTTTAATAAGTCACTAGCCATGTTTCCATCAATGCTTTTTTATGCATATTTTGAAGTATTTCATTAGAAAAGGTTGCAATAGCAAAATTTGAAAAACGTTTTTTCACTAGAGTTAATGCACAAAAAGGAAGATGAAAACACATTTGCCAAATATGTTCTGACATGGCAAAAATTTACATCACATGACTGATGCTGTTCCTGCTGCCTGGTACCTGGTCAGCTTCTCCCACTTTTGACATCTTCCAGGATATTTCCGTAATATGAAAATAATTACGTTTTCTTTCTACATCTCCAGACAGCATGTAACATCGCCAACACTAGTTGATATGACTGAATAATTACAACTTGCCTGATAGAAACACATTCCTGAAAAATTCTCTCCATTGTCCAGAGATGTGTAGTCCCTGCGAGTTTGTGACCTCTACTTCCTGTTTAGTACAGCCATGCATAACATCAACGCCTGGTTGATTCACTCCAAACCAGTAGATAGAAACGTGTCTGATTTGCATTTCTTCATTTTTTCCTTTTTACATTTTCAAGTTCACTTAAAATTCACATTAAAATTGGATGGAAACATGGCTAATGTAACATTCCTTCTTACGATGTCTTATAATCCATATCAACTGGCTCTCAAACATCTTGTATCACTCTTCTGCTTCTTTTGTTATTTATTACAAGCATTTCTTAATCCTTTAATCACCCACTGTTTGTGAACAACTTTTCTATTAGCACAAATATTTTATATACAATTATTTTCTTGCAAAGCTCCTAACATATTCATAAACACATCATAGGCTCTGTTTACATCTTCTACATACACATCCTTCCAGTTTTGTTTTTTTCAAATTGTCTTTTAATTTATCCAAAACTTTTTTATGTATTTATCTATTTTTTTCTTTATTGTCTGCTGCATCTTTACAAAATGTAAAAATTGTCAAATGATTACTTATATCAGTCATCAAAATCCCATGTAAAACATTTTTGTCTAAAGTTTGTGTCTTTTGTTTTATCATAAACAACAAACTAAAGGCAAATCCACATACTTATTTAATGAACATGACAAGTAGCCTGTTGGTACCAGATTCAGAATCTGCTATTCTGTCCCTGTATTTAGTTCAGAATCAGAATCACCTTTATTGTCATAATTTGCATTACAATGAAATTGGGTTTGCTCCAAGGTGCTTGATTTTTTTTATACACGATAAAATAACTTTAGGAGAGTACACAATACAATACAATAGACAATTTAAAATTAAATAAGACATAAATGTCCACTAAAAAGAGAAATCAAAGAGTTCCTGTTTATACGTAGAAATGAAGAATAGAGAAATTTTGTGTATTCTTCTACATGGTATTGGATCAAAAACAAAATTCAAACCAACACACAAACTGAGTGACAGTTGTCTTAGCGGTTAGCGTTAGCTTCCTCTAACTTTTGAACCTATTTAGGGGTGTGGTATTCCTGTTTAGCGGATTAGTAGTTAGTGTAGCCAACTTTGTGCTTAGCTGTGCCCACCACTGCTGAAAGTTGACACAAGGACAAGCAATAAAGAGACACTACTGAGCAGAAAATAAACAAGTAGGAACAGGAGTGGGTAGAGCTGTGGAGGAACACAGAGGAGCAGGCAAACAGACACACAGGAAAGAACATCATGTAAAATAAATGACAGAAAAACACAAATAATCACAAGTTTTTTTCCCCAAAATTATATATGTTTGTTTTGTTTTACTGAAAATGTTCATATGTACCTTCTCAACGTAGATTAACTAAATCATTTTTGGTAGCCCGACTTACTCATGATACACCATGGCTGCACACACATTTAAACGCGCACATCTTTGCTGGTCCATTAACGTGATGTGCATCCACTTCTCTTACTCATTTAGAAACATCTGTATACGTGCACGTATGGTAATCATCTTGTTATCTCTCATTTCCACGCATTTGTACTCATTTCTATTGACAGAATTAATTACCATAATGATGAGCAGCATGCCCAACCTAACCCCAGCTATACACAGCATCATTATCTCATGGAGAGAAGACACTCAGAATGGCACATCAGCCAAAAATAGCCCAACGCTGAGAGGAGCATGTCATTAGATGAAGGTTGTAGTTGCTCCAGAATGCTGACGTGTAAAATCAGGAACATTCACTTAAATTTTAATGAGACCTCAGACACACAGATGATATTCCATGCACAAATCAAATCTTGTTTTTGCAAAAACAGACTTAGATTAAACCTAATAATAATAATAATAATAATAATAATAATAATAATAATAATAATAATAATAATAATGCATTAGTCTTATAGCATGTTTTTAGACACTCAAAGACACGTTACAATTTTTATTTTTATTCATTCATTCACACACTGATGGTGGTAAGCTACACTGTAGCCACAGCTGCCCTGGGCCACTCTAACAGAGGCAGGGCTGCCATGCACTGGCACCACCGGACCCTCTGACCACCCCCCAGTTTGGAAATCCCATCATTAGGAGGTGCATGTCTCTGCAGGAGCATCTCCAGCTTCATCAAGACATCAAGCTTAGATTTGAGTTTTCTTCTGAGAATTTTTACCAAAAATATGTTTGTTTTCTTTTCCATCTCCTTTAAACATGCTGAAACACACGCTCACTGAATATTTTGAGAATTTGTCTTAATCCCATTGCATTAATGTGAGTTTAGAGCCACATAAGAATTCTGCATTAGTCATTGCGTAAGAAATCATGAATATTTACCTTTAGCCTAACCTGTCTCGGTGTAAAGAAAAAACAAATTGAACACATAAATTCCGTACAAACATTCCCATTAGCCCGGAGACAGTTTCTCAAAGTGTCAGCTACATAGCAGTGAATGAATAATGCAGAGAGGATTAAAGAGTTTCTTCTGTACTGCAGCCATGAAAGCTAATGATACGTCACATGCACTCTGTACACCGCTGTGAACCTAAAACATCTGCTTGACTGGGCATTTCTTCAGTCAGTTTTTAATTGGAGTCTCACATCCCACAACAATGATGCTTTGAATGTATTTTGTTGGTTGTCTTGACGTGTCATTTTAATTATTGGAAGCAAACATAAAGCTGTGTTCCAGAGAGGCAGGCCTAAAGGGAAAAAATAGATTATTTATAAAGCTTTTCTTTATGCAGTGTGTTACATTTATTCCCCTTCTCAGAGAAAAAATAATGTAATGTTTTTCTGTCTATAAATAGATCAGGGCTGAATTCAAATTAATCTATTGTGCATTCTAGTTATTTGATATCACGTCACAATTATAATTTATAATTTTTGACTTTTTTAAACATCCTCTTGCTCTTGTTGGACTTTTATGACGTTTTCTTCACCCTGATTCTCAGGAAAAAAAAAGAAACACCTGAAAGACAGGTTTTATGAAGCTTTTTATTCAAAAAATACAGCTTTTGTTATTATTTGCATTCATCTTTTTATTTTTTTTCTCTGAATTTGCTTTTGTCAGCATTTTATTGAGTTGTGCCTGTGGAAGAAATGAACACCTACAGTATAATTAAAACTAAAAAAAGAACATTGAAGCCAGAAAAAGAAAAGGTTTTACAGTTAGTGACTTGAGGATCATATGAAAATCGTGAATAAAAAAGCTGTTCATGGGTTCTGGTAGTTGGTTCTTGGTGTCATAAATCACAAGCAAGTCTTTTAACTCTGCTCTGGTTTCAATGTGCTGGTGATGGATTGGGCTTTATCTCTGCCTCTGTTCAAACTATGATTAAAAGGTTTTTGTCTGTGCTGTGTGTTGTCTGTTGTGATTTTTTTGCACTCAAAATAGGCAAATTCTAATTACTTATGTCAAATTCTGATACGTAACTTCAGTCTCTAAAACAAAACTTTCAGTAATGAAGAGAAACTGCTGTTTATTTGTGCAATATTTTCAGCCATGATTTAGGAAATATCTAAATACTGAATATTTTCTTTCTTTTCGCAGTAGTTTTTATTGTTTCTTTGTCGGCTTGGAAAAAAAATGTAATTTTAAAGTCTCACTTATTCCATAAAAACATTATAAAACCAGAAGTAACGTACAATAACGTACACAAAAGTCATTAATAATTTAAACAGGGGCGTTCTGACTGGTATTCTATTTGTGGCCAAACGGCAGATTTCAGAGTGAAAACAAAAATCTGTGCTGTGACGTGTACAACAGCAGGAGGGGTTTCCCAGGACTGTGTGTCTCATGAACTATGAAAGGTGTGTGAGAAAGCGAATGCCTGGTAATCACATAACCGTAAGTCAACTGTTCATCTTCGGACTGAATACGCTTTCATGGTGTGAGGCATGTAGTTTAATCTGCTACAGGAAGGACTTTCTCATACAGCTTGGAAAATGAGAAGCAAAATGTCTTCAACTACAGACTAGAAATCTAATCTTTTTTTTTTTACAATTAACAAACAATAGTAACAATTTATAAAAACACCACAGTACAAATGAACTTAATTTCCTGTACATGGCCTGCTACCTTAGAGCATAAAGGCCTCTGCACGCTCCATCTGAACTGCTGAAATCGGCTCTCATTGTCGCGATTGTATGACAAAAATTGTGTCATTCAGTTTGTAGTTTCTAGTCTTCCACCCCACCTTGTCACAACCCGCCAGGAGAACTTTTCACCCCCTCCTCATGGGAACTTACTGTGCGATTGGTCAGAAGTTTGTGGCTGTATTTGTTAATGTTGAAAGTGCTCAGATGCTCCATTTTGCTTCAACTCGCTTCCAAAAAAATAAAACAAAAACTGCTTCTAGAATCTGACTGTTGTACAAAGAAGCAGACATTTATAACGACAGTCAAACTTTCAAAAACTCATGAATGGAGATAAAACAGATGTTGTGCACAAAGGAATCCATCTTACTGTCAAAAAATACATATTTAAATTTAACATTTGTTTTCTCTTCTTTTTCTCTGTTTTTGTTGTAACAAATCCATACCAAATCATGATATAAGTGTACCACTACTCCTCCCAGATGAGACATCAGAGCATTATCAAAGCTCACAAAGCTGACTTCATGCTGTTTTATGTCTCACCTTTTTGAAACATGAACTGTCAATGCTGCGCTTTTAGAAAAATGAAAACTCCAGGATATGGAATAAATTTGTTAGCAGAAGGAAAAAAAAGGAAAAAAACTAGCGGTCCTCCTTTCCCTCAGTACCCTCTGCTCTTTCAGGTGATAAGCTGATTAGTGATGATAAGCTCACACTATCACAGACAGACTCACAGCAGGAGATCTGATGACGCTGAGCCAAATGCATGTTTAAAATACTGATTGATTCGGCTGCACTGAGGACACAAGACTGAGAATTTGGTTGAAGATTATCCTACTTACAGATGTGTGGTTTTTATCTTTTGGAAAAACGTGATTTGATATTACTGGGATCACAAGAACAATGTATTACAATTGATAAAACACACACACAAACAAAAACACAAATCTCACCAAACATCTGTTATAATATTCATGTTGTCTTTAGGTTATGTTCTCATGCAGCTATAATGTGCATCACTCTCCATAATAAAGCATATGATGTTGCATAGTCCTTCATTTAAGGCTATGACTTGAGTTTTATTGTGTAATTTATATTTCTGATCCATATATTCTTTGACCCCTACATGACCTACTTTGGCCATCAGACAAAAAGAGCTTACGGGCAAAACAGCCTGAACATGTAACATCGCTCCTTTCATCACAATATGACTGTCACATCCATTCCTTAGAAAATTCCCCAAATAAACTGTGAAAAGCAGTAAATTCTGTTTTTCACTGACTGGAAATGACATCAATAAACGCCCTCTGAGACAAACCTGTGATGTGAGGCTTTTAAAAATAACAGTGACTTGATTTGTTGCTACATGCAGAGCCTGCAGCCCGGAGTGGATTTTCACACGAGTCCACGCCAGAGGCTGAACTGTTATATATCAGGGCCGACTGTCAATTATTTTTAAGCAGAAAGCCAATAAAAACATGTCCATGCTTTGAAAGGTTTAGGTTTGGTTTGCCAGTGTTTACAAGAAAACATCAAGACAATAAGAAAACAGTTCACTTTTTTAAAGGGTGTGTGTGTGTTTAACACAGTACAGTTCACAAAATGGGAATTTTTCATTTTAATCCACAAAATAAACATTATTCAATGGGGTGTAAAAACGTAAAACAAAAAACGTCCAACTGATTTTTTTATTATTTAGCTCAGTTTCCTAATTAAAGTGTTTCCACTATTGTTATTTAACTCACTGGTCTTATATTTAGCTAATTTTTACTAAGTGTTAAACATCATATGTAAAAAATAAATCTAACTCTAAACGTAAATATAATGTTGCTGAAGGTAGCATTTAAAATTTAAATTCAAATGCTCATTGAAAACAATATGGAAGGTACAGTAGCTGTGGTCCGGCAGTTTGAAGTGCAGCTCAGACAAAAGTTTGTTGTCTTGTAGGGAAGCGTTGGCAGCATTAGCAAGTTTAGCATTTGCTTTTGTCGCAGGAAGATGATGCCATAACAAAAACTATGCACCAACGACATAGCCTGTGTTCCATTCTGAAATACTTATGTAAACTTTAGAGAGGACATTTCATGCAAAACCTATTTTTTAGCCATTAAATGCATTTTGTTATGAACTTGGAGTCTCTAGAAGTGCATAGATTTCTTTATAATATTTTTTGGTCATATTTTTCCACACATTCAGTTTACTCTGATTTCTATGAGGTTTTCTGAAATATACGTCCAAGAATTTGTGACAGAACTGCTAAATAAGGTCTGGACTTACCAACTATCATTTCAACATCTTTATTCTCCTCTGTCTCTGGACCAGACTCTGGTTCTGGGTCAGACTCTGTCTCTGGACCAGACTCTGTTTCTGGGTCAGACTCTGGTTCTGGGTCAGACTATGTCTCTGGGTCAGACTCTGGCTCCAACACGCAAGGCTGCTGGACAAGTCTTCTGTTGTTGACAGCCTTTTATTAATTTGTAAATAAAACGTTTTTGCACCGATATATAGTCATAAACCTCTCTATCAAACTGGAGTGGACTGCTCTGAATATTGAATAAAAGCTAGAAAAAAATCAAAAAGTTGATATTTTCTTACATATTTTGTGGCAGTGATTGTACGTTTGCAATTAATACTCTAGTCTTTACTCTAGTCTAGTTTTGACCGGCATTGACCTTGTGTTTGATTAACAATTTTAGAAATTAATTCCTGATTTGATATTTTAATTTTCGTTGCTTTTGTGTAATTATGTTTTTCTGTTTCATTTTATTATTTTCACCATTTTTGTACTGTTAATGGTTGTATAGCACCTTGTGAATATATTTCTGTGAAAGGCGCTTTTTAGATAAAACTTTACTTACTTACTTACTTAGTCGTTTAGTCCATTATTTTGGAAATCCTAACTGCTCACTTTAGCTCAGTACTTTTACTTTTGATACTTAAATACAGTAAATGTCAGATACTTTAAGACTTTTACCCAAGTAACACTTTTAAGAGTCAATTCAAGTCACTTTGATTTATATTGCACATTTAAACCAACCACATTTGGCCAAAGTGCTTCACGTTACAACTAGTAGAAAGACAAAACAGAATGCAAAGTTAGGAACAATAAAAAAATATAATAAACATAAAACAAAACTATAAAGTGAAAATAGTCAACTGTCATGCTGAGTTAAAGGCTTTGGAAAACA
This sequence comes from Austrofundulus limnaeus, assembly GCF_001266775.1. Classification (NCBI taxonomy): domain Eukaryota; kingdom Metazoa; phylum Chordata; class Actinopteri; order Cyprinodontiformes; family Rivulidae; genus Austrofundulus; species Austrofundulus limnaeus. Next base: position 621,653 of record NW_013952523.1, on the reverse strand, counting down.
AGCTTGTTTTAAGATGAGATTTAAAAACACCAAGAGGAGACTTAAACCTATACCAAAGTAATTTAATGGTAAGATAGTTGTACTTTTACTCAAGTATTACTTTGAGGTACTTTGTACAAAAACTTTTTCACTAGCAAGGACCACACCATGGTAAGAGTTTAAAATTTTTATTGAAGGAAAGGGGTCGAAGGGTAGTGGGGATGAAGGAAGGGGTCGAAGTGTAGTGGGATGAATGATGAGGCATTTGGGGAGGTACGTCGAAGGAGGCTTGAGGAGAAGACTCAAAGTGGGGCATAGTCTCCAGGAAGGATGCTTTCCTGAGCCTGCTTTGGACCCTCCAGCTGGAACCTGAAAAGGAATGGATTAGGAGGTAGTTTGAGGTAGGGATGGAGGAGAAAGAAAGAAGCAGAGATGGAGGGATGAAGGGATAAAGGGATGAGGAAGGGATGACGGGATGAGGGGGGATGGAGGGATGAAGGGATGAGGGAGGGATGAAGGGACAAGGGAGGGATGAAGGGACGAGGGGGGATAAAGGGATGAGGAAGGGATGAAGGGATGAGGGAGGGATGAAGGGACAAGGGAGGGATGAAGGGATGAGGGAGGGATGAAGGGACGAAGGAATGAGGAAGGGATGAAGGGAGCGAAGAAGGTGACACAATGAGGCCTTACAGAGGGGCTTAAGTGGGGTGAAAGGGGAGGGTGGGTGTCGAGACAGCGAGCTAAGGGCAGACGCGAGGTGAGGCGACTTTAAATAGAAGACGACTGATTGCTGCAGGTGATGGGCGTGGTCCTGCTCCCGAACCTGTTATTGTCTTAACTTCATTTCACTAGCAAGGACCACACCATGGTAAGAGTTTAAAAATTTTATTGAAGAAAAGGGGTCGAAGGGTAGTGAGGATAAAGGAAGGGGTCGAAGGGTAGTGGGATGAATGATGAGGCGTCTGAGGACGTACGTCGAAGGAGGCTTGAGGAGAAGACTCAGAGTGGGGCATAGTCTCCAGGAAGGATGCTTTCCTGAGCCTGCTTTGGGCCCCCAAAAGTATCAGGGATGAAATGCCCCGAGTCGAGAGTGCGCATGATAAAGTTTGAAGGGATGATCGCAGATGTAAGTGCGGTATGCTTGGCACGACCAGCAACCTAGGATCTGAATAACGTGGTCGGGGATCCCTGAATAGGAAGCTGAAGAGGCAGCTCCTATGCGAAAGGAGTGGATGGAATAAAGGGCTGGAGAGATGCCTGCTTTGCTCAGGACTTGATGGAAGTGTTTGGCGAACCAGAAACGGGTGGCCTGGCAGCTTGATTCTGTAATGAACAGAGGGTCGAGGGGAGAAGCCTTAGCTCTAATGTGAGTTTGCACGTAATGGGCGAGAGGTTCATAGGGGCTGAGAAAGGAGCTGAGACGAAAGATGTGAATAGGAAAAGAAGTTCCGAGCTGGTCGGTTTTACTTTTCCTGAGGTTGTAAATCAGGGTGTCCTGACTGAGGAAAGAAATGTCTGAGAGACATGGGTGGATGGAAGGGTCGTGTTTGGAGGCAGAAGGGACGAATTCGGAGCAGCGAAGGAAACCGAAGAAAGCCAACAGAAACATGCATTGTAGTGTAAGGTCTACGAATGGAGATGTATGGCCGGAGCGCAGGGTGAGGATGCAGCATGTGAGGAGACCGGTGGTGAGCGGAAGACGCCGTGGGAGTGAAGGGGGCTCCTGCTTTTCAAGTCCTTTGAGCAGCATGGCTATGTGGCTGTGGCTAAGGGCTGGACAGGAGTTGCTTGTGGCCAGCTTAAAGAAAAAATTGATACCCGAAAGGTAGATTCGGATGGTGGAAATGCAAATTCAAAGAACGGAATGTGAATGGGTGATGAAATGACAGATGGACATGGTATGGAGAGTGGGAAAAGGTAAATTGTACATTACGTGGTATGATTTGAAGCTGAGCCAGCCTGTCAGATATGCCAAGAGGGTGCGAGGGGCGAGGCTGTTGAGGATGGCTTGTTGTGAAACGTGGGAGAGGCTGGCAAGCTGCGGAGTCAGTTGAAGATTGTGGTTGAAAACAGAGGGACCGGTGTCAGATGAGGGTCTGCTGTAGGCGCCAATGCCCTGAATTTCTGGAAGGAGAAATGAGAGAGCGCATAAGCAATGCGGTTATAATAGCCTGGAACGTGAGCTGCCCTGAGCAGAAACTGATGTTGAGCTGAAACTAGTGTAAGTCTGCGCATGAGTTGCATGATGGCTAAGGAATGAAAACGACCTTTGTTAATTATTTCGACTACAGCTGTGTTATCAGAATGGATGAGGATGGAGTGCTGGGACCATTCGTGCCCCCAAGGAGAGCTGCGATGACAACGGGATACTGCTCATACAAAGCAGAAGAGGGAGAGGCCAAATCTGGTTGCAGGGAGTCAACCTCCGGGGGCCAAGTGGAGGCAAACCATCTGCTTTTGTGAAAACCGCTGAACCCAATGGAGGGGGCGGCATCTGTGTAGAGCTGAATGTCGTCTGGATGGGAGATGAAATCATTGTAAAAGAAAGAGATGCCATTCCAGGAAGACAGAGAATGGTGCCAGAGCTTCATTTCCATCCTGCAGGCATCGTCAAGGGTAAGACGGCCATGGAGTGATGGGATGCTGGCAGCAGTGGATAAAAGATGGGAAATGAAAGATTTCCCCTGGGGGATGATGCGGATGGCATAATTTAGGTGGCCGAGAAGAGACAACAGCTGATGTTTGGTGCAGGAATCTATGAGCATGAAGTTAGAGAGGATCAAGGTGATGCAATGCACCTTCTCGGGAGGTAGGGAAGCCTGAAAGGAGGAGGAGTCTAGGGTGATGCCTAAAAACTCCTATGAAGTAAGAGGACCGATTGTCTTTTCTTCGGAAAGAGGAACGCCTAGATCTGGTGAGGCATGGATGAGAGCGCAGAGCCCTGAGCAAGGTGAAGAGGAGGGAGGGGTGATGATAAGAAAGTCATCCAGAAGGTGGAGAACGTAAGGGAGCCTGAAATTATTAAGAAGGATCCAGCAAAGAGCTTCGGACAGTGAATCAAAAATCTTGGGGCTCCTTCGGCAGCCGAAGGTGAACCGAACTGCAAAGTAGTAAGTGCCCTTCCAATACACGCCAAAAAAGCACCAGAAGTCTGGATGAATGGGCAAGACCTTGAGAGCGCTAGTAATGTCCGCCTTTGAGAGCCAGGCTACACTGCCCGCCAGACGAATGAGGCGGATGGCGTGGTTGATGGTAGCGTATTGCATGGAAAAGTCTGAGAAAGGGATGAGACTATTAATGCTTGGTACGTGGGACCCGTGAGGGGYGGACAAGTCAATGATCAGCCTCTTCTTGCCTGAGTATTTTCGGGTGGCAATGCCAATGGGGCTGGCACGAAAGACGGAGAAGGGGGGCTGGCTGAAGGGACCAATCATGAATCGGTCCTGGACTTCTTTAGCTAAGAGGGCATCAACTATGTCTGGCTCAGAGAGGGCAGACTGAAGTTTGCCGCAGTGGGTGGTGGGATCTGGGAGGGTCACTAGACCTGGGTGAAAACCAAAAGTGAAGCCATGAATAAGAAACTCAACGAAATCCCGATCAGGATGGTGTTTTAAGGCGGAGAGTAGAGTACTCACCTTAATGGGAGTGGCCAGGTGGCGTGCTAGTCAGGTGGGGTTGTGGGGACAGGAGGACCGGGCGTGAGCGCCGCCGCAGAAGGAGCAGGTGTGCAGAAATCTGAAACTAGAAACAGAGCAGCCCAGGTCATTGAAGTTGTTGCACACCATGCGACCGCCTTGGTGGAGGATGGAGCGGCCGCGTTTGTCGAAGCCCCTGGGGGGAGGGGCAACGGGCCTGCGCTGAACAGGAAGGGACTTGGGGATCGGGGGAGGGGGTGGGGCGGTAGGAGACAAACGTTCAAAAACAGAAGGGCCACGGGTGGTGGAGGATCGAGAACGGAGGGGCATGACGAAAGTGCAGGCGGTGGCGGGGTGTGAAGGAGCGCCACAGAGACTGCATCTAATGGAAGCTCGAGCAGCGAAGACACGGCAGTAGAGCTCTGAGTCCAGAGCACCCCAAAAGGTCCCCTGGTTAAACTGGGCTAACCGACCTGCTGCCTGAGTGGCAAAATGGACATGGTACTCGTAAAAGGCTATGCCTCCGAAACGGAGTGCCATATCGCGCACGATGGAAAGATAATCGTCGAACTCTGAACGGCGGTCGGGGAAAAGGGAACAAATTGTGTCCCTAAAGAGTGAGAAGGCCAAAGTGAACTCGGTTGGGGTGAGTTCCTTGGAACGGGAGACTGAGGGTGGCCTAGTTGCATGGGCCCCAGGCTGGTTAGCAGCTCGTGGGGCAGGCTGGAGTGGCTGAGGGAGAGCTGAAGGAGTAATGCTAAATCAACACAATTACCATTCAGAATCTGCTGGCGCAGAGCAGGGGAAACTGGGGAGGGGCGAGTCAGGGTTGTGGGGTGGGGCGAAGTGGGGGTACTGCTGTGGATAGAGAGTAGTGGTTAGAATGATGGGATGGAACATAGGATGTCGGGAGAAAGGGATTGGGGAAGGAAAAGGGGAGAAATGAAGGCGCAGGAGGTGTAAAAGGGGGCCCCGAGATGGCCGGTCGTTGAGCCGGGGCTGCAGATGGTAAAGGTAGGGATGAAGGAGGTGGATGAGGAGCTTGAATGTGCTCGCTAGAAAAGGGGAGGGGAGCAGAAAAGGGTTGAGAAAGAGATGGGAGGGAAGAAAAAGAGACAGAGGGATGAAGGGATGAATGAACGAAGGGGATGAGTGAGGCCTGACTGGCCTGGGGTTGAACGACAGGGTCAACGTGGGAGGGTTGGGATGAGGAGGGTAAAGAAAGAGAAGGTACAGAAACGACAGGGGGTGATACGACCTGACTCCCACTAGGGGGGAGCTGTTGGCGCTGGCATGGACCCAGCTGGAGTTGGGGCTGTGATGTCACCGCTGAAGACGGAGGCGGAAGTAGTCTGGTAAGCGGGTTGTAGCTGGATCGTTGTAGCTGGATCGTTGGAGCTGGGTGCCGATTTTTGAATGGCTGAGCTGTAGAGGAACATTGAAGATGAGTTGAGATGAGCAGTTGAAAGAGGGTGGACTTGGAGGATGAGTGGTTGAAAGGAATTCCTCTGTCCTGCAACGCGCTACGGAGCTCCGCTGCAGTCCATCCTGCGGGAGCAAGGCGGCTTGTGGGTGCGGATGAGGAACGCCGTGTCCGGTGGGTGCAGCAGGTCGGGGAGAAGCGGGATGAAGAGGCCAACTGGAGCGGCGGAGGAGCTCGCGGCCGCTGGGCTTGGCCTCGGACTGAGGAGCGGCAGAGGGTGGAGGCGCTGGAGTTGATGCAGGTTGGGAAGAGGACGGCTGCGGTGGGTAGGGCTGTTAACGGGCACGCTGGTGAGGGATCTGCCTGATGACATAAGGTGTGGGAAATTCGCGGGGCGGTTAGAATCTGAAAAGGGGGTCGTCCGAATCGGGATCCAGGAAGAGGACATTCATGGTGAGTTGAGAAACTCTGTCTTTTCTTTCTTTTCTTTTCTGAAAACACTTGCACGGTACGAACGCGTGTCGAGACAGCGAGCTAAGGGCAGGCGCCAGGTGAGACGAGTTTAAATAGAAGACAACTGATTGCTGCAGGTGAGAGGCGTGGTCCTGCTCCCGAACCTAAGTTAATGTCTTAATTTCATGACAAGAATCTGAAGAAATTAAACACAGAGTACACAAACTGGATCAGCTAGGCAGACAGAGGATAAAAGATAAGTAACATTTACTTACAAAGTGATGTAAAAAGGGAGAATGGGACTGGAATCAAAGTGTAGAGAAGATGAAGGCGAGAGTTGAATATCTAGGTATCAAGATGAAATGTGATTCTTCAGAAATTAAATCCAAGTCCTTACATGTCTGCTCTTATTTTCAGACATCGGAGGGTGAAAATCCAGCAAAGGTTCCAAAGAAGTCGGGATGTGGATAAAATATTTTATTCCACGTAGATATCAAATCTGACAGTGGATTCAAATTAATTAATTGATTAATTAAGTAATTAAAAACTTTACAAAATAACACCAAAAATATACGATTATCTCAAGTTTAAAGTAAGTTATAAATGTTTAGGTGAAATCAGCCTCATGATTTCTGCTGCAATTCATAGCTGAACCAATAGAGCCTTTGTGACCATTTTGCCTCATAACTTCCTTAATGTTCAAGATGTTTCTAGGAAATTTTAGGAAAAGGTCTACACTCTGCTTTTTGTATGAAGCATTTTATATCCTAAAAACAATAAAAACATAAAATCCAATGAAAAAGTAGAAGGAAAAAATATTTTAAAAGGTTCATGTCACCAAACTGCAACATTGAATCAACTTGATGTGTCTTTGAAAGCCAGGAAATAAATACCACTTAAAAATCATGTAGATATTTGTTCTGTAAACAAAGCTCCTCAACCAGTGATAGCATGAAATGTGTCAAGTGATGAAGGCAAGCATCAACACACTGTTATCTGTTGCTATTCTCAGTTTAATTCAACAACTTTATTCATTTCTTAAAAACAAAACAAATTCTATATTCAATAAAAAGTTAGAAATACACAAATCACAAATAAAATAAAATGAAAGACAGCAGAGAAAAAATCTTATGTTATCTGCCCCTTTTCCCCCAAGATTCCACAGCGAGACAAAAACAGTCTACAATATTTCAGATCAGAATCAAATTTGGAACAAAGGCAGATAAGAAAATGTTCGTCATGTAAACTCACCTTTTATGGGGCCACTAGAAAGACTCAGATGATTGAACTTGATCATATTGTCAATGGCTCTTCAAAACGTATTGACAGAAATGTAAGACTCAAAAATGAGTCTAACTTCCTGACATCATCACGATTTGTTGAAACTTGTAGAAATAGTGAAACAAGAGCAAATAACATTGCACAAACTGCTTACAGCAGTTAAGGAAGAAAATGTTAGCTGCTGACTATATGTCAATGTAGTGGTCACCCCAAGTGGAATAAACAAGAAAACTCTCTTTGACCTCAGGTCCCGGATGAGCCCTCAATATGTAAGGGTTTCTTTACCAATATGTAAAAATCTCTTACACCCCTTATAACTAAAGTTATAAAGAAATTGTTTATTCAATTCAATTCAATTTATTGTCATTATACTGAAACAGGGTTGTACAGTGCAACGAAATGCTTTTAAGCTAGATCTCCAGTGCAGTAACAAAGGACATAGTGCAGACAATACAAGACATAACGTGCATAAACATTAGACACAAACATAAATACACAATCGTGTGTATGAAGTGAACTAGGTATGGACAACAGACAGTCTATGATTGTTCAGGTTGTGGCTGGAGTGGCTGGGGTCACCAGTTTAACAGCATGGGGAAAGAAGCTGTTCTTGAGTCTGGTGGTTCTGGCTCTGATGATCCTGTRCCTTYTTCCAGATGGCAGGGGTTGAAACAGGAAGTGGCTGGGGTGGGTGGGGTCAGAGGAGATAATGATGGCTTTCTTGACACATCTCTTGTTGTAGAGGTCCTGCATGGGTGGGAGGGCAGCTGCAGTGATGAACTGAGCAGTCTTCACTACTCTCTGCAGAGCCTTGTGTTCAGCAGCAGTGGCACTACCATACCACACTGAGACAGCTGCTCAGAATACTTTTTGCAGTGTCTGATTAAGGCTGAGTCACACTACAAGATTTTAAAACAGTCAGCCGATTTTCAAAGACTGAGAGAGCCCATTGTATTCAGTAAGAAGCTTCACCTTTCACTCTGGCCATGCAGTAAACAAAACCTGACCATCATTGTGCTCTACCCAGATGCCATTACTATATGATATAATTATATAAAATACTAAGTAGAGAAAAGTTGAAGTATTCTTGCATTATATTTTGTTGATGCATTGGACAAATATTAAATGAGGCGAAAGCATTTAGTTGTTTTTACTCCTCAAAGTGTTATATGTCATTACAGTGACTCACTTATCCCTCATGTGACAGCCGGATGAAATCTACACAAAACATAATACCTCAAACTAATGTGTTTAGATCACACAGCATAACTCACAGACTGTGACAGGAAAAACAGCCCTATGCCACAGCATTACTCACAGTGATGGTTGTAGGATATGATGGGTCTCATGCAAACATATAAAAACATAAACAAAGTCAGCTCTAATCTACTGTTTTCTCTGGGCTTCCCAATTTGCTGTCTGGCCATCCTTCAGACTAATGGCTTCCATGTTTATCTTTCATATTTTTTCCACCACTGATTTATTTCCTGTCTTATTCAGAATGTCTCTTAAATGATTGCTTTCACACATACAGGCACCCATCTGCCCGTAAAACTCCACCTTAGAGATGCATTTTACCCTCCTCCCTTAGTGCCACGGCCGCAGTATTTTCACTTTATTCCACTTAGATTCACCTAAAAAAAATTGCAGTTTTTTAGTGATGAAAACACTTCCACAATGATAAGCTGCCCTCTGCTTTTATGTTTAAAATCAGTCATCAGCTTCTCTTTTTTTCCCCCTCATCTTCTTTGCGGCAGCCTCTCTATCTCATCATCATCCTCATCATCATCACTCAGCCCGTGATTCATCCATGCATACAGTCAGTGCCTCTTTTATCATGTTGAAGGACAGAGTCTGAAAGCTAATTAATGAGGCTCAAACTTAATACGGGATCTGCCAGGATTTCTATGTCATGTGAGCACCAGCCGGTAGTTGGACGCCACATTAGAGGAAACACATATTACAGCATCCAGGCTCTCTCATCTCCATCTACTCATCTCGTGCGCCTCGTGGTCTTATGTCACCTCCATCTGTCCCTCCTGACTTGTCTTCTCTCATTAGGGCTGTGCACCTTCCCTTCACTTCATCCCACGGACAAAAAGGTCCAATATTCCCACCTTTATAAAAACGGGCATGACAGAAGTCCAAACAACATTAACTTAAAATTACAAGTGGAACATTTGGAGGGTGTGTGGTTGTAACGATGGTTAAGCCTCGCAGCAAAGAGGGTCACGGGTTCAGTTTGTGCCTTTCTGTGTGGAGTTTGCATGTTCTACCTGTGCATCTGTCGGGTTTCTTCAGGCATTTTGGTTTGTTTTTTGTCACCTTTTTAGGACCTTTTCTGGTATGAACACCTACCTCGTCAGGACCAGTAGTCCTTTTGGAGACCCAAGCCTGATCTTAATATGGTGGGACAACATTGATGCGTTAAGGATTAGGCTACAGAAATGAATGGAGGTCAATGCAAAATCTTAAAGGGATCCACGATTAGTTGTAACATTAAACTTTATTTGATAAACATTTATTTTAACTGTAAAATAAAGACTGTAAAAATACTGTAGGCTGTTTAATTTTGTAAATTTTTTAAAATATATTTTAACATGGACGGAGCCATTTTATTTACATGCAAAGCATTCTGGGTAAATGATGACATCAACTAGGTCCTCGGTGCGAGACTGCTAGCGAGCTATATCCACCCTGAAGGTTAATCTTGGACAATATCTGACGACTGTCTCTTTTAAATGAAACCAGAGAGGGTTGACAGAGAGGAGAAGGTAGAAATGACTCAGCCTGGAACTGAAAATATAGATGGAGGACAACAGAGCTGCTTCATGGAAGAAGAACCTCAGCTTAGCCTGTTAGCCTTCACGCTCGCCCTCACGCTATATTGCCTTATATATATTAGCTCAGTGCTAGCGCGACAAACAAGCTAAACTGAGGTCCTCTATCCATATTTTCAGTTGCAGACTGAGTCATTTTTGTGTTCCCCTCTCTGTCACGTGGATGGAGGACCTCAGTGACGAGAGGAGAATGTGTAGCGGGCTCGCTTTAATAAAGAATAGGAATACAACAACACATTCTCACTCCCAACTCATCACATATTGATGCTTGTCCAGGTTCCCTCTGCGTCTAGGTTTGACGTGTTGGGTAACCCCCTCACATCAGTTATTGAAGCACGGGGCTTTTCTGGGTTCACCTCACATAGGGTCTTTGGGTTGGGATCCGTGGTTAACATTAGGGATCAGGATTACTGGTTAATTTTAGGTAGTGGGTTTAGGGATAGGATGTATAGGGACAATAGAAGTTAAATTTAGGGTTCGGGATGGTTAGTTGTCATGCATTTTCTATGATTTTCAAAAATATGACAACGGGCTCCTCCTCCTTGTTCTCATCTTGTCAATAACTGATGCAGAGGGTTACCCGACATGTCAAAACCTGACGCAGTGGGAACGCTGGACAAGCATCGATATGTGATGACTCGGGAGTGAGAATGACCTGAATACAAACATGTGTTTGTGTGTGTGTGTTTGTCTCTGACCAAAATATCTCATGAACCACTGAAATGATTTCAATGGAACTTTTGGAGAAATAATCATAACATAAATCAACAACTAATTAACCTTTGGAGTCAGACTTCTGATATTAAAAGATGCAAACGTTGCTTTTTTTTCAGTCATTTTTACAGATATTGTGAAAAAAATAGTTGAAGTTGTAAATTAGATATTTGTTTCAAATTTTAGAATGTTGAATGTTAGATTTACTAAAGCAATTTGTCAACCAGTTCCACTCAACTGAAATGAGTAAATGCAACACATTTACCTCACATTCACTTATAAAGTAAACGTAAAAATTGCTTCACATTTACACAACTCATATTCAGGTGGAGCCAGTTGGCATTACTTGGTTAAGTAAATTCAACATTCATTTTAAGAGTTCAGACCAAAAACCCGACTGTTAGGCTGACTGACGGCACAACGGCTCAGTGGTCAGCACCGACGCCTCACAGCAAGAAGGTCCTGGGATCAGACCTGGGGTCGTTCTCCTCGTGCTTGTGTGGGTTTTCTCCGGGTACTCCAGTTTCCCCCTCCCCTAAAATCATGTAAAATAGGTGGCTCAGGCCTCCCTTTAAAAAGAGATCTGGGATCTCAGCTGGACTTGCCTGGTTAAATATTGGTAAATAAATAATTGATAACTAAATTGTCTCTAGGTGTGAGTGAGAGAGTGAATGGTTGTCTCTGTGATGGACTTACAACCTGGCTGTGGTACAACCTGCCCCTCAGACAGTGACTGATGGGCATGGGAACCAGTAACCCTGAAAAGGAGTGGGTAAAACATAGAGTTTGATGTATTAGTAAATCAGAGTTGTTTATAACACACTCTGAGCGGGACATCTCGTAATATGAAACTGTGCATAAAGTGATTTCCAAGGTTTGACCAAATGGGTCTAATTCTGTCCTGTGTCAACAAAAAATGATCTTAGCTTAAACCTCTGGCTTGAAAGGTTGTGGGTTTTACGCCTGTCTTCATGAAATGCTAGGCTTTTAATTGGTTAATTTTAAAGCTGAACACAAACCAGACATTTCTACAGATTAAACTAAAGGATTTTCTATGACTGACCTTTAATTCACCTCCCGCTTCGTCTCCTCTGATTTATTTCCCATTACTTTTACTGTAAAACTATAGCTACAGCTTGTTCTTCCAGTTTCCTTTTATCCTCTTCCCTCCCTGTGGGTCAGAGTTATATTACTGTTACAGTGGATCTAAAAGTAGCTTAGAGGAAACAGTGTGGTTGCAGTGAATTCAGCTTACTAATATCTTTTTCCCTGCTGTAGTCAATTAAAAAAACTATTATATGATGTTGAGAAATAGAATAAAAACAAAAATCACCTCACTTTGAAATGCCTTTTGGGAAGTTTTGATCTAAAATAGCTGAAGTGTCAAGATTCCACCTTTGTTGTCAACAACATCAAAAGTAAATGTCATTTATCACAACTATATTTAAGTTTTATTATTGGAGGAAAAAGAACGTTGATGATACAGCTCACCTTATTTCATCTAAGTACACACAGTTTAAAAATTTAGAAAAATAAAGAAGTTGTTGGTTACGCTCTGCAATGGTTATTCACGATTTCATTAATTTTCCATACGCTTTGTCATATTTGGTAGATGCTGAGTTGTTGTAGGACCCACATTTTTTATTTATTTATTTATTTATTTATTTATTTATTTATTTATTTATTTATTTATTTATCTATCCAGGCAAATCCCATTTTCAAAGGTGGCCTGGGCCTGAAGGCAACATATTGTACATGTTTTGGGGGTTGGTGAAATCGGAGTACCCGGAGGAATCCCACGAATGCACAAGGAGAAAATGCAAACTCCACACAGAAAGACCCCCGGTCCGAACCCAGGACCTTCTTGCTGTGAAGTGTCGGCGCTAACCACCAGTTGTGCTGCCATGTAGGTGTGTCTGCGCGAGTACCTGCATGATACTTATGACAGAAATACAAAGAACCCACAAACAATACTTGTGCTTGACATTTATATTAAAAAAATGTTTAATATTTGGAAGTCAACAAGAGCATCTGGGATGTTTTCCAACGTGGCTGAAATCACCCCAAAAAGGGCAGCACTGATTGGACAATGACTTAAAGGCAAACTTTTTAGAAAGGTCACAGTTATGTAATGAAAAACAAGTCAGAAAAACAACATTTTTTTCCCCACTTTCTTATCGAGGAGTGTTTTCCAACCATCACAAACAAACCAGATGGCGTGAAAGAAGGTCTGACCCCATGAACAACTAAAGCTGCCAAACTCATTCTAAAACACAGCAACGTAACGAATTTAATACAAAACAAGACCCACAACAAAGACTCAAAACATGAAAATTTTTGTCGCCAAACAAAAACACACATATGCAGTGACATTTATAAAAAACAACCTGAATCTTATTTCAGCTCTGCTAAGAATATGGGATAAGGGCCAATAATGTAGAGAGGTGATGTAAATGTGTGAAATATTCATAAACGGCTGATGATACATTGCTGTGAAGTCATTTTTACATGTAAGGAATAAAAAGAGGACATGTTTGTCATCATCCATGCATACTGTATGAACACACAGCTGCCAATACACACACACCATCTCCAGTACACACACACACCCCATCTATCCTTGCAGCCGGGCTGCAGAGTCTTCCAGTCTCCTCCGTGAGTCAGAGGAGGCTGGAAGGCTTGCATATGCTCAGGTCAACGCTGAGGAAAAGTCATCTTCTGACTGAAATTCAGTCTTTCTGTCAAAACATGCACTGTACAAACATATTTGTTTTAATTTTCATTTGGTTTATTTGTAGGATGACTTCTTGACACCATTGATAAAAAAAAAAAAAAACATCTACGTGGACTGTATGCTGTCACAAGCTCCATCGACTCATTTCACCTTCACCCGAGAGTTTAAGTCAACCCCGTTATTTGTGTGTGTGTGTGTGTGTGTGTGTGTGTGTGTGTGTGTG
>NW_013952523.1:597528-606436 GCF_001266775.1 Austrofundulus limnaeus | reverse complement strand
ACATCTGGTGAAAATTTCATGTCATTAGCACCTCTAGTAATATATTTACTGAGAAAAAAGATAACGTGTTCAATACTTATTTTACCCGCTGTATGTTTTCTAATAAGCAAAATAAATAATTTATAGTTATTGATGAGTAAACTTCCATTTTACTCATGAGCATTGTCGTGCGAGTCACTTCCAGGTCATGCTGTGTTTGTCTCCCCAGACTCCCATACACAACTCGTGAAGATTTTGATCGTGCGCAGTAAGTCCTTAATGCAAAAGTATAGGGTGGCCTGTGTTCGCAGGTACCTGTAGTGGGTGGGTCCACCTGTGTCGACGACTCAACGTCAATAAGCTGCAGCCTGCAGGGCAATACAAGGCGGATTTTGGAGAACAACAAACAAGAAATGAAGGAGAAAACAACACCGTAAGTCTCTTATATCTAAGCCTTTTCAAAGCAGAAGATATGAGGAGAAACTTAAAGTGACGTAGCTTGGACTGGACAAGCCAGACATAATAAAAACTGAGCAGGAACGTGGTGTAGTTAGATTGTGTTGGTGTGTTGGATGAAGTTGCTACTTTATTTTTGAGCAGCATCATGGTGAATATAACTTAATACAATATAAAGATATTTTTATGTTGTTTTTGTTTAGCTTTGTTTTTTGTAAATTACTATTGTTTGAATTTATTCTTGAAAAGGGGCAGATATTAGAAGATAGTTTTCTTCTTTCTGCTGCCTTTCATTTTATTTATAATTTTTTCTTCTGTTGTGCATAGTTTATTTTGTTTTTTATTAAAATGAATACATTTTTAAAATAAAAATATACTTAATAGTTTACCTTAGAGGTGCAACAATTTGTTGCTATTAAAATAACATTAATTGTTCTCTATATATTAATTATATATTAGAAAGCTCACTTGTAGCCATTTCTGTATTGAATTAAATTTGTGCATTTATTGTTTTAGGTTTGTGAGATCATCTTGAGCCATTCACATGCATCTGATCAGTGCTACACTGCTGCAGGCAGACAGGTTCCTATAGGACAGTTCTCTGAAGCAGCTCTGAAGACCATGGAGGCTCACCCAGTGCTGAACAGGACCAAGAAGTCTGATCTAGTTCAGGAGCTGCAGTGGTGGATCTGTACCAGCTGCTCTTCATGGAGAACAATCTGCAGGACTCCTTCAGAGACTGTGACTCTGCAGAAGATTCTCATCACATCTCCTCTGACCACAGCTGAATCTGAGAGGAGCTTCTCAACACTGAAGAGAATCCAGACTTTCCTCAGGTACAACATCACATCTCACTGCACTGACCATGCTCTATAGAGAAGAATCTGGTTAAAACATCCCTGACTTTAACCAGAGTCATGAAGAAATTTGCTTCTCAGTAACAGAAAAGCAAAATTTATGTACAAAAAATAAAAACTACGTAACATCGTAATGCTGTTTTATTATTTTCATTTGTTTAATAAATACACTGTTGTGCTACAGCTTAGTACATGTTTGATTTCTTTTGGAGATGAACCTATTTTGGATTTGTAGGCCCCCCGGAGAAAAATCCACCAGCCGCCACTGTCTATTAGTGCTCTGATTATACGCTGACGATAACTTTCAGCTACATACAGTTTTAGCTCAAAATCTGAAAAATCTACTAAGTTGTAGGCAGTTGTTCTGTTTCAGCCTTGGTCCATCTTGAATTGGATTGACTCCAAGAGGTAACTAGTTGTAAGTAATTTGGGGTTATTTGCTAATAGACAGGGTTGACTGCAACTTTTAATTCAAGGTTTCAAAGATTTGTATTATTATATATTTTTTTGCAATTTGTTAGTGATTGGATGTGATGAAGACCAGGGGTCCACCACTTATGAAATAGGATTTTTGGTATTATGTGTAACTGATTTACAGAACAAATGTTTATAGTTTCATTTCTGTGTTTTAGTTGAGTTCAGACATTTGCTGGGACATTCTTTGATGCCCAACATCTTTATTTCTCACCTGTAAATTTACAGGTGAAAAAAGTACTTTGTGCATTAAATATATTCACATTTTTCTAAATAACATAGCCAATATACTAACAAATAAATCTACAAACTTTAAATATACAAAACATTTATAAACAATATGCTTGTAAAATTATCCCAATAAAACTACACATTTATGGAAAAAAATAGATACACTTTCTGGTAACATGAAAAAATACTTCACTAACAATAAAAATAATTCAGCTTCACAGCATTCCAGTATTAGACAAAGTAACATTCTCCTTCCTGAAGAACAGCATCTGCAGAATAGAAATGAGGTACGGTCAACATTTTCTTCTACTAAATCAGACTATCTGTCAATAAATAATACTATTTTTCAAAGTATTAACCGTGATTAATTTTATCAGGGTGCATTCCAATACCCATCAAATACATAGTAAAAAAGAATAAAGTATCAGATTATTAAGAACAATAATTTTTGCCAGAACTGTTTGAAATTTAATTTTAAACTTACAGTATTTTCAAGTGAATCCCAAGAGCTACTCCCCATGTTACAAATAACACAAGGAAAGCTGTTGTATATTTCCCACTGAAATCCACAGAGCAGCTGCTGTCAGTGAAACTGTAAATAAGATAAAATTACACTTAGTCTTTTTTAATATGCATATAAAACACAAATTTGTAAAAATATATTTGATCATCAACTTATTTTAACGAATCACAAATAAAGCTTTGCTGATTCTAAATTAGCAAATAATACAGTGTAAACCACATTTAATGTACTCTTTAAAACACTAGAATAAATAACATTTCACTATTAATCTATTGTTGTGGGAATATTTATTTAACAAAGACAGAAATACGTGGTCCAAGAATTAAGGTACTCTGTGAGATGATCAGCTGAGTTTTATTGCAACAACAGGAAACACAGAGAACAACTTGGCCTGTCTCTGTGCCTCTGCTTCTCTCTGTCACTGTCTCTCCACACTACTGTGTTCACTGTTGAACTCTGTCTCCTCCACTGAGAGGCCTCATATATATATATTAACAACCACCATTCTGTCATTTTAGCAAGATTTGATACAAGGTCAATGGAAAACACAAAGATAAACACAAGTTATATCTAAGAATGACTGTTGTTAGCAAATCTTGTTCTGACTTTAATCAGTCTATCTGCAGATGAACAGCATGTCATGAAAACCTAGGTCATTAAAGGTTGTCATGAATTACTTGCTTAAACATAAAAGTATTAGTTCCATTACACATATATTGTGCACTAAACATGCATTAGCATCGTGCAAATTAGCTGCTAATATGTTATCTAAAAACTGCTAGCAAAATGCTAACATATTCAGAACAACACTGACTCATGCAGGAAAAACATTTTCTCAGTAGTTTGCAACACAAAAATAAACTACACAGTTACAAAAAGTCTTAATGTTGCTAAAACAAAACAACTTTCCATGTTGGGCGAAGAGACGAAGGATCAATCCGATATTAGTTTAAAGTAACTTCCGGTTTTGCTTAATAATATGGAATGTCCCTCTTCAGTAGTTTTTCTTTTAATTGGGCTCACCTGACAAACTCATCACCACAGGTGTCTGAGATTGACTTCAGTGATCAAAGGGCCCTGAGACACAATACCATCCATGAATTTGTAGGGATCAGTCTGAATAATAATAGCAGAAACCCTCTTGGATATCTTTAAAAACCTACGACCTATCTACGGAATATGACCTAATACAATTTCATGTAAAATAATGTGGAATGTGGCATACACTGTAAAATGCAACAAGTGGACTTTACTTAGCACATCCTTATTGCTTCTATGTAATTTAGTACAAGAGAAAATTTTACTGCTATCAATACAAAGACAAATTTTATGTCAAACAACTATAACGTTAAAAATGTAACAGCCTTTGGAAGTGAAAAGTTCGTAGCATGGTGACGTAAGGAAATTTTAAACAGTTTATCTATGACAGCCCACTGGCAACAACTAGCCATAACAACAAATGCAGTAAAAAAGAAGAACAAATGGGTGTACCATGAAAAAATAACAGCTGCTGATGATGAAAATAGAATAAGGCAGTGCAGTACTCCTGGGTTAGCAGGTTAGAAGAGTGTAGAGTACTGTTGATCTGACTCACTTTCACACTAAACTTTTTTGAATGGACTCAACTTAATTATATTAATTTATCAAACATTTTTATCCAACAGTTCACATCATTTAATTAAGATGACTGTAAACAAGTTGATAGAAATTAAGCTATGTTCACTTGAAATCTTTTATTAAGCTGTGTTGTGTTTTACAGTTAGTGCAATGAACCCCCTCATGAACTGAGCCAAATTTTCTTTCAGATAAAATGTCCATTCAACAAACCAAGTGGGTTCAGTATCTGCCGCGATGCTTTTTTAATGTGTGTATCTGTGCACATGCTGGTATTATCTGCACGTTCATGCTGGCGGTCAAGGAGGGCGCCTGGGAAAACTGGTGTTTGATTGGCGCATGCCTCTGAGATCTGCTCCTTCCTGTTAGCGTACGCATCACTTCCTCTCACCCTGCCCAGAGCTACTGCCTCACCATCTCACAATCACTCTGACACCATTCCATCTCTTCTCCTTTCCTCCACTTCTTGTTCTCCTCTCCTCCCGTGACTTCCTCTCCCTGTTGTCTCACTGTTCAGCCCCCTGAGTCTTTGTTCCATCCTTCATCCAGTTTTCTCCACTACTTTACTTTTCTTTCCATTATTCCCTCTATCATAGTGCTCATTTCCCCCCAGTCTCTCTACATTTGTCTCTCTCTGCTCGCCGTCTTAACTCTCAGAAGGCCACTTTTGTTCTAACAACATGACAGCCGGTTCATCATCTTCGACGAAGCATCACTTTGCATCCTGCTCCCTGTTTGTCTCCCCTTCAAACCCTCTAAACTCTCTGTCTCCTTCCCTGACCTCCACACCCCCCACGCCCAATTTCTGTTCTGTATTCAATGAAAAATGCTAACTTCATCCTCCCTGTCCTCCTCCTCAGCTGCTCTCCCTGAAGACAGAGCAGAGTCAGCCAGGCAGAACAGCCAGCATGTTCCCATGTTCTCTTACTACAGCTCTGCAGCAGACCTCTCTGTTTCTTTCTCCATCATCGCCTCCTTTTTTTTTCTTCCACACACAGCCTTTCGTCAGCCACACATTACGCTATTAGGCATTTCCAATTTATTTCTTCTTTCATTATTTATTCTCCTGATTTCCCTCCTCGTCTTCTGCCTCCTCATTCATTTCTTAAACTGTGCGACTCTGCCTCCTCTGGCTCATTTCATTTCCCCTGAAGGCTTTCAGTTTTCGCCTCACATTGCTCCTGTGTCTTCCTCTACTTTGCAGCGCATTCCTTAAGGCAATGCTTGCCTCTGTTTTCTTCTGCTTTCTTCTGTTTCTGTCATTATTATTATTTAAATTCCGCTTTCTCTTATTTATTGCTTTCCATCATTCCCCACCAACTCTCCATCATTCAGCTCGTCCCTCTTCCTGTTTTTGAACAGCTAAAAGGCCCACTGACAACAACCATTAAGCACACAGGTGTAGTCCGATTTGGACTACATTTGGTTCACATGCAGCCCAGCATTGGGTACGTGAATGATTTGATTATCAAAAAGCTGACACAACTAGAAGGGCACCGGAACAGTGAGGATGCCTCAACAACATGACTAGTGCTTGATGGGTTTAATAGAGGTCATATTGTGTGAGTTCCTGTAATGTGTCACTGTTGATTTAATAACCAGTGGGTACATGAGGACACATTTATTGTGAAGGTTCTGGTCACTGACAGACCTCACCAAATAATAACCGTGTGCCAAACTTTAGAGAATACAGAAGAAGAGACGGCTTCATTTGGAGAGATGCTAACTGGGAAGGATTGACGGATGATGAACAGTGGAGTTGTATTATGTTCAAACAGGTTCATCATCTGGTTGTGATTCAGGAGACCCTGACATCACAATACTATGTCAGTTACATTTTACATTGGTGTGATTACCCTTCCTGAGTCAGAACCATGGACAAGACAACACAACATAACCTGTCCTGCATCAGGCTGAAGTCCTGCTCTGGTCCATCAGGTCCCCTCAGGTAAATCCATGCAGAATCTGTTCAAACATAAACTCCAAACTGCTGTTGTGAGTTGCCTCAACATGGGAAACCACATCTTATACCTGCTTCACCCGGCAAGCTGATTTTTGGCCCAGTTTTGTCTTTCCAACGATCTTAAAGATGCGTTGATTATTGTGGTGGCTCTAAAGATAATCTTAGCAGATATTCCTGCTGTGTGTTGTGTGTAAAGTGTGATCTAGTTGGCTTGGAAGGACGTCAGGACCACTCTGATATCAAATCCTGGATATTCAACATGTTGAATTGTCTTGGCTTGATTTCCCTGTGTGTGGTGTCACCCAAGGACAAAGATGACGTGTAGCCAATCAGAAAGCGAGATGATGGAAACATGGAGGGGAATCAAAAATACAGAAGACAAAATAACTGCCATAGCTCACCAGAAGGTCTGGTGGACGTAGGAGACATCTTTTTGTTTTGTTTTTACTCTGTTAAACGTATCCACAAACTATCAGCCTTGCCCCTTCTTTGTCTGCAGTTTATTTACTCTGAACTCACATTTGATCTTGAGAAGTTTCACAAGATCTCTCATCTGATATTTGAATGTTTGTTGATGAAATCTGTTCATGTGCTGTCTTTGCCTTGTGACTGTACACCCCACACTGTAGGACTAAACCTGTTACATCTGATTTTTTCATCCTCGTGTGCAGGGTCTCTCAGTCTTTGAAAACCAGCCCACAATTTCAAAATCTTGCCGACATAAAGGACTTTCTTTTGGACTGATTTGCTATTTGAATCCAGGTGTGAGTGGATGCCACACCCCACTGACATGGGACCAGCAGTGTGCACTCGCTGCCATCTCCTTCATCTGTTTGATCTAATATTGTCATCACTGCAATCTACTGTATTCTCATGGCCTTTCAGCACATGCAGTTTCACCCTCGCTGTATGGACGCTTAACTTCTTTTTTGTCAAATATGAGTCCTGTTTTGTAAAAATTGTATATTTTGTTCTCATTTTGCCTACAGTTCTGTTACAACATGTAAAGAAGGATTTTGAGGGGTTTGAGGTTCAACTCAAAAGAATAAATGTGATGCTAATTCAAGTAAGACAAAGAGAATGTGGCTGTCAGATTTGTGTGTTATAAAAATTAGGTTGTAGTCGAGCCATTCGTTGTTTTCATCACTTTGTTAGTCGTCAGAGCTTTCACTCTTTTTGTTTGTGTTTCTTGAGTCACGTTAGATCATTACTGGTGTATTAGCTTTTATGTATCTTATCTTATTTGACGAGATGACTAAAATCATGTTTTTATTGTAAAGTCATAAATAAATATGCACAATTAAATCAAAAAAGGGGACAACTAGATTTATTCATGTGCTTGAGAAATAATTGATGGTGAAAGCAATGCATTATACTTGCATGCAAGAGTTTTAGCACACATTCTTGAGGGCAATATTTTTTTCTATTCAAGTTAAAAGTCGAAGAATGGAGGCTGTCATATGACCTAAATACCCTTGAGGTGAATCTTTGTTACTGGGTTATGAAAACAAAACAGACATCACGATCCAAGTCTCATAAATTTGAAATGGTTTAAAATTATTATTTTTATTTATGGCACGGTGGTTCAGTTGGTAGAGCTGATGCCTCTCAGCAAGAAGGCTGCCGGTTCAAATCCCGGCCCGAGGACCTTTCTGGATAGAGTTTGCATGTTCTCTCCCTGCATGCGTGGGTTTTCTCCAGGCACTCCGGCTTCCTCCCACAGACCAAAAACATGACTGTTGGGTTAACTGATAACGCTAAACTGTCCCTAGGTGTGAGTGAGAGAGTGAATGGTTGTTTGTCTCTGTGATGGACTTGCGACCTGTCCAGGGTGTACCCCGCCCCTCGCACTGTGACTGCTGGATATGGGCATCTGTGACTCTGAAAGGAATAAGCGTGTACAGAAAATAGATGGATTTTTTTTACTGCTTTTCTTGCATTTGCCTGAACTCTATTGTATAACAAAATGAACAGAGTCCTAAAGAGATCATGCAGCCACTTAGCAAGCTTTAAGTTTTCACAAAAAACAAAGTTTCAAATTTGTTATAAGTGAGACTTATCAAATGTCAAGAAATTTTCAATAATGTTACTTCTTGTTCTGCAGCTCCGCTAAGCTTTTCATGAAATCACTCAGGTTTAAAAGCACTTTTGGCCTGTGTTTGATATCAAGAAAAAAATATGTAATTACAAACATTTTATATAACTTTGAGTAAACACCATTTATAGAAAAATGGTGTTTAAGTTTTGTTATTTTGAAAAATCAAAATAACAAAACTTAAACACCTACAAACACCTCTACAACACCTCTACAAAACGTCTTTGAAAAGAAAGACATGTTTTGTAGAGTTTGGTTTGAGTTACTTCTCTGGTTTATTTGAACTATAAGTGTGATGTTTGTGAAATGTGTAAAAAAAAGAGCTATGGCAGAGCGACACGGTTGTTTTACCACTGGTGTTGCAAACAAGCCTCGCCACTGTGCTCAAACAGTCTCCTCTCCTTCATTACCTCCGCCAAGGGTGAGGTAATCTCTGTCTGTCTGTCTGTCTGTCTGTCGTTCTTTCTGTCTGTGGACAACATTACTCAAAAACTTGTGGATGGATAGTCATGACAGTTTTACCACATGTGGGTACCGGGCCAAGGAACACATCTTTAAATTTTGGTGATGTTCCGGATCACGATGCGATTACAGGAATTTTTTTCTTTTAACACTCTGAGATCGGCAAAGCTGTGATGCTTTCACAGGGCTTCTGTAAAAAACAGAGCTGGATTGGACAGCACGGACTTCAAACTTTATAAAAGTAATGTTAAAAC
>NW_013952523.1:581283-597518 GCF_001266775.1 Austrofundulus limnaeus | reverse complement strand
GTCTGTCTGTCTGTCTGTCGTTCTGTCTGTCTGTCTGTCTGTCTGTCTGTCTGTCTGTCTGTCTGTCTGTCTGTCTGTCTGTCTGTCTGTCTTTGGACAACATTACTCAAAAATTTGTGGACGGATTGTCATGACATTTTTACCACATATGGGTACTGGGTCAAGGAAGTCATCTTTAAATTTTGGTGATGTTCCGGATCACGATGTGGATACAGGAATATTTTTTCTTTTAACTCTCTGAGATCGGCAAAGCTGTGATGCTTTCACAGGGCTTCTGTAAAAAACAGTGAGCTGGATTGGACAGCACGGACTTCAAACTTTATAAAAGTAATGTTAAAACCTGATTTAATGATGAATAATTTTTGCCATAATGTGCGCATTTACAGAACGTTTTGTGACCAGGAAGTGATTAACTGCACCATGAAACGTATTTTTCCCATTTCCTCAAACACACCACATTTCCGAAACAACCAATCAAAACAGTTTCTCTCTACTAGGCTTGTAAACAGAGAGCTGCCGGGCCTCAAAGTTTGGAGACGGTGGAGCCAGGAAGCACTTTATAAAGAGAGTCAAACCATTACAAACTCATACAAAGGAATAAAACAGACGTTTTACATGGTGAAATGAGACTGATGAAAACTTAGGAGCTTAATCCGACACCAGTTTGACATGAATAACGTCAGGCGACGAGTCTGACTTTATTTTAATTTTTTCACACTGGACTCCAGCGAGAAGAAATTCCGTGCATACTGCCTGCTTAAATGTTCGCTATGTCAGAACTTATTTAGAAAATGTGTTTCCATCTCTGCTTTTGCGCATTAACTCTTCGGGATGGGGAAATTGGTCTTGGCGGAGGTTTGCACTCTCCGAGTGCTTCTAGTTTGAGATGTAAGACAAATGGAAGACGTTAATCTGAAGAACAGAGAACATAAAGAGACAATTCTACACTTTGGTAGCACATTGGCCATTGCTGTCTCATTGTTGCAACCTTTTTCCTCTTTAGATTTTTTTTCAGAGTTTGTTGCTCCGCCTTAAGAGCAAACTGGATAAACTCAGTTAAGTGTGTATATTTTACATTTCTAATTAAATTGATAGTTTAATTGTAGCTTTATCACTGCCAGTGCAAACAGTTGTAAACGTTGCAATTGACACAACATCACAACACTTTATTTAGTTTAAAATAGTTTTTAGTTATTTATTTGATTTCCTCGTGCTAGTATGCTTTCTTTGAAACTATTGAAACATGAAACTAACCTTCAAAGTTAACACAAAAGATGACAGTTTGGGAAATAATTTTAACTCCAAATATTCTTGCTCTGTGTTTAGATGTGTGCCTAATGAGAACATGCATTTTTGTTAAGGCTGCTTGGATGGAAAACTGTTTAAGGCTACCCTGAGTATTCAACAGGAATGATGTAAAATAAAACACTCCAATAAAAATGGGACTTTTATATTTATTTGCATAAAAAGAAAGATCCATAAAAACTGAGAAAAACCTGTGTATTTACAGATTCATTTATTTGACGTTTTATTCAGTGCAGCATTTTAATTGGCACAAAGAAGGAAAGTCCTAATCTTTAAAGGTGTAGTTTACTTCCTCACCTAAACCCAAAGCTGGTTTCACAAAAAGCTTGAGTGAAAACTGAATGCTCCGTTTCATCTCTGAAAATCTTGGAAGCACAAGTAAGCCTGCGCTCTGAGAGCAAAGCCCTCTGTTAGGATTATATGGCACTGTAAGGTCTTTAAGATACAATGCAGCTTGGTCATTAAGAGCTTTTTTCATTCGGTTCTGGATTTTAAAGGGAACTCAGGACATCCTGAATTACAGTAGTCCGTTTTTAAAGTAACAGAATGAACAATTTTGTTCTCAGTTTATAAAAAGAATATTGTTATGAAAGCTTCATTTTATTTTCAAAACATTTTTGTAGTTTGTCCTGTTAAAGTCAGGTATCATGATCAAAGCGGATTAAATTCATGCAATTTTACCTAAAATGATCCAACAGCCTATTTTTACGGTCTCTCTCTCGGGTCAAGCGTCCATGTCTCTCTCTCTCTCTCTCTCTCTCTCTCTCTCTCTCTCTCTCTCTCTCTCTCTCTCAGTGTAACGAGATATTTATGTCGTCATCACGAAATGACAATGACTGTTTTCTCAAGAATATTTATCGAATGCCATGCCTTACACTTATAGGTCCTCTCCCGATGTTGTGGCATGTTTTTGAAGGGTGGAATCAGATTTAACACAAACCAATCATCTTATCTTGAAAAAAACAACCAAGATGAAAGATCTATTGGACCCGTCCCTCAAATCGGGGGGAAAAGAGGATGCCATTGTGGGTCGCAATTGGAGGAGTCTTTGAATTTGGACAGCCTTCGGTGTGGCGCAGTGACATAGAACCAGACAAATTTGGCCTTCGAAGGACACAGCCCCTGAATTTGGACACAGCCAATGTCTCTACTTCCCTTCTCTCTTGTAATCCTTTCCTTTGCTGTCACCTTTTAGTCACAACTCACTCCTGAAACTTTTCTCCGCCCACTCCTCTCTCTCACCTTCACCTTTTTACCACATTACCTGCTTTCCTGGACAGCTGATGCTAATGAACTCTGTTCCACCGGCCTCCCGGTCATTCAGACGCATGGATTCTGTCTTGATAGGACTGACTATCAGCCCTTTTCTTCCAAGTGCATCTCTCCAATCCCCTCAGGGATATATAAAGTGTCCATCCGTGTCATGTCCTGACCACTCCTAGGCAAGGCACAACCAAAAAAAAAACCAGGGGTCTCGTCCAAAATTTAAACCTGATTTCTTGCAGGAACAGACAGAGCATATCTTGTTAGGTTTATTGAAACCATAAGAGATACATTTTAATCACTGACCTTTATCACAAGTACCATATTTATTCAAGTATAATGCATAAAATTAAATCCATAAAATCATCCATAAAGTTGGGGGGTAGTACTATACTCAGATAAATATTTTTACTTATGTATTTTAACTGAAATATCGGCTTCATTCACAAAATGCCTGAGTCCGGGAATGAGACCGCGTCGTAAAAAGCAGTTGAAACGAGCTCACCTCTGACACTCCTCCGTGCTTCAGAGCGAGATAATAACAGATCCAGGCAGGCGACATGATGTGAAAAAAGGGGGGGAAAGTAGTCCTGCACCTTAGTAATGATAACGAACTAATGACATTGGAGTGTGACCGGGCTGCTCTTCGAACAACAACAAACACATGTTTGTCTGTAATGGCTGCCATCTACCAGTGTTCTGAAAAAGTTTGTATTCCTGAAAAAAGTTTCCCCACCAGAGGGGGCGCTCGCGAGTAGTAAGTAATCTGCTTTTCCCCCACAAGATGGCCCAAATCTCATGTGAAGTCTCTGACTTTTGTGTTGGCACATCCTGGTGGACTATGTATAAAATGCCAGAATTCATATGATGCTGCTACAGCTGATATATATTTGTTGTCAAAATACCTTTTAGTACATATGTTATTAAAATAAAAGAACAGTCCAATGATCATTTTACTGATATGTATAAAGACTGCAAAGGCTAAAAAATCTTGAAGTCTGGATGAAATTGGAGGTAGTTTGAGGATTAAAATATTTTTGCTTTTAAGTTTAATAAAAGGGGGGTTGTTTTGTACATGAGATCGTATTATACACGAATAAATATGATAGGTCCTAAACAATTTACCAAATAGAGAATACCTTATTTGAGTGCTGTAAATAATAAAAGGGTGCCAGCAGAACAGTGTTTAGAGCTGGAGGCGCCTCAGAGTAAAATGCTTGCAGGTTTACCTCCTGGCCTCGGGCCATTCTGAGAGAAGTTTGCATGTTTCCCCCGTGGGCTTTCTCTGGATTCTCTGGTTTCCTCCCACAGACCAATAACATGCACCTTAGCTCAACTCTACATTTTGTCTCTAGGTGTGAGTGAAGGCGTGATGGGTTATTTGTCTTGTTTGTCTATGTGTTCCTGCTGGACAAGCGACCTGGTGTTCCCCACCTCCAGCTCAGTTTCTGCCGGAAAAAGTGTCCAGTTCCTCGTGACCCGGAAAGGAAATCGTGACCAGAAAAAAAAACCTGCACAATTAGGTCATGGTGCACTTTGTTTTCAGCATTCATGCTTCAAGCTGTCAAGTGAGTAAAACCAGAACTGTTTATGTGGATGAGGTGCAGAGACCCTGACCCAGGATCTGTTGTACCTCTTGTTCCTATCATGATGTTGGAGAATGGAGGGGTGGAGACACAGATTTAACTCCTGACTGACGTATCGATGTGTCATGCTGTGGTGCAGGTACACAGCAAAAAAAAAAAAAAAAAACGTTAATGTAACACCCACAGTGTTAATTTCAACACCAACAAAGTGCTTATATGTGTCCATGCTAACATTTAAATTTTAACACCCATTTTTATTGTTAATTTAACACAAACCTGTGTTTAATACTTAACGATACTGGGTGTCACATTAACATAAAAATAGTGTTAGTGTTCAAATATAGTTTTTTAAATTATTTTTATTGTGCTTATATATGAATAAATATATCTTTTTTCCTTTTTTAATGTTCATATACTGTTTTCTTAGACCTTGTAATGTTTTTCTATCATTACTGTTATATCATCTGTACTGTGACTAGGAGAGAGGCCTGCACAAGAATTCCATTGTATGTAAACTGCTAGAACATGCACAAATGGCAAATAAAGATCGATCTATCTATCTATCTATCTATCTATCTATCTATCTATCTATCTATCTATCTATCTATCTATCTATCTATCTATCTATCTATCTATCTATCTATCNATCTATCTATCTATCTATCTATCTATCTATCTATCTATCTATCTATCTATCTATCTATCTATCTATCTATCTACAGTATCTATCTATCAGTAGCACTAGTGTATTATTATTACCAAAGGAAATTGTGGTGTTAGAAAAGTTAACAGACACCACAAGGTGTCAATACACCATAAATTTGGGTGTAAATTAACACTGAGTTAAAATCAAACTCTTTGTAGAAAAGTACAATGGCGTCACCCTTCACTCATGGTGTCGATTTATGGCCATTAACACAAAATCAAAGTTGAACTTCTTCATCAAACTGAACAAGAAAACTAACTAGAACAACTAATTTTTACTCTCATGAACTTTTTAACAGTCATAAACATACAAACACATCATTTCTACAAGATTACCCAGCATCCCTTGCTGAGAAAATACTGGTGTGTCTGACATGAGGTGGAAGAGGGCGGGGCTTTTCTGAATACCGCTTTCAACACTGCATGGTGTTGTGTTATATAAGACTTAACTGTGGGCGGAGCTTATTTAACACTGTCCAGTGTTGGGACAACAGTGAGGAAATCAACACTGAGAATTAACACCAACACTGGGTGTCATTTTACTCAGAAAGTGTTAAAATAACACTAGGGGGGTGTTGAATCAACACCCAAAAGTTTAACACTGAAAATTTAACACTCCTGTTTTTGCTGTGAATGGTTACAGTAACGGCAGCATAATTTACCCGAGAGTGACCGGTGATGAGGAGATGTTCCAGATAAGCTTTTGTTCTGTGGTAGGATGATGATGATGATGATGATGATGATGATGATGATGATGAGAACCAGCAGCAGTGGAGCTAACACAAAAGGATAAGGGAAACAATAGTGATGAAGATGATGATGATGGAGAATATGAACCCTGTGCATGTGTGTGTTTCAGGAAGTGACGCTGAGCCCAGCCATCTGTCGGCAGATTAATCCTGGCTGTGCTTAGAGATATTACCGGCTGGCTTATCACCGTGGCAACAAGCCTTCAATCCCAGTCGAGTGGAGCCACTATGTGACCTTGCTGAGGAGGACTGGACACAGAAACGTGCAGGTAACGTGCAGAAATCAGGAACGTACCTGCGTGCAGGTCGCTGTGTTTTGTGAAAACGCAACCATTTTACAAAACCTGTGTAGATTTTAGGAGAGGACACGCAGCTACGGTTCCTTTTATTTGATCAGTGACACAGTGAGAGTTTTAATCCCTGCTGCAACATTTCAGAGTCACCTACTGAGTTCAGAAATGTCATTACGCCAGCCAGCTGTGCTGCGCACGTTTCTCTGCAAGTTCTGTTTTCTGTCTGCTATTTTTAGACCTCTATCAATATGAGCTAAAGCCACCTATGTTCAAATCCTCCACAACACACAGAACGATTTTTTTTACTAAATCCTATCGTTCTCACATGGTCACATAACCATCCACTCACGTTTTCTGCACTCCTTACATTGTGTGCAGAAAAGACACAAATGAATACACACACTCACTCACAGGTCATAAATCAGAGGGAACAAGGCCAGTTCAGGCTTCATGTAACATTCAAGGTTTTATTCTGTCTTTACAGTACACCAGTCAGAAATATACACTGAACCTTCAGCAAAGGCTCGTCGCATATAACATCTAATCTGCAGTTGTGAATGGCATTTTTTAAAGCATCAGTGTGTTTGAATGTGAAGTACATTGTTTCTGTCCATGTTTTTTTTTACATCTGAACAGATGTTACAGAAAAAAAGTAAACCATCCACTGGAGAATGACAATGTCCTAGGGCTAAAATCTTTTTTTTTTCTTGTTCTTACGATTTTCATCACCAGAATGCCAACTATTGGCCACATTTCGCTTTGCTCCCCTCTCCCCTGACATAACACCATTCAGGTTTTAACTCTCAGACGTTAGAAGTTTGCTGAAAAGGTAAGATTGGATCTGTTCAAATTTAAACCCAATAAGCTGATAGATTAAATCATAATGAATTGACTGAGAGAGAAGTGGTGGTGATTTGCTCAGATATGGTTGTTGGTGGTAACTGTTCCCTGGCAGGATCTGCCATAATGAGAGAAGTCATCGCAGCTGATATCATGGCAGATTAGAGGGAGGCCTGAGGCTGTGGATCCTGAATGCTGAGATGCTTCTGATTTAGCCCACTAGCACCAGTATGAGACAGGGCTGGAGAGGAGAGGAGGGAGCATTAGATTTTACAATAAAAGGAAATATGACTCTCAACATTTGATGGGGAAAAAAGCAGCTTTGTTACTCATCTCAAATATTAAGCACTTTAAAAAGCATTTCATTTCAAACACGATGTCTAATTCTCAATTTAAATCCAAAGTGTTTCAGTGCCTGACTGACTACATATGATTGTGATTAATCTTGGCTCATGAGTGCACATTGTGCTCTTTCAAAATAATGTGCCAAGTTTGATTGTTTTTTTTTTTCTTTTTAGGCTATGGCTTTGTTTTAGTTTATTATGAGAAAGAAGCCCTTGAACTGATGGGCATTTTTAAGAAGTTGCTGAGGGGCCACCAGCAAGCCCTTAGGACTGGCTACATAATGGGATTACTACATTAATCTAAGGTCCTTCTGGCAGCAGATTAAAGGGTAACATTGTAGGAGCAGTAAGATTTCTAATAATGAATGAGACAGCTCTTTGCATGCTGTTTTTCCTGAGGAATCAAATTGTTTGCTACTGTTCTGTAGAAGAGAGTTACTGGAGAGTTTGATGAAAATTACATTACCTGCTATATGCTCACTGGTTAGTAACAGTCAAGAGTAAAAAAGAGATTTTTTTTGAGAAAACTTGCATTGCTACATGAGCTGTGGTAGTTTGTGGGCAGTAGTTTGCTGGATCAATAGGAATGTTTCTAAATGGATGATTTTGGTAAAGAGTTCAACCTCTAAAAATGCACCATTCAAGCACGGTTTTCTTGAATGGACGTAACAGTGCAAGGTTTGGTAACAGGTGAAAAGTGTGCTGTTCTATAAAAGTGTTGAAAAAGAAATAAGTATTTTTACAAGTAAAACCCGGCGTTTAACATCAGCATTGTTTTCTTTCCTGAGTCGGGCCGCATATGAACTGTGCTCCAGTAATGTTCCCTAACACTGGATGATGATGCCCCACACGCTATATAAAAAAGAACTCAGTCAGAACATGGATGGTCTTTGCAGTTATGGAGAGTATTTAACATATTGTGGGCTCCCTGAAACATGCAGTAGGTTCATAACGGCTTTCAGCCCAAACAAAACTTCTGGTCTTGGTTGGTTTATCATTGTGTTGGCAGAGTACCAGGGTTCTAGTAGGAGTGTAGTATCTATGACACGGGGTAGGTGCCCACCTGAGTGACTTGCTCATTGGGTATTTGAAGCAGGACCAACACACCTTAATAGTTATAAGCAACAATTGTGACAAAGTCGCAGAAACTAACAGCATTATGATTGCAGTTACGCTGAAGGAGCATTTCCAAATGTTGCAATAGCGCTCTCCACTCAGGCTATTAGAGCACTAGTTACATGACTATGGTCACACAACACCCTTCTGCAAACAAACACTGGTAGCAGCCAGGTGCGCTTTAGCTACATTTAAGCTTAAAGACATTCAGGAACATCAAATTCCACTGGGAAGACCACAGGCTACAGCAATCATCCCCACATGAAAGGAGTTTTTGTTACTTTTCCCAAGCTAAGATGCAAGCCAATAGCTGGATTTGAGTGATAGGATGTGCTGAATTTGACAGGAAAGAAGTGCAACCATGAACTTAGGTCTGCTTCAAAAATTTCATCGGAGATAAAAGACCAACACAGGACCACCCCTGATCCTATCCCTGCAGTTTCTGTCCTTAAACGGGTACAGTGAACCGTACAATGTTTTGACTGTACTGCTAGGTTTACCTTCAAAGCATCCATGCTAGCCTCAGACAGCATTCTACTGCAGTCAGTCACACATACTGTGTGACTGTGTCCAAATTCAGGGGCTACATCCTTCAAGGACCAAATTTGTCAGCCACTTATGTCACTGCGCTGCCCTGAAGGCTGTCCAAATTTGAAGACCTCTCCAATTGCAACAGACATACGTATTCATTTTCTTTTTTCCTGATTTGAGGGATAGGTCTGTTGGATCCTTCTCAGCCCATCCCATCCTATCCAAAGATGCATTTCACACCAACCATTTTCAAGTCTTCGCAGTCGACTAAGGATCCGACCTACCTGGACCAGGTAGGCTGGATCTTTGGAAGGACACAGCCCCTAAATTTGGACACAGCGAATATTACTGCTTACACAAATTTCAAACATCACCAACTTACAGTAAGTTTCTTTAAATGATGCAGAAGCGTTGGCTCGAGTGGTAAAAAAAATACACACACACTCACATTCACCAGTTACCACAAGTGAGAAAACACCAGTAACCACACCAACCTCTCTAACTATTTCACTCACTTTTCATGTTGCAGAAGACCTTTAACCTCCTTTTTTATGTTACGATAATACCACTGAACGTTGAATGTTACAATGTGAGAGAGCAGTGTATTATCTACTGTATGTAAATAGTATGTTGTCATGAGTGGAGAGCACTATTCATCCATGTTCTAATGGGTCAGCGTGCGTGTAGGACATCATCCAGTAGAAAAGAGGCCTAAGCTAAAGATTTTTATCCTACTAAAATATTGTAAATTGTTGGTTAATGTGCAAGAAGCTTAAACCTGGAATGTTGTGGCTTCTAACATCTAATGGTGGCAGTATTTTACTTATAAGACGCTACTACTCTGTACCCTGTAGTTTACAGCAGATAATTTAAGGTTTTTTAATAAAAACATCTTATGCAACTCTATTTAAAGTTATATAATTCTGTGCAAATTTCTTACAGTAGAAGGTTTTTTTGTTATCAAAGTTTAATTTGGGAACTGAAACAGATAAAATGCTATAGGTAGTTTTGTTTATGACTGATTTGGTGTTGTCTGTCTGCTCTGTACCATCTGAAGCATTACATGATTAAAACACACACTTGGCATCAAGACGTAATAGCTTCACTCCATAGTTTGGACTATATAAAAGTCCCTCTTTAAAGGTTCTGTTGAAGAAAACATAGAAACATGCTTATAATAGGCTTTACACATGCAGTTAAAACAAATCTTTGTAAATAAACTAAACTTTGCATATAACTTTGGCAAGGGAGGAAACATATTTTTCTGCTAGCTTTATACTTCAACACTACCCTTGATTTTACACATTGAAAAACATTTTGTTCCTTTACATATATAAAAAAATCTTCCTTTTTTTGTTGATATGCCACAGCACAAAAAGAGCAACAGACAACAAAATGAACCCACAAGTCAAACAGAGAAGCAAAATGAGGGAGAAAATAAATGTTGCATAATTCAGTTCACATTGACAGATAGAAAAGCAGATTGTGGAGAGTAGTGGACTGTTGGAAGAACTGTGGGCTTTATGCTTTTACTGTGAAAATGCAGGACTCAGAAGGCTGAGCGTAACCACAGGAGACTCGAGCCACTAATGATTGTTGGACAAACCGAAGCAGAACAGGACATGTTTACGGCACTCTGTCTCCTCACACTATGGGTGTGTTTGTGTTTCAGACCTGAATGAAACCAGACACAACCACAGAATCCAGGAGCACAGGTTGAACTCAAACTGCCTGCTCCTACATTCAGATTTTTTTTTCTAATTCAGGTTGAGTATGGGTTGAGCTTGTGTATGTGTGCCATTCAGTAAAAATAGTACTGAAACCAGCTCTGACCTGTACTCTGGGGAGATTAGATCGGCGTCGTACTATGAAGCTGCATATAGCACAGGACTCTGGGTTGCCTTTTAAGTTCAGGATCACATTTAAGCTTTCACTTAAAGCAGAGTAAGTAAAGGGTAACCCTACCTCTTTTATTAGACATTCTGACAGTTCATTGTCAAAGATATTGCAGGTTATTTTTAGTGCACTCAAAGAACTGGACTCCTCCCACTGAAGATCCTCAGAGGAAACTAAACCTGGGGAACATCACCTGAAGGAATCCAAGAGATTATGACAGCAGGATTGAATCCAGAATGAACTGATGGGGCATTCTGACAGCTGATATTAGCTTTAGTAAATACAATCAACTGAAGCTGTATGGCTTAGTTTTGGCTCAAATATAAACTCATTTTCCATGAGTTGTGTCTCTAATGCAGGCCAGACAGTACACTGTTTGTGGAGTTTCTTTCTTTGTAAAGGAAACACCCAAAATGGTGACTTCTGATAGGATATAGTTGTATCACTTTGCAGAAGTGACCCTAGGCTGATGGTCCTCTGTGAACATCAAAGAGCCACCAGGGCACCAACAATCAGATGTTAGGCCGATGGTCTTCTTTTGCATATGAACAACCAGTTTTGTGTGTCATGGCAAACTGATTGATCCACAATACAAAGATTCTGCTTACAACTTTTCAGGCTGAAGAGGTCTCTTGGATAAAAGACAAAACGTTTCAACAAAGAAGAACTTATCCAGATTACCTGACTCAAACTTGTAAGACACTTTGGAAAAGGTTCTGTTTGAACCCTAGACTAGCTAATAAAATGTTGTCATCTTGAAATAATTTAAATCTGCAAAATTTCTTAGTGCTATTATTTGAAACTTTACCAGAAATTCTTTAGCTTGATCAGAAAAATATTTCTTACAGGATTGATCTCAGCTGACACCAGAAGGGCTACAGCTTGCTGCTGCTGCCATTTGTGCTCGATTACCACCACAGAGTTCCCTAGGAACAACCATGGATCATTTGTTACCATGTAACAAAAATGTCAAAAACCCATTTGGTTTTGGCTGCATATGAATAAGCTGCTGGCTCATCCAGCCTGTTGGATGGAAACTATTTCTACAGACTTGGGTCATTCAAACAGCTGTCTACAACAGGTAAGAATATATTCATAATGATTCCACAGAACCCTAACTTCATAATGACCAGATTAACCCATTTTAGGGGTATTTAAACCCAAACCTTTATGCTTGTTCAAATCTAATCAAGTTTTTAGTGCTGTAAAGTCAACTCAACAGCCAGTGGAAAGTCAATTAAAAACCATGACAAAAGTTCAGTACTGAGATCCTCCTTTCTGTCTCCTAAATGTTCGTGAAATTTTTCAAAAAGGTATTCCTCTTGAAAGATTTTAAATGAGACAAAGAATGATCCTGACCAAGCATCACTAAGAGAGGACTTGATCCTTTTCCTGTATTTGGTTGTCCTCCACTTAAAGTGACAAGACTCTGTCTTGGTTGAAAGAGTCTCTACGTGTGTTCAGTTCTAATGAACACCACGTGGGGTCTTTTGAACTGTTGCTATATCTGGTTTCTCCGGCTCATCATGTGTTTGCTCCATGTTTTAAATTATTCATTTGTGCATCTCTGTGAGGGTCTGAAAGCACAATTTTTGTCCCAATAGGAGTTCCTGCAGTCTGCCACTCATCCTCCCATCTGCTGCAATCAAGGTGTGCCACACTGTTATCTTTATCTTTTTTTCTATTTCTTTCTTGTCATTCCCATTTTTTTCTTTTACACTGCATGCAAGCTGAAATCCAGTCAAGAATGAAATGCAAAAATGAAATCCATAATCATAATAATAATAAAAATAAATAAAACTCCTCTGTCCCTAGAGAGGAAATGCTCCTCCCTCACACAGCTTCATCATTCAAGAAACGTTGCGTCGTGTAAACATGCCTTTATCAAATGGCTCACAGGCCAAAAAAAGTACCTGAAGGTGTGCAGCTGATCGTGGAGAGAAGTCAAGGCTCTGTGCAGGACTGCAACTGGACAGATGTTGCAGCTAATTCACTTCCCAAATAAAAATAAATAAATCAGCTACACATCCTCACAGCATCCGCTACCATCAGCCATACATTTAATTAATCTGTCCCATCTGTGAGAAATACTTCTCACCAAAACAAAAAAATAAAATCTGTTCAGAACATCATTTCCCAACCAATCCCCTCTCAAAGATAAATAAATCTATTTGGTTAAACTCTAGACGAAGAAATAATATTACCACGATGTGCTTCATGAAACTGCTCAACTATATCTGGTCGCTCTCCACCCACACACCCCTGCATCACCCACCCAAAGAAAAAACAAAAAAACAAAAAAAAAATCATGGTGCTGTAAAAAACTCAACTTGTAATAAGTGATAAGTTTCTCTTTTGTCCCTTCAGGTGCCACAGTCCTGGAAGGAGGACAGTTTGATTTGTGCTTTAGGAGAGACTGACCATCCAGTTCTTCATTAGGTCCTCTCTGAAGTTTACGCAGGAGGAGAGCAGTGGGTGTCATTTGTGTCACTTCAGACCCTCCTCTCCCCTGCTTCATCTCTATACAGCTGCCAGCTGTGAGGCTGAGAGTAAGGAAGATGGAGGAGAGTTTAGGGGGAAAAAAAGAGTGTTTATGGTAGCTACTTGTCGTGTTTGTGTTGAAATCATCTTTGCTAAGAGACCAAGCGTAAACACCGTCAGTCTTTTTCTCCTGGTTTGGCTCGTGTCGACGTTCTGGCGAAGGCAAGACACAATGTTCAGAGGCAGCTCTTTTTTTTTTAATCACTGATAAGGAGAGGTTGGAAAAAAAAGTTTCATCTCTTAGATTCCTTGTTTTATATGTTCTCTCAGAGCTGGGTGCTTCCCTTCTTCTGTCCTCTCGCACCCGAACATACCTTTATCCTGACAGTTCTTCCGTTCCTCTTTAATGATGTTGCTGTTCATTCTCTCTGTCCCATCCCCCTGTCCTGTCCCTTCCACCCCCCACCCCCCTTTTTTGTACTGAAGTTGATAATGTCCAGATATAAAACACCGCTGGATGCATCAAACACTTCCGTCATCTTCCAATATCCCCAGGGAATACAAAAGACCCTCTTTTTCATTCTCTCTTCCTCTATTCTTCGGTTCCCGCTCTAGCCCCATGAGGGTTATTTTTTTTCCTCATTACAAAGGACAGAGAAGGTAATTAGTTACAAAGAATCCTATAAAATGGCAGGAAAATCTTCCCATGAGATCGCTGTGTTAATTATGTTCATTTTGCAGAGCCAAACTTTTGGTCTGGAATGCTTTATCATGTTTTTTTTTCTCTACCTTCCATTCTTGCTCAAAGCTGCAGACTCAGACTTTTGGTCTTTTTTACATTCTGTTTTATTATCATCACAGAGTAGAGGTCGTCTCTTTCGACCCCAACCCCTCGTGAAAAAAATTAATTATTTAAACTCTTTCTTGCACATTCATCTCACTCCTCATTGTTTTTGCTATTGATCATCATCATCATCATCATCATCAAACGTAGGCTGATTCACTGGACTGAGTGCGCCCCAGGTTGGGCGGCTGGGACAGATGTGCCATGTCCTTTTTCCTGATCTCACAGATAGACTTCCTGCGGGCCTGGACGCCCCTGATGGCAGCCTTGATCTTGCGCCAGCCCAGGTGGTTGAGCTCGGCCAGATTGAGCACAACGCAGATGCCGCTCACAGCGAACATGAACACCAAGAAAACAGTTTTTTCCGTGGGCCGGGAGACGTAGCACTCCACTTCTTTGAGGCATGGGTAGCGATCACACTCGAAAATCCCAGGCACGCTGAAGCCGTAAAGAAAATACTGGCCCGCCAAGAAGCCGATTTCCAGTGCGTTTCGGAAAACCACCTGAATGATATAAAAGCGGGAGATCCCTTCTTGTCGGCGGACCTTGGAGCTCTTCCCGTGAGTGAGGCCCCGAGGGGCATTGGGGATCTCCTTCACTTCCAAACAGTCCGGTTCTTCCTTACCTCCCCCACCGTCGCCACCGTGCTGAACTAGGATTCCATTTATGTTGCGGATCTTACGCGTCCCGTCTCGCCCTCCATAGTCCTTTTCCATAATGGGATAGAGAAAAGAGTAACGCCTGTCTCTCTGTTTGGCAGACTGATGGACGGAGTAGGTAATAAAGCAGAGGCTAGGTGTGCACACCAGTATGATCTGGAAGACCCAGTAGCGGATGTGGGAGATTGGGAAGGCTTTGTCATAGCAGGCCTGGTTGCAGCCCGGCTGTAGAGTGTTACATATGAACATGGTCTGTTCGTCCTCATACACCGTCTCCCCAACGATGGCCACGATCAGAATACGGAAGATCACCACAACTGTCAGCAAGATCCTGTAAGACAAACAGACAAATGAGGTTATTAAAGTCAGGGGTCAATCAGTTCATAAAGCTCAAAAGTCAGATGTTTTAAAGGGGCAGTATCATGTAAAATCAACTTTTTTGAGTTTTATATCATGTTATAATGTTACACTCTCATGAAAAACATGCCCAAAGCCTTGCTYTGACTCATTCATGCATGTTTGAGAAATCCTGCAGCATTTTTAGGAAGCCATG
Organism: Austrofundulus limnaeus; assembly: GCF_001266775.1. NCBI lineage: Eukaryota > Metazoa > Chordata > Actinopteri > Cyprinodontiformes > Rivulidae > Austrofundulus > Austrofundulus limnaeus. The sequence goes on along the minus strand of NW_013952523.1, from coordinate 582,353 downwards.
CTGAGGAGCAAAACGACAGGTGGGGACCAGAAACGCCTTTTGGTACCAGAAACGCCCCTGGGTTGTGTCTTTAAGCCGTGCTTCCTCATGCCCCCCCCCTCCCCACACACCCCACCCATGACTCTTGCTGGTTCTCGAAAACCAAAAGTGAAACTTAAACTGTCTTCTGAGCTCCTAACATTAGTTTTCACTCAGTGAAGCTCTTTTCAGATTAAAAATACATTTGAGGAAATGTATTTTCAGATACCAAGTAAACTGCATAGCAGCCTTCCCTCCCCCTCGCGAGCGCCCCTGCTCACTGAAATGGGCAAAACGGAAGCGGAAGTTGGTTCTTAAAGAGACAGAGGCCAATTTCAAGGCGTTTGGAAGAGGACGTGATGAGAAGATAAGTTTATTTTCTATTTAAACATAAAAACAGCATTTTAATAACAGCTAAAGGTGACATAGATACTTTATTATTGCATAGTATTTAAATGTATGCCTGAGAAACACATAATATTGCCCCTTTAAAAAGCAGAGGTTTCAAATTAAACATAACAAAAGTTTCAATAAATAAAACAAGTTTAGAAGAAATTACAATGTAGAGGATTAGTTATTACTTAAGTAACCAATAAGTATAAAGGTTTTTTAACTTCATCTGTCAATTTTCTTTATGTCCAGGTCACAAGGCAAATGGTGCCTATCTCCAACAAGAACTGGGTGAGAGATGGGAAACCCTGGACAGGTCTCCAGTCCATCACAGGGTCACATAGAGGCAAACATCCATTCACACCTGGGGTTGATTTAGAGTCACCAGGTAACCTAACATGCATGTTTTTGAGTCAATGGGCCTCATGCAAGAACATGTTCGTATTCTTCTCCTAAATTTCTCTTACTTTTGTTCGTACAAAGGGTTCGTACGAACATGTCACGTCAGATTCAACAAACTCTTCTACCTTCAGGAAACGTGCGTAAATGAGCTGTGTAATTTACACCTTTTCTATCCAGCTGCTCGAGATTAGCATAATTACCACCCCAAAAACACCATATAAGGCTGTGTTTCCTGCCTCAGATACAAGGAAGTGTTCATT
>NW_013952523.1:571100-580727 GCF_001266775.1 Austrofundulus limnaeus | reverse complement strand
ATTTTTAGCAGGTCAGCTGTCGTAAAATATACGACAGGTCTGGACCACACATGAATTTTGTTCGTATCTGCAAAAAACTCTTAGAATACGAAAACATTGGTGAATGCCACAAATTGTCCTAAATCACTCGTACGCACAATTTAAGAACAAATCTGTGCGTACGAACGGTTCTTGCATGAGGCCCAATGTGAGGAAACCAGAGAAACGCAATACACTAACACTCGGCCCAGATACTGCAAAGAATGACGAACCTTTAGTGGCCCAGATATGGTTTTGCCAGATGTGGTCCATGCATGGGCCATCACCATATAAACCAGAAAAAAACTCAGAAAAATCACATGATCTATTTTTATCCCTAATGATATATGGCAGACTAATTTATTGTGATGCTTTCATCATCAGAAAAATTGTTGATCCATGCTCAGCAATAGGCTGGACAAACCATCAGGGTGACATTCTACTGTTTTAAATCAATAAAATAACTCAATTACACAACAATACATTACTGCTACACTACTGCTACAACCCTGGCACTGCTGGAGTTTTTTGTTGTTGTTTTTTACTATCTAGAAAAAGTATAAGTAGTATTATGGATCTTGCCACGATCTGCAGTTCCTGGTTGTTCAGAGTTCTGCTTGTTCTTCTGCAGGTCTCCAAACAGGACATGTCCTCCCTTCACCCGAGTAGCGTAATTTTCATTCCCCTCCCCATCTGACCACAGATTGCCTTGTCCACCTGAATTAGACTGCGGTCTGGTCCCAGCTACTCACTGAGCAGGTCTCTGTGTGTCCCCGACTGCCCCCATTCTAAAGTGTAAGTGCTCTGAGGGCTCACCGGGGTTTGAGGACAAGCCACACAAGCAGGTTTGGTGTGTGGCGGAGTGTCAGTGACTCACAGTCTGGGCTCAAAGCTCTGCTCTCAATCTGCACAGTGGTCCTGACCCAGCTTTTACCTGAGGATAATACTAGGACCAACTTTGTGTACTAATTTTATGTTAAATGTACATAGCTGCAAACTGCTGACCAATGTGGTAAATTGAGTTTTTGACTCCATAGCACATACTCTATAGCTCCTGTTATGAATTAATTCACAGCTAGCCAGGTAACAACCATGCTTCACATAACATAGCCCTGCACGGAAAAATAAATGTAAAATTAGCTTGATAAGGGAACTTTTTCCACTAGTTTTATTCTGTTTAATCAAATGGTGTACGCCCATAATGAAAAAATCATGTAAAAAAATGCAAAAAAGTACATAAGACATGTGAAAACTGATAATTGCTGTCATATTGTTTTTGGTTTGACAGTATGCTGTAGAAAAAGACACAACCATAGCAACTATTATGGAAAAGGACTGTGCTTTAAACTACAGTAAAGGTAAACCGTTAAGGTTCCAGGGGTATAATTTTCTTCCATTTTATCCTAAGTCAGGTCACTGGGGCAGCAGCTTGAGCAGGGAACCTCAGACCTCTCTTTCCCCAGCCACGTCTTCCAGCTCTTCTGGGAGGACTCCAAGGTGTTCCCAGGCCAGCCACTCTTCCAGTGTGTCTTGGGTCTTCCTCAGGGTCTCCTCCCAGTGGGACATGCCTGAAGCACCTCCCTAGGGAGGCGTCCAGGAAGCATCCTTAGATGCTCAAACCACCTCAACTGGCTCCTCTCGACGTGGAGGAGCAGCAGCTCTACTCTGAGTCCCTCCCAGAAAACTGAACTTCTCACCCTATCTCTAAAGGAGAGCCCAGACACGCTGTGGAGAAAACTCTTTTTTGACCGCTTGTATCCACGATCATCTTCTTTCTGTCACTACCCAAAGTTCGTGACCATAGATGAGGGTAGGAACTTAGACTGATCGTAAACAGAGGGTTTCTCCTTACAGCTCAGCTCTCTCTTCACCACAACAGACCGGTACAGAGTCCGCAAAACTGCAGAAGCTGAACCGATCCGTCTATCACTCTCATGCTCCATTCTTCCCTCACTCGTGAACAAGACCCAAAGATACTTGAACTTCTCCACTTGAGATAGAACTTCACCCCCAACCTGGAGAGTGCAATCCACCCTTTTTCGACTGAGGACCATGGACTCAGATTTGGAGGTGCTGATCCTCATCCCAGCCACTTCACACTCAGCTGCGAACCGCTCCAGTGAGAGCTGAAGATCCTGGCGCGATGACGCCGACAGAACCACATCATCTGCAAACAGCAGAGATGGAATCCTGAGGTCACCGAACAGGACTCCCTCCACCCCCCGGCTGCACCGAGAAATTCTGTCCATGTAAGTTATGAACACAATTGTGACCATACTGAGATAAAGTTTGTAAGTTTAAATCCCAACAAGGTTTTCCATTAAAAAGATTAGTTAAGGAGAAATTACAAGAGCATTGTGATAAAGGTTCGAAAATACAGAATAATAGAGATGAAAGAGATCCAGAGGCAGGCAAAGGAAAAAACCTGTACTAATGAAGAAGAGGGACATTGTGTCACTGCAAAGTCCTTTTTCCTGCTGATAGGAAGCAGACGAGTGCTGCAAACTGCATTTATCAGCCAGAGTAAACACTCCAGATGAAGAACAGTTATGAGTGTTTGAGGTTCGATGTGTTCGAAGTCCTCATAACTCTAAGCCTGTTATATGCATTTCAAGAGGAACAAAAGGTTTTGTGAGTGTTTTTGCAAGTAAAATGTGAGCAAAGTTTCTCTTTTAGTCTAATTTTAGAGTTTTTGTGTCATCAGTCTCTGTTAACATGGCAACCATAGTTTAGAGGCACTGAGGGTGAAGCTGTGATTAATTTCTACACCAATTAGTTCAACACAACTTCTATAAATACAAACTGCCTTCTGCGCTGTAGCAACAGGTGAAGCTGAGGTGACTCTTGTTTGTGAATTAGGAACTATTTCTGTGCGGAGTGTGTGCAGACAAAGAGATTACTGCTGCTAAAATGATTCACTTCAGTCCAGTTTGTGTGCGTGTGTGTGTATGTGTGTATATTTTAATGTGTGTCTATCCAAGCATACGCGTACATGCACTGACTTGGCATATCTACACTACACTCATTCTGCGTGCTTCCATAATGCTAGACTCATAAATGAACTACAGTTTTATCTTCTCTCCCCTGTGGTGTTTCGTCTCCCGCAGACATCTTTTTCTTTGTTCTTTTCTTACTTTATTTATCTCTCATTCATTTTTCAGATCTTGGGCCGAGAAAGCACTTTAGACAGCAAGCTTTCTGCAGTCCTGTGAGCCTGCCGGCTGTTCCACAAAGTCTGGAGCGGAGCTGCAGACCGCACAGACTCACACAATTATTAATAATCCACCGATTGGTTTTTACCTTGTAGTTTGGTGTCACAGAAATGGAGTCCCAAATTAGATCTGTGCAAGATTCCCGCTCACTAATCACCACATGCAAATGGTATTCTCTGTAATACCACCACGATAACTCAACATCATTACTTCACATGAACCCCGAGTGAGCAACATTACAAGAGCATAAAGCTCATACCTCATTACATTTATCAAAGATTTATGGACTTTATATCCATGCAAGTCAGTGGATAAATCCATTTATTGCTGAAAAACCCTAATAACGGTTCATTTAAAGTAATCCCTTACATTTAACCTCAATTCATTTCCATGTTGGTGGTGCTCTTGTGTCTGAAAAGGTCTCCTGTAGAAGTCGCAGTAATTTGCTTTCAGATTTTAGTCTCATAGATTTAAATAGTATGATGACTTTAACTATGCAATATAATGCTAAACAATCCAGGCACACAATATCACAGGCATGTTAAGTCTTAAGCCACAACAGTCCAGTCTTGCCTGCAGTTTGATCTGTTGTGGCTAAAAACAGAATAAATGTGGTGCTTTAAAGTTTCAGAACTCAAAAGAATAAAACTAAATTAACTAAAAATGTGTGCTCCTTTATTCACAAGGACCTCTCCTTGTCTCCTGTCCTTGTTAGTGGTGTTCATCCACAAGATCTCAAGGTGCAGTTGAGGAGAGGACAGTGTCTGGTTGGACATTGAGCCACAATCTTCAGTACGCTCTGAGGCTGTTTACAAGAGTGAAGTGGTCGGGATGAGAGTCAGCTCCTTTAATCTGAGGTCACATTTCTCAACAAGGCAAAGGTGGAATGATCCCTCTGGGTTGGAGGTGAGACTTTTCCTCAACCTGAGAACTTCAAGTGTTTGGGAGTCTAGTTCATGAGTGATGGTAGGATAAAGTAGGAGATAGATGAACAGACTGGGACAGTAATGAAGGATGTAATCTGGTCTGTCATGATAAAAGAGGAGTTGATTTACTGGTCTGTCTATGAAACAATCTAACCTTCAATCATGAGCTATGAATCACACAACGAGCTGAAATGAGCTTCCTCTGTAGGGTAGTCATTTTCAGCCCTGTAGTTATTATGAGATAAGAGGAGGTCCATCATCCAGTGGGAGCTCAGAGTCAATTAAGGCACTGTTCCTCTTTGTTGACAATCACCGGCAGTAGTTCAGGAATCTGATTAGGATGCCTCACTTTAAAGGTATTCCAGGTAAGTCCAGCAGGGAGGAGATACTGGGGTAACCCATAAATTCCTGAAAACATTATGTAACCTCTTTGGCCTGGAGACATCTTGGCATCCTGTAGGAAGAGATGGAGGGTGCTACTGGACCAGTTCACCATCCAACCATGAATGAATGTTCATTTACTGAATGTTTGTGGGTACTAAAGACATGTACACTTCTGATATTAGCAGATAAGTCAAGAGTGGGGGTTGGGGGGACAGGTAATTATGTAATTTCCAGGCACATCGTTAAATGCTATACCACAATAATGCAACTATGTTACATTCAGCTGTAATGAAAAGGCTGTATATATCAAAAATAAATTTTACTTCACATCAAAGTCTAAGCGCCTTGAAATTGGCTTCTGTCTTTTTAAGAACCTACTACCACTTCTGACACTCCCACTTCAGCATGTTTTCAAAAACTGCTTCATGCTGTTTACAACCTTTTGTAGGAGCGTTGTATTTTGTTGTAAAAACAGAGCAAGATTATATAATATTGGTTTCGGAAAATGGTAACTTGAATCAACAGTTAAACTGTATTCATATGATCCTACGTAGGATCTGGAAAGTAGGTTTTCTAAAGAACTGTAGCGAGTAGAGAGGTTCTTACCAGATGTTTCAGATTAGTAATATATCTCTCAGTCATCCTCTCATAAATATATGTCAATGTTAAACTACTTTTTGTGAAGAATCAGTTAATATTGATCATTATGAAAATATGTTTAACAATGAAATCATGGACATTCACCATTTTTAGGATACATTTTGCTAGTCTGATCGAGTTGTGTGGGGAAGGCGGTGGGAGGGGTGCTCTGTGGGGCAGGAGGTCAGCTGCAGACTGAGCTCCAGGGAGGAGCTTTGTACAAAAAGGCGGTGCTTTGTACCAGCAAGAGTTTGGGCACTTCCACATGGCTACAGGAGATTCAAGGATTTCTCAAACATGCATGAACGAGTCAAAGCAACACTCTGGGTATGTTTTTGATGAAGGAATGACTTTATAACATGATATAAAGCTAAAAAAAAGTCAATTTTACATGATGTTCCCCCACAAAAATGAAAGTACTGCCAGAGGTTTTAGTCAGCTGGATAAAATTTAGGTTTGAGAGAAAAAGCAATCAACAAAAAGTTTAGAAGAATTAACTGAACTGCAACAAAAGATCCAGAGGGGGTTCCACACACCTTAGACACAAATAGACATTAGATGGCATTGGTCTTTGTGGGGGTAATCTACCAACAGTACAGTGGCTTTGCCAGTCTTCTGTGGCACCAATGTAAAGTTGAAGGTCAACATTAATCCTGTCCAGAGACCCGATGACGTGCAGGTCACATGTGACCCTCATCAAAGGGTCAGATCATGAGCGATGGACTCAAAAAGGAGAAAAACTGTTTTAAAATTTGTCCCTGCCAACCTTCCCACCTGTAGTCACGGCATGTGGAGTGGGACAGGATTGGAGTGAGAAAAACATCACAAATGAAAATGCCTTTGCCCTTGTTGTGTCTCTGTTAAGGAGCTTAGAGAGGAGAGAATTCACCAAACCAAAGTCAGAGTGCACTGCACTAAATGTGAGCGTGTGCACAGAGCTGTGAACACTGCTCTTCTACAGACACTGTATCCATGAACAAAACAACCATCATGACTGTGAAGTTACAGAGAAGTGCTACAAATGAGTCACTTCCAAAGAAGGATGAAAAGATTATGAAGTTAACCAAAAAAACAGCAGCATTGCTCAGACGTCTTGTCCTTAAATTAAAAGAGGAACCTGCCAGTGATGGGATGGAGTGTGAGAGATCGAGAGGTTTAGTCAGGAAAACCAGCAAAGGAAAAAAAAATCTCATCATAGGGAATGAATTATATAATAGCTTCCACACGCAAACCCAGTTCTGGTGTAATCTGTGGCTGGGCAGAGGGAGGGTTTGCATTAGGTGGTGTTTTTTTAAAGCCCTATAATAGCTGTAGATAATCAGACCAGCAGCCCCACCTGTTTTTTTTTTCTTTTTTCTCTCAGAACGTCTCTATCCTTTTCAGTTCCTCACATTTCCTCTCACATCAGGTAATCTTCCTTCCTCTTCCAACTCTGAAGAAATACTTATATTGTGAGACTAGTTTACCTCCTAAATGCTTCACCTCTTTACAAATGAATTTCCTGCGTAGAAAACACAAGTCGATGCATCTAAATATTTCTGAATAATAATAATGAAATTACGCGCCTTGAATTTGATGTTTTATCCATTATCAAACTCTTACCCAGGCGGTGTAGCGATAATTTCATTTCTAAATGCTTGAATGAAAGAACACATATTTATCACATATTTCAGCACCCTAACACCTTCTGTTCAAAGACGCCGGTGTTTGTTGTTCCCTTTTCTCTAATGTGTCGCTTGTGTTACCACACAGACAGTGGTGATTATACTAAAACATTACGCCAACTCTAAAAACGCCTTCTCTCCTCCAGCTATTGTGCATCTGCAACCCGCCATTTTTTTCCCTGTCTTCCTCCATTGTCTGACCGTGGAGGTCTCGCTCCGCCATGTTCAAAGCTCCAATTACAGACACACAAGTCACAAAGAAAACACGTGAAGTGATGCGACAAAATAACCACAGTTTGGGAATCTGACAGGAAAAAACATGCAGCTCTGTGCACAGGAAGACCAAATGGACTGGAGTATTTAACTGCCACTGAAACTAAAATGCTATTCAATGAGCTGTTTTTAACATTTGTCTGGTATAATAAAATACTGGTTGCTGTTTTCATGGTAATAAGTGAGAAAGAGCAGAAGTTAAGGTGCGGTGGAAAGTAAATGATGCTCGATATGTTGAGATGTGTTGCAGGGTTTAATGAGGTTCATGTGAAGCATGTTGGAGTTCTGTTTTTTAATAAAGACGTACAGACTCAAAGAGCAGAAAACAATAACAAAAACTGAATAACTGCTACGGAAATTAAAGCAGATTAAGGCAAATATGTTTTAAGGATGAAAATGAGGCACGTTTGCTCAAATGTAAAGATCAATGAGGAAAAATGGTTGAAGAGTGGAAAATGTGGCAGTGGAGATTATAAAAATAAGAGGGAGGATGAAGACACGGGTGGAGAGAGACCCCCCCCCTCCTGCCCCCCCTTCACTTCAATCCCCTCCACTCAGCTTCGTTCTGCTAGTCACCACGGCAACAGGCGAGGGGCAGAAAACGAGGAGTGTGCCGACTGGAAGTCGAGTAAAGAGCAGCACGTTTGTGCTGAGAGGGGCGGCAGATTTGTTGCAGCAGTCAGAGTGTGGCAGAGGTGCCTCAGATTCATGATAATTCATTTCAACAGCCTGAGCAGCTCAATGAAATCAAAGCTTCACGTTTTTTTATTAAGTAATTCAGTATGAACAACAATGAAATACTCCCCCCCCCCCCCTTTTAGTAATGTGAATGATATCCTACTTTCAAAAGTAAAGCATGTATTGGTTATAGTTTAAACCACTGCTCATAAAGTGAAATAAAAATGACACTGATTATTAACCCTGGTTCTCTGGAAAACATTTTTGTTTTTAAAGTTTTGTAAAGTGACTCATCAGGGCAGCTCCCCGTCTCCTCGCCGCTTCTTGTTTTCATGTAAACAAGCTTCCTGTCGTCACCGACCTGCTTATCCTTTTCTCAAATTATTTTCTATTGGTTCCTCCGCAGCCTTCCTGCTCTCGCTCTCTCCACCATTATATTAATTAAATCTCTTTTATTTACACCCCAATCTGTGTCTGTGGAATAATCACCAATGAGCCTCCTGGGCTGCATCTCTCTAACACACCCTCACACAGCCTGATAACCAGTGAGAGAACTGTTCCCGCCGCTGTCTAAAATTAAATATAAATAAAGCAAATATAAAATATTAGATAGGACCTGTTTTCCTGCATAACTTTATGGCGTTTTTTTTTTTTCAAAGGACTTGATCTCAAAGACGAGTGCTGAAGATTTATCAGCTGTTATAAACACATTAATGTTTAATCTCACTAGAAATTTTAAAATACATTTTATAATACAGTGGTTGGATTTACCAGCAATTGCCTGAAAGTCCAGTAAACATCAGCTTTCTTCTATGAAGCTCATTATAAGTTTGAGATTTACTTTTGCAATAATCTAAGCTGACAAAACGCAGACGTTGTGATGTGAAGGATGTGTAAAGACAAACAAGATCAAATGAAACATAAAAGCTTGTTGTCAGTGGCCCATTAGGGTCAACATGGTAATCACTCACTGGCAGCACTCCTAACGAGACTGGCAGGGACTCTGTAAAAACTACACGTTTTATTTAAAAAGACCTAAACAGTGAGTGGCAGAAGCATCAGGTCGTCACTTCAGTTTAGGGTTATGGTTTATGGCAGAGTTAAAGTGACCCCTCATTTTGTGTTTTAAGGAGCTCAGATCCAATAGAAGTCAATGAGAGTTTAAATTTTAACACTGTACTGTGTAGGTTTGGGAGCAAGCCATAAGTCCTGTAGCAATGAGACACACGTTGGATTGAAGAAGACAAAATGATCTAAGTTTTGATGTAAAATAAAAATAGTGTAAAGACTGCGAATACAAATTCGCGGAAAATAAAAGTCCACTCGATCTCTGGAAATGTTAGCTCTGTTTCTATATGTGTAAAAGTTACATGTTTACACAGTGAAGCAGTGCTCATTGAATCTGCAGGTCATTAGTTGTTGCTGTGATTTTAGCATTTTAATGAAACGCACAGACACTTCCTGAACATGAAAACTGTTTTAACCAAAATGATGAAAGCAGGAACGTTTGTTTGGACCGAAGATGAAGGTGGGTTGGATTTAAAAATGTGAGCAGCACAATCAGAACTTTGCTATCCACCATTGTTGTCCTTGTTGATCTACTCTCTTGTGTGTAAAATAACTAATAGACTGCAATCATTTGTAGAGCATATGTGTGATTCCACTAAAGCTGAGGTTTCCTTTGAAACACGGCCAGGTGTTTTTAAAAACCTCCACTCTCAGACCTGGATTTGAAACGTTTCTGTGTCAGAGAAAATGGCACTGTTGTGCAAAGAATGGCCAAAACACAGCAGCAATGCTACAACTTTACATAAAAATGGTGCTGTCTAAAGC
>NW_013952523.1:549956-567249 GCF_001266775.1 Austrofundulus limnaeus | reverse complement strand
GATGGATGGATGGATGGATGGATGGATGGATGGATGGATGGATGGATGGATGGATGGATGGATGGATGGATGGATGGATGGATGGATGGTTGGATGGATGTGAAGCTGGACTCATGCCTAAGCTACAACCCTGATCAAGACAAGAGAACAACCTGTGTAAATGTAACACCTGCAGCAGTAACACTGTTAGTGTTGAGTGATCGACCTCATGATTCCATGCTGAGGCAGTTTGAGAGGCTGTGGTGTGGTGAGATTGTAACTATGGTAGTATCATTATGGGAATGTACTACAGGCATGTAGCAGGAAAAAATCATTTTGTTGAGGAGTGAGAGTGTAGTAGCATAATGATTGCCTTTGAAGGTTTCTAAATTTGCTACAATCCATCCCTGTTTAGATAGCTCGTGTCGGTTGTGAAGAACGTACTGTATCAGTGCTGTCATCCAGTATGAAAAGAGCCTAATTAATGATGTCTTACCACTGTGTACATTTTATTCTCCGCCCTGCTTGAATTTACTCATGCTGAAATGATGCATCGTTGCAGCTTTTTTTAGGACAATTAAAGAGGAATATATAACATTCCTAACAGCAGGATGAAATATATATTTCCAAACATGTATTACAACTAAGTCTGTTCATCAGTCATAGTTTTGAGGCAGTAAATTTGAAGCTTAATCAAAGAAAGCATGAACAAAGAATGGCAGAAAAGAAGGAATGAAGATTACAAAGGAAGGTGGTTTTGTATAATTCAGTCAGTTGGAGAAACTAGAGCTGGAAAAATCAGAAAGGAAGAAAGAACAACATGAGTGAGATTTGGACACACCGGACTTAATGAAACACTTTTTACAATACAAAAACATAAAGCAGGGAAAAGTGACCACTGTGGACAGAAGGAAACGGTGCCTCATCAATCAGTCCATTTTCTGTTTATCTGTGGTCGGCTCATGTGGGCAACAGGTCTGGGAGGGAAACCAGACCTCCATCTTGCCAGCCTTACTCTCCAGCTCCTCCTGAAAAACCCCAAGGCCAGAGAAGATATCCTCTCCCAATGCGACATCCTTGGAATAAACCTCCAAAGGTCAGTCATCCATGAAGCATCTTAAGACGCCAAACCACCTCTGATATTCAAACACTGAGTTCAGTCACCATTTCAACCACTGATAACAAACCTCTCAGCTTTAGGTGGAGGCTTTCGTCGCAGCTTAAAAACTCTGTTCACTAAAGTGACATGAAGGATCACCTTTGCTGGTGTTATCCTGATACCAGCATTTTTACAAGTACAGGTACCTGTGGATGCTACATGTTAGCATGTCAATTCTGAAGTTGTGCAATGACATGCTTGTTTAGTTCACTGTTTACATTTTAACCTGCCTCTGGTCAGCCGAAGTGTCTATTTATGGAATGAAAACAGGTTGAAAGTAAACTAGTTAAAGCAGTGTTCCCAACCTTTTCAGACTTGTGTACCCCCTGAGCCATTTTGTCATTCCATTAGTACCCCTTCAGTCAAATGTAATGATGATTCTCCAAAACTATATTGTACAACAACTGGTTATTAAATGAAAATTATTTATTTAACTGCAATAGAACGTTTAATTCTCAGGCATTTTATTATTTTCAACTCAAATTAAACAAAGATAAAAAAAAATGTTGCATTGAAAGTGAAAAAGTAATTAAATAAATAAACCAGGTAATGGCAGGTGAAGGAAGCGAAGCGTCCAAAATATATCAGAAACTCAACCAAATAAGCAAATTCCATAAGATTCTGCGTTTTATACTGGATTCCTTTTTGTGTCAATTTCGTGATTCCATCTGCGTTTTCCACATTGCGGAAATCATAGGGACCTACGTATCCTTGTCCTATTTTTATTTTCTTTTTTATACAAATGGGACATTTTCCCACATGCACGTACCCCTGGTTGGGAATCACTGAATAAAATATCAATCCAGTATTTCTTTAGTATCAATACTGTCTGACACCACCATTACTACTAAGGATGTCCCGATCAGATACTCAGTATCGGTGGCAGATATGGCCATTTTCTGAAAATCAGGTAGAATCAGGTTTGGTTATGTGATCGGGCCGATCCAGTTTTCGTGACAGTTTTCAGCATCATCATGCTTTACAACTGCTGTTAAGAAGTCAAGACGCACACAAGTATGCAACCATGTCCACAGTGTGGGAACACTTTTCAGTGGAAAACAATGATGCTGAAACTGCATCGTGCAAAATCTGCAAACTGGTTGTTTCTCGTGGTGGGAACAGCAGGGCTCGCTTTAATACTACCAACCTTGTCATTTGGAAAGAAATAAAGAAATAAAGCTATCGTATCGGTGTCTGATCGGTATCGGAAACAGTAATCATTAAAAAATCAGATTGTGTCGGGAGCCAAAAAATCTGGATCGGGACATCCCTATTTACTACCATACGGTATGTTTCTGTGAATTCTCAGTCATCTCTGTGTGTGAATGAATGTACAAGTGTCTGTAGTGTAAAGTACCGTAGTAGTCTGTGTTGTGCTTGGAGAAGTGTTATATTCTAACAAGAAATAAAAGTAAGTTACTGAATTAAATTTCAGCTTTCCTTTCACCGCCTATACACCTGTTAACTGAAATAGAATGTCTATAAATACAGTTTCAGACTAGGTCTTCGGTCAATGAGGCAAAGACTCAGATTCACAGAATGCAGGCAGCTTAAAGATCCCAGACAGTATTTTTATTAGACATAAATCCATGTGGATAAGAAGAATTACTCTTTTCCTTTTGTGTCAACGTGGTCTCAGCAAACATGAGCAAACATTATTGCTGCACATAATCCAGGATCTGTAAACCAGCAAAATAAAAAATAAAAATTATTTATTCTATGTGTATTTTTGCCTGAAACACAGACACACGGGGTGGTGTTTTAGTTTTGTTTAACCTAAATGAATAGCTGACAACCTGTCACTTGTGCAAATTTAAAGCAATTTTTTGCCTTTTTTATATACCATTAAGAGCAAAAGCATTAGCAAAACAAATCGACTGTATCATTAACCGGTTCGCAACTGTGCATCAAAATCTCTGTGATGATGACTGCAATGACAGCTGCCTTGACAACATATTAAGCACTCGGGTGAAAAAAGAATATGAGATCAAAAATAGTTTTTCCTAAATCTAATTATAAATCAGTTGTGATAAAAACAATTGCCTGCTAAATCCCCATGGCAACCGATCAGCCTGTGGGAGCTTTGGATATTTGGTGAAACTGTTAGATGGTGATGGAGGGGTGAGGCGTGAGCTGGAGAAAGAGCAGAGAGAGGACGAGAGGGAAAGTGTGGGTAGGAAAGGAAAAGACAGACAGGCTAGGTTGATGGAGGGAAATACAGAAGGACAGCAAAAGAGAGGAGAGAGAGAGAGACCATGGCCATAATCCGGATTAAATCAGTGAGTTTTGGACAATCCCGAGCTTGGCTGTCACGCCCTTGCCAAATCCCCTCCCACCACAGTTTCCTTGTGCCAAGATCCAACCCCAATCAGCTGCTCTGGCACATGCAGGGAGCTTCCATGACACACAAAACGCACCGGGAACATCCCAAACACACTCAGGCTGAAAGAAAATAATCCTTTTTCTATACATGTTTGTTCTAATGCATCACAGTGGTTCAAGTGGAAATGACTTAAAATCTGAACAATGAAAAAAAGCAGTGTGCATTATGATATAATACAACTGAATTTGACTACAGTCATTTTACTACGAGGTGCCAAGTGTAAAATCAAATGTTAAACAAAGTCACTGTCATGTTTTCATTATTTAGCTCAGTAGTGTAAAAATGAGTCAAGTTAAAAAATGTTCCACTAATGTTTTATTGTTATTTAGTTCAGAGGTTTCCAAACTTACATGCCATGGCCCCCAAAACGGCATTAGCTTCTGGTTACGTTTACCAGGCCACCTTAGGCCAAAGGTCGATGATGGATTTTGTAATTGTGTCATCTGACCTGCAGCTTTATGTCTTGGACACTCAGGTGAAAACAGAGGCAGAGCTGTTAACTGATCACTACTTGGTGGTGAGTTGGATCCAGTGGCAGGGGAGGCTGCCGGACTGAACTGGTAAACCCAAACATATACAGTAGTGAGGGTGAAGTAGGAACATTTGGCAGAGTCCTCTGGTTAGGCATTTTTTGACTCACAGCTCTGGGAGAGTTTTCACTTGTCCCAGGGGAGGTCAGGGACATGGAATCTGAATAGGCCAGATCAGGGCCTCCATTGCAGATGTGGTTTCTAGGATCTGGGGCCTGAAGGTCATCAATGCTTGTCGTGGCAGCAACCAAAGGACCTTCTGGTTGACACCAGTGAGTATGGAGGCCATCAGGCTGAAGAGGGAGGCCTTCAGGACTCGGCTTTACCGGAGGACGTCTGAAGCAGCTGATGGGTACAGGGTGGCCAGAAGGACAGCAACTTCTGTAGTTGCAGTAGGGTTGGGCAATATTGGCAAAAAATTAATCACAAATAATTGTGGTATGTAGCCAATAACGATTAATATGATGATTAATCACCTGGAGTCCCTGGATGCCCTCATACCCTAGTCATATGACCAATTTAAATCACTCTAGTGAGAAAGATTTGCTTTCCGTAAAAAATCTGTTCCAAATTGTGTCAAGGTACAGACTTCAGGCATCAATTTTTAAATTGTGTTAATAGACCAAGTAAAACCAGAGTTATGGTTAATTAATTACAGAACTTTTTTAAAAGTGTTCTGCATTTTTGAAGTGAAGAGAGGAGCACCAAGTGTACTGACTGAGGAAATCTCCAATCAGTCTGTCTGGTGGCATTAATCGTATTAATCGTCAAGTGCCAAAAAAATTTATTAAAGTTTTTCTGACAATTAATTGCACAAGATACGATTTTACCCAACCCTAAGTTGCAGATCCAAAAACTTGAGCATGGGAGGAATTCTAAGAGACCATTGAGAAGGACTTTCAATTGGCCTTGAGGAGGTTCAGGCAAAATGTTTGGTGACTCAGAAAAGGAAAGTGTTCCCTGTCCCAGGCTGTTCTTGGTTTGGGTGGGGACCTGATGACCTGGACTGAGGATATTGTTGAGTGATGGAAGGAACATTCTTCAATCCACCCCTTTAAGAAGGCAGAGTCTGAGCACTTAGGGGAAGATGAGTCCTTTACCATTGCAGAGGTTACCATTGTGGTCAAAAAGCTCCTCAGTGGCAGGACAACAGTGGTGGATGAGATTCGCCCCAAGATGCTCAAGGTCTGGATGTTGTGGGGCTGTCATGGTTGACACGTCTCTTCAACATTACATGCAGGACTGGGGCAACTGCTGTGGAGTGGCAGACTGGGCTGGTGGTTCTCAATTTTAAAAAGGGAGACTGAGAGTGTGTTCTAACTATTGTGGGATCACACTTCTTGCCCTTCCTTGGAAAGTTTACTCCAGGGTGTTGGAAGGGAGGCTTCGATCGATTGTCAACCCTCAGATTCAAGAGGAGCAGTGTGGCTTTCATCCTGGGCGTGGACCAGATATTTACCCTTGCAGAGTTGTTAGGGTTGGCTGTCCCTTGTCTCAGATCCTGTTTGGAGTGTTGATGGACAGGATCTCAAGGTGCAGTTGTGGAAAGGATGGCGTCTGGTTTGGGAACCACAGGGTCTCGTCTCTGCTTTATGAAGATGATATGGTTCTGTTGGCGTCGAGGGCCAAGACCTTCAGCATGCACTGGGGCGGTTCACAGCCGAGTGTGAAGCGGCTGGGACGAAAGTCAGGTCCTCTGACCCTGAGGCCAGGGTTCATGACAGGAAAAAGTTTGAATGTCTCCTCCGTGTGTGTGTCTACTTCAAGTAGAAAAATTTAAGTATATGGGTGTCTTGTTCATGAGTGGTTTACTAGTCTGTCTATGTTCCAACCCTCACCTATGCACATGAGGAGTGGATCAGGACTGAAAGAACGAGATCCCAGATACAAGCTACCAAAATTAGCTTTGTTTGTAGGGTGACTGGGCTCAGCCTTAGAGATAGGGTGAGGAGCTCATTCATTTGAGGGGAAGCTCAGAGTAGAGCCACTGCAAGGAGTTAGTTGAGGTGGTTCATCTGATTAGGATACCTCCTGGACACCCCCCTTTAGAGGTGTTCTGGCCACACCCCACTGGTGGGAGTCTTTGGTGAAGACCCAAGACTTGCTGGAAGGATTATGTATACTCTCTGGCCTGGGAGCGCCTCGAACCTGGTCTATAGTTGACACGTTGTGCCGGGCACGAGGGGGCGCTCGCCAAAAGTGACGCAATTGCGCCGTCCCCGCCCTGTGCTTAGTTTTTCCCTGCACATTGACCTCCACAGGGTGTCTTGGCACCTAGTCGTGCACCTCTGAAATTTTGTAATTCCGCAAAGGCTGCAAGCACCGCGAACCATTCAAACAGCTTGTTTGTTCGTCATGCTTTTGCTCTCCTATTTACAACATTTCACAAGTTATAAAGTGTACTTTCACGTGTCCTTTTGGAGAAATCTAATACAACATAAGCACCAAGTACAAACATGTCCAACGACGGCGAGCTGCACGAATACCAAAGCATGACTATAACTGAGTTTTCTTTAGGGTCCCCCAGGATGAGCTGGAAAGTGTTTCTGGGGTGAGGGATGCTTGGGTTTCTCTCCTGGACCTGTTGCCTCCGCTCCAGGTCCAAGGTAAGTGGCAGAAAATGGTGATGGAGAAAAAAACCATACTATTTAGCTCAAAACAACCACAGTGATTCTTTCTTAGTGCCTTAATGTTTTCAGAGCAGCATTTAAATAGAGGCAAATTATTCCACAAAGTAGACGCAGCAGGTTAAAAGGACCGATCACCCTGACCAACAAGAGTATTTTTCCTTGAAATGCATCCTTTCAGTGGACAGTTTGTGTGAATCATTCAAATACTTTTTTTTCAGCAAATCAAACATTAGCCTGATAAGACAGATGGTTTCTAACACAAAACCATCTGTTTCAAAAAACAACAGGAACTTCTTTCTGTCACAGTCTGCCTTTTTTTGTTCAAATTCCTTGGATCATCTGATTCAAACTAGCTGATTAATTTATATAAAATCAGTTCTTTCCTTTAAACTTGTAACAAAGCAATAGCATCCTGGGTTCCTGAAAGTTTTACGTGTTTTAAAGTGAAGTTGTGCTTCTGCTATCTTTCTTCTGTCTTTCAACAGGTTGTGAAGTCTAAATTTAGGTTTTACATCA
Organism: Austrofundulus limnaeus; assembly: GCF_001266775.1. Classification (NCBI taxonomy): domain Eukaryota; kingdom Metazoa; phylum Chordata; class Actinopteri; order Cyprinodontiformes; family Rivulidae; genus Austrofundulus; species Austrofundulus limnaeus. The sequence continues at coordinate 560,052 of NW_013952523.1, read as the reverse complement.
CAGGGCTGTCTACCAAGTTTTTGTTTTTTTACAATTGGCTGTGAATGTGGTGTGAATGCAGCATATTGCTGAGAGCAAGTGCCTTCCCAGCAGCTTGGCTCCGCTGGTTAATTGAAGAATCTGCGAGAGACTGAGTGGAGTATGTGTGGTGAGGCGCGCATGCATTGTCACACTCTTTTCTGGTTGCTCATATGATTTGCTGAAAACACGACGGCCAAGACAGTTTTGGCAGCATGCATGTATTTGTGAGAAAGTGTGTCTGTACATTCCTGCCCCTGAGATGTGCATAAATATAGTAACCGTGCTGTAAGTTTGCTTACGCACATTTTTGTATGACCATCTGGTAGTGTGTGTGTTTGTGTATTTGCAGTGAATCAGATGCTTTATACAGTATTTCAGTCCTGGCGGAGTGGTGTATGTCTGGTGTGAAGTCGTGGTTTGTTATTTACAGTATGTTGACTCAATCACACTGTTTCAGACGCTGATACTGCCTCTGAAGAGCAGCGTACCACAGACTGAGCTCCTCTCACACTCCCCTCTTGTTCATTAAACCTCAGTTAAGTGCTCAGACAGAGGGCTCGGAGTTGTGGTGTGCGAGGGAATAATAAATCAGCGACAGACAAGCATCCTTTTCATCTTCAAAATGAAAGAGAGGGATGAGGAGGCAGTAAAATAAAGCACTAAAGAGGCAAACATGGTGTCGCGAAGAGGTGTGGTTTTCAAACGCGATGATCAATCAAACCAAAAATAGAGTTTCAACTTTATAAAACCTGCAGAGACATGCTGCAAGTCATGTGCAATAAACGCAATATGTCTAAATAAAATTCTGCAAGGGCACACACAAAAAAAGAAAAATCCAAAACTGCAACTTTATCTTTTTTGCCAACTAAAGGTTGGTTTATGTTTTATTTTAAACTTGATTTATTTTTGTCTTACAGTGAATATCCATCTCAGCAGGCGTTTAGTTTCTAAAAAAAAACTGGAGGACGTGTTAAACTCAAGGCCCACGGGCCTACTGTGGCCCAAGACCATGGCATATTAAGTGGCTTGTGCAAGTTTCAAAGATGTAGTGATGTCTCAAAATAAGTGTACGCAGCTTTAAAGCCAGCATTGGCTATGAACGACATCTTCCATAATGCATGTAGATCATTCTACCCACAAAATAACAACATCCCACCACTAGGTGGAGGCGCACTGGATTCAAAAGTAGTTGGTAGCTGGCAAAATTCACCATGTAATATCTTAATATGACTGCGTTTTTGTCACTACTTTTGCTGTGGCCCAATTGTAGTGGGAAGTGGGGATTTTCCACTTACAAGTCGTAAATTCAAACTCGAACACCCCTCTAGTGGGAATTCCCTTTTGTAAAGTGGGAGAGTTCGGACATCAAGACAACAGCTATTCACAACTCATCAGTGAGTAAAACTCACTTACCTTGACTTATTTTCTGTATTATTTATTTCACATCTGGTAGTACTTTTCAGTGTTTGTAAGAGGACGTGTTAAACACTGTTTCTGTGCAGGAAACACCAGGTAGAGCTCCGTTATTGTTTGTTAGCGGTGCTCAGCCATAATAATGAGACGAGGAATGTGACACTTCACGTTTAGTCAAAATTAAACACAAAACATTGAAGTTAATTACAACTGTGTTTCTGTGAAAATTAGCTTGATACTCCTGAACCAGAGCCTCACCGTGTTTTTCAATCATTGAATCAGGTGTGTTGGAGTGGCCCTCGATGACCAGAGTTGGACACTCCTGTTTTTGGTTTGTATACTATTGGAGACAAGTTGGCAAATGAGGAGAGATCCCAAATAGTCCTGAAACATTTGCAGAGGTTCTCAGAGTTGCTTGAATGACGGGGGTGACTTTGAGTTAAATGGCAACAACAGCCAAACTACCTTTAGAATTTTAGGGAAAAAAGATTTTGATGAATCCATTCCTGACAGGTCTGAATCAAGCTTCGAGCAATATAGCAAACACAAAGTGTGCTTATTCTCAGTCTAATATTATCTTTAAACTAAAGCGTGGTGTCACCATGATATGGGAAAGATTGTTTCTTTGAATGAAAGCCATATCAGAGGTGTAGATTTAAACAGAAAACAACACCGGAGAGGCTTCAAGACAGGTTTCTGTCTTTGACTATGTCAAGGCCCAGACTTCAACTCCCTCTGTGAAGTAACCTTTCCATCAGTTTAAATCTGGTTTGACAGGATCTGGAGGGAAGAATGGGATAAACTGCCTGAGTCCAGGTTGTTCTCCTGTCATTGACCTAAAGCTACACCGGCTGCCAAAGGAACTTTCACAAACTACCAAGAGAAAAGGTCAGCATGTTTCTTTGTTAAACATGTCTTTAAGAAATCATTTGTGTCAATTACAAAATGAAAAATATTAACTTTAATAATAAAAAATATTAACTGTAAAAACAAAGGTGTAACAACAAAGTAAAATAAGAAAACATTATATGATTTTACTAAGATTTGGTCATTTTATTGTTATTTTATCTATCTGCATGATCACTGATTATTTACACATTTATGTGTGGAATTTGGTTTCTTTGTGTTATTTTATAGAAACAAATACAATTGAACACGATCAAGTTAGGAAATTAATAAGAAAATCAAGCTGGAATTTGAACATGTTTTAAAAAGATAGTTTTGTTTTTTTTAGTTAAGATATCTTTAAGCAGTATCTTACCTGCAGCAGAAAATACTCAGCATCATCAGTTTGGAATAAAAGGTTCTTGTGGAGTCCAAATGAGATCAGAGCTAAATTTTCTTAAAACAGCTTGAACTCCACAGAAACGTCTTTCAGATATTTCAAACTGAAAACATGCTGAGTCATTTCAGCTGCAGGTACGATATTGACTATTCATACAAACTGAACAGAACACTTCAACAAATTATCTTTACAATGACTAAAGTATTTCATGTGAATGAATCAGCGACGCAAATCCTCACTTGAGATGGTTTTTCATTTTTAAGAAATGGGGAACATGAATGATCTGCTGCTTTACATTATTTAACATTATAAAAAAGTTAAAATAATCTGCTTGTCAATCGTGCTTGATCCATTATGTCTGAAAATCAACTTGTGCAGTTGTAAAACGATGCTGGCCTGATGTTGACATGCTGTGTGAGAAATAATTTAGTGATAAAGCCTGGCAGGTGTTTCAGTCAGGATTTTGGCTAAAAGTGTGCGTGAATAAACAGATATAAACACTAAACCTGCTGCTGATGCTCTCAAATGAATTTCCAAATATAAAGAACAATAACTACATGTTGTGATGCATTCACAGCAGCAAGAAAGACTTAAGCTAACTTCACACTGCAGGCCTTAATTCTCATTTCCAATTTTTAACTTGGTCATCATATTTATCATAGAAATACAACTTCCATCAGATTCCAGTTTGAACCATTTAGTTTTGAGGTGACTTGTATGTGCAGAATAAAACTGAAACATCACACACAGTCTGCTGTGTTTAAGGAAGTAAACATGAATGTAACACATTAGCATTTGAAGTGGTGCAATTTTAACCAAATAAATAATTATCTGATATGCTTGTTAGATTCAGTCTTTATTTTTAATCATGTCTTTTAATGGCTTCTCTGGCAGCACTGCTGTATTTTGGAACAGGAAATGACCAAATGAAGGTAAAAACAAACTCAAGCCTCAATCCCTTCCTGTTAGTATAAATACAGTATGTTTCTGTCCAGGACATGGGAATTGATAAAAAACAAAATGAATCAACTGGACTTCTGTTCTGTAGCTAAAGACATGCAGATTTCCAAGATTTAAACTGCACAAGTTGCTTATTTCTTATTAATACTTAGATTGCATGCTTATCCCTCAGTGACTTCAGTGATATAAAAGTCAGATGAAATGTGACATGACTGTTCTGACCGAGGTTGTTGCCTATTTTTTTAATTAGATTTTTTGATGACTTGAACCCACCAAGATTGTGTGTGAGGAGGAGTAGGCGGAGCTTAAAGTTCCTCATCCCAACTGCACAGACTCTGGTTCCAAAAAATACAACTTGTCAGCTTCTATAAACTCCTGGCACATTCACTCATTTGTTTTGTTTTGTTTTGTTTTAGTGGTGGTGTTTTTTTTTTATAGCTGTACCCTCTTGTGTGTCAGAGTTAATGTTTGAGTTAAACTCACCTCCCAGTGCAATTCTAACACCGACCTGCTCTGTCCTGCAGCCGTGGACTGACAGTAAAACTATAAGCCTTAATAAGTCACTCTCCCAAAGACAGCCTCTACCCCTGCAAGGTGAAATCTGTCTGAACTCTGACTGCTTTGCCTGCTTTATTTTCCCGTCTTCACCTACAAAACCCTTCACATCTCAGATTTACAGTTTATCCCATAGCTACTACATAAATGCAAAGAGAGGAACAGGCATTATAAAACGTTATTTATTTATTTTGTTCTGCAAAATTTCTTGTTTATGGAACACCATTTCTAGGAATGTTTTCATCCACTCAGGAACATTTAAAACAACACAAATTGCTGTAGTAACTCTGCCAGGCCTGTATGGGGCGCTGTGACGCTGCCATCAAAAATCCAACAAAATCAGGAAACAAGGCAGGAAGCATGAGCATAGATCCGTACCCGAAGCACGATCCGTACTGTCCCGGAAGCATTGCTTTTAGCATGTAGCATTTTGCTAGACTTTTTTTTTTCACTTTTTTCCTTTTTTTTGTTGACAACAACAAAAATGCATTTTGCTAAACTGATGACAGAATTCATTCGACTTCAGTCTTTCATCATCTGCAATGTTTCATAGAAAAGGCAATGTTTGACACAGCTGTGGATTTTTTTTCCATGAAAAAAACGAAGATAAGATGAGTTATAACACGATTGTCTAGAAAAGTTTGCAAGTTATTGTAAATAAATATGTATGCATATTCTTTGTCACCTAAATCTATATCTATATTCATCAAAATGTATACAATATTAAAACTGTTCTCAGAATATAACTGAACACACCTTTGTAATTATGTATAGAAATAATTATTTTCAATATTTTTTCCTAAATCGAGCACATTCCAGAAGTCTTTCATTTAGTGCATGCACAAATGAGCTGACAGTACGGATCGTGCTACCGGGACGGATTGGACAGCCACAAAGCTTACATGCTGGTTTAAAAATGTAAACACAAGAAGAAGAGGTCGCCCTTGGGTCATAGGGTAGATTAGAGGGAGGCTCTGATGGTCGCACAAAATGACGTTCCTCACATGTGACTGTTTAATTTTTAATATGACGACAGATGCAAAGCAAGCACAGAGAGACTAAATCTGCATAATTATGTGAATTTGCGCTCCCTTTTCTCCAGTAGTCCCTGTGGAGCCTGGTTGTAAAACTCCAACCATGAAAGGCTACACAGAAGCTCTTTTCTGCTCTCAGGGCTCATTTCCTGGATCTTTGTAAGACCAGCGTCACACATCAATCCCACTATGAGCACTGATATGAATGCTATAAGACATCTTTAATAATAATAATAATAATAAAAAACATCAATGTCACATCTTGCGGATGCTGTGCATAAAATGAGTTTTATTACCAGGTGGCTGCTGTATGGTGCTTTTAAAGACGCCACAAATCGATGTGCATCTGCCTCCCATCAGTGATTCATAGTCTTCCAGTGGAACGTGTGAGGTCATTTTTTATGGCAGAGATGAGAAGACATTGACTTTACAGCCAGCAGCCCCTCAAGGGTCCTCACATATGGATGGAGGAAGTGTGAGAGCAGAGAGAGACGGGGGAGGCGGGGGACTGAATAAATGTTGGAGATCTCTTTGGCGCTCTGTGAAAGTGTGTTTTTAACAATCTCTCCTGGGGATCGGCCACCAGCGAGGCAATGTGACAGCCTCTTTCTCCTCTCCTGCCATGTAGCAAACATTAGATAACAGTGCACAAACAAAATCTCCATATTACCCCAGGGGGTGGTGGTGGTGGTGGTGGTGGTGTCAACGCTTCAAGTAAAAGCTCGGCGAGCTAAAGGTCAAGCGATGAGAGCTGTAACCTTCGACCAAACACAGGCAACAACGAGTGGCGTTTAAACACAGCTCACAGGGAGACACTGGTGTTGGCCTGGCGTGTACACCGGACTGGGCTGAAACAGTGCACGTGGTCTCTGCAGATCCACGTTTTTCTACACAGCTGAGCTGTGACATAAAGCTCTTCAGGAAACATACTCACACATTTGATCATCTACTAAAAATAGTCTGCAGAAAGATGGTGAAAGATACAAGAGAACAGTGCATGACTTGTTCTATTTTTAGGGATTCTATTTACTGCTTCGGGTGGGGAAAAAAGCTTTGAGAACTATTTTAAATGCACATCAGGATCTATTGAGTTGTCTTAAGGTTTTACATGATCTAACATGTCAAATGGAGACCTTAATGGATAAAGTAATGGTATCAGACAGACTTGGATTGGTCATTTTTAGAGTTTACTAAACAAATGTGATGCACTTTCATCCATTGTGTTCCAGAGTCAGGTCATGAGGTCAGCAGCTCGAGCAGGGAGGCCCAGGTCTCTCTTTCCTCAGCCACCTCTTCCAGGAATACTCCAAGGCTTTCCCTGGTCAGCTGAAAGACATGCTGCGTTCCATTTACATCGTAATCCGGAACTGGGAAGTGGTGACGTAATTTCCCAACAGGCGACAAGCGATTGTATTACTTCTACTAAACTAGCTACAATATAAACAACGACAAAGAGAGCTCTACTACGCACGTCATGCAAAATAAACATTGATTTTAATACGTACAGTATGCACAGAAAATGCACCACAAGTGAATAAACATGCACAAAAACGTTAAGAACAATATTCAACAGTGAAAATTAAGGAGTTAACTTTCTAAAGCTGCAAGTAGCCGCCATCTTGAAATCGAAACTGTGGGTAGTCGCAGCCGCTACCACTATGTGAATGTGATTTACCACTGGAGGGGGCATTATAGTTTCAATTTACGAATGAGCGCAAGAAATTTTCTACTTCCCAGTGCTACTGAAACGCACCAGTCTATCCAGCATGTCTTTCCCTGGGGTCTCCTCCCAGTCGGACAAGACTGAAGCACCTCCCTAGGGAGTCACGAGACAGCATCATTACCAGATGCCCGAACCAACTCAACTGGCTCTCCCAAATAATTAAACTTCTCACACAATCTATGAGTGAGTCCAGCTACCCTGTGGAGAAAACTCATTTTAACTGTCTGCATCTGCGGTCTCCTTCTTTCAGGCACTACCTAGGGTTTGTAGACATCGATGAGGCCATGTGATGCAATAAATGCTTCAAAATTTTAAAACTGGAAACAGAAGAAAAAGCTCAAAAAGCTGTGAAGAAAATTTTGCCTTTAATCTTATCAGGCAGAAAAATAAAGGCTTTTTCCTCATGTATTTTCTGTTTAGGACACTTTTTTTTTCCAAAACACCACTTTTGTCAAATTTAAAGAAATAATTTGAACATTTTGACTTAATAACTGAACATTCTTACTGTTGTAAATAGTTTTTTTTGACTGTCCTCTGGAGAAATAAGTTAAAATTTGACAGGATTAATGAATTAGCTATAGAACACAGCTAGGATCAAAGCGGATTGTTGTCATCTTAAAACAACTACAGTTTCTAAAATTCATAGTGGTTCATGCAAAGGCTAGTTTTAACCTTTTACACAGTTAATAATTTTGCATTATACCATGAAATTCTGTAGTGGTTTGCAGCCAGGGAGACCTTCAGCAGAAATATTTTAATATTTCTATTAAAGAAATTGTGTAATATGATGTTGGCAGTAATATAAAGGCTGAAATAATAGCATATTTTAAAATCCATTGCAATTTTGAAGATTGGAGTGGTTTTAAAATGACTAAATCTTCTTTGGAAGTGAAACCATTTATATAGAGTCATTAGCTTGTCACTAAGTCTGAGCAGAGTCATGATAAAAGGGATTTTTGTAGTCTTGAAACAACTTTAATCTTTTAAATTTGATAGTGTTTTATTAAAATATAAATAATTAACCTTTACGCTAGTCAATTTCAAACTACATAATACCAGCTCAAAGTGCACTAGAACAGTGTTTCCCAAAGTTGGGGTCGGGACCCAAAGTGGGGTCCTGAAACACCAAGGTGGGGTCCTGAAAAGATTTTCTGAATTAATTACATTTTTACCTTAGTTGTTACAAATGAGTGAGGTTATTATATTTAAAATGGATAAATGTAGTATAAAAAATATTGTTACTATGCCCATGTTTTGTTGGCCTAATACAAATGTTTATCATCCAAAAATAATTGTGGGCACAGGTCTCTGCTACAGTTATTTTGTGGGTCAAAAGCTGAAAAGTTTGGGAACCAYTGCACTTTGGTTCCCAAAGTTGGGCTTGGGACCCAATTATGGGTCATGAAGCACCTTGGATAATGTCCAGAAATCAATTTAAAGGGTAATAAAATAATTGCTGATGTAATATTTTCCCTATAACTGTTACAAAAACACAAAATAAATATAAATAAGTATTTATATTTGTGTATAAGCTGTTTAGATTGTCAAAAAGCCTGTGTTTTAAGGGTTATTAACAAAGTTCGTGTACTCAGACCTATTTGGGGTCACAAGTTTTTGCCATGGATATTTTGTGGGTCAGAAGATAAAAAGTTTGGGAACCAGTGCTCTAGACTGTCCCAAAAGTGCTACAGACATCAGTTCTGTCAAATTTATTTTTTTCTCCAAACTGAGGACTTTCAAAGATCTATCACTGAGTCAAATATCAAATAAAATATAACTTTTTCAAAGATCCCCACTTCAAAATGTGAGAATTATCCTTTTACAGTTTGACAAAGTCATTGCTCAGAGAAGCAGATGTTTTTGTGTTCACATCATTTGTTTCAAGTTATCTGAAGCCTTGATGTTGCTGAGCTAAATCTGCTCTTCGTGTTTGTTTTTCAGACACAAAGGACGTCAGTTCCTGAAAGGTCTGTGCCGGAGAAATTTACCGGAGACGGAACGACGTGTCGAGCAGCCAAAAATAAGTAGTTTCACATAAAACAAGCAAACCAGAAACTTGTTCTGGTGACTCAAAATCCTCAGTAAAAGAGATGATTATTTTATGGGATAATTTCCTGCCTTTATTAAATATTTTATGTCCTCAAAAGGTTTAAAGAAATGAGGACTATGGTATCCTTGAATTAAAGGTAAAACTGGTATTGGGAGATCTTCAACCGAAATCTTATGAAGTCTTGCCAAAAAATGTGGATTTTAGAAAAAAAAAATTTTTAAAGTGTAAAATGATCCAGATTATGGCTGCCTCTTTTTTATTTTTATTATAGGCACATAGTTCAAATCTATGCTACACTCAAGTATGTTACCTTCAGGTGTTATGAAAAAGCTGTATAAATATGAATTTGCATCATCTCTAAACACCTTAAAATTGGCCTCTGTCACTTTGAGAACCTCCTACTGTTTCAGACACTCCCAATTCAGCACATCTTCACAGCAATGTTTCAGAGGAGGGGTGCTGTGGGGCCGAGCTCGGCTGCAGACTGAGGTCTGTAAGACCTCATTTTATAATAACAGTGCATTATGTAATAATGTAATAAAATCAGGCTTCAAAATGTAATAAAATCAGGCTTCGAAATACGCTAAAACCACATTATGTGATAATTGACACAAAATGTAATAAAAGTCTTCAACGCATTATGTAAGAACATTATCACATTTTGCGGCAATTATTACAAAATGTGGTGGTGTAAAAATCTGGTGCATTATGTAATAAACAATCAAAAAGCAGTGTTTCTGTTAATCCTAATCAATATACTTGTAATAACTGTCATGTTGCAAATACTACATAATTAATTCTTTATAACTTTGGTCAATAAACTGAACTTCTCATCATTTATTTGCATTTTCAGATGTACTGCCCTGATCCCTGTTACAGAAATGATTCCACTTTGTAGACAACTCCGAAAATATATCTAAAAGTTAGTTGTACATACATGTCAACCCCTTCAGACATTTACCTGTATAATGAGCCTTAAAATCTGTCATTTTCGTTAAAAAAACTGTATTGATCACACGCAGGTGGGGTTGGCGGGTGCCGGTGGACCATCAGCC
>NW_013952523.1:542051-543818 GCF_001266775.1 Austrofundulus limnaeus | reverse complement strand
GGATGGATGGATGGATGGATGGATGGATGGATGGATGGATGGATGGATGGATGGATGGATGGATGGATGGATGGATGGATGGATGGATGGACTTTTAAAATATTACATGGTAAAAACAGAAGCTGCACTTCATATGATTGACAAACTTTGGTGTTTTTTGATGAGTTACTTTCATTTTTGCTTCTACTTTTCTTTTAAAATAAGTTTCCATTTTCAGCAGGTTTCTAAGGTTCTTCTACATATTAAAAAAGTTGTTAAACATCAGAGTGGCGCACTACTGCTACTAGTGGTGAGAAAGTGTATTGCATCTTATTCAAAATCAATGAGGTCCTGCGGCCCTCTGTGACCCAAAGTTAAAAACTGTTGTTCTTTTGAGGCCCTCAAGGCAGCGCTCGCGGCCCACAGGTTAAGAATCCCAGGCTCTGATGTTGAATAAATTAGAAACTAAGTTTTTTTTTTGAAAGATTCCATAAAACATGAAAAAAAATCCATGAGATTGCTCTATACATCCATATACACAAGAATTTGACGAAAATGCAAATAAAAGATGAGAAGTTTAGTGTTTATTGACCAAAGTTATAAAGATTTAATTATGTAGTATTTGCAACATGACAGTTATTACATATATATTGATTAGGATTAACAGAAATACTGGTTTTTGATTGTTTATTACATAATGCACCAAATTATTACACCACCACATTTTGTAACAATTGCTGCAAAATGTAATAACATTCTTACATAATGTGTTAAAGACTTTTATTACATTTTGTGTCAATTATTACATAATGCGGTTTTAGTGCGAGTTTATTACATTTTGAAGCCTTGTTTCATTACATTATTACGTAATGTGCTGTTGTTATAAAATGAGGTCTTACAAGGTCCAAGGAGGAGCTTTGTATAAATAGGCGGATCTTTGTCCTAGCAAGTGTTTAGGCAGCTCCACATGGCTACCACAGGAGGTTCAAGGATTTCTCAGATATTCATGAATGAGTCAAAGCATCACTCTGGGTATGTTTTTGATGAGGGAATGATATTATAACATGATCTAAAGCTCAAAAAGTTGATTTTGAAAAATTTTTCCCCCAACGTAGCGACACTGAACTTTAGCTATCACTTTAAAATATATATTTTTTGCATGCTCAGCATGTTTAAGCACTGTTCTTCTCATTAAGGACGTTGCAATCAAGATTTATTTCATCAGGACAAAAAAGTCAATAAGATACTTAGAGCTTTAATCACCAAGCCTGTGACACACAAGTCCATTTGTATTCCACACAGACGGGTCTATTGACTGTTTCATTAGTTCTTCTATCAAGATCAACTCTCCACTCCATTACTGGGGATCAATGTGAGCGAGTGGGAGGATAGATTCGCATGTTTATCAGAGCCAGTTGGACCAACGGCAGCTCACAAATAAAAATGTTCCCAGGGGGAGCGAGCCACAGAAGCAAAGTGAGTAATGTGTTGATACTACTTAGGTGGTGAGTTCTTCATCATAGTTGATCTTCACAAGCTGTGTGCCAACAGGCTCAGCAGCGCCACTGCCAGTCAGACAGTCCATCACCCCGCTCACTGCTCCTAATAGCGGGAATACATCACTGCTGGCACATTAAAACACACAAAAACACACACTCAGAAGACGGGACTGCAAACCATCCATGAGCGTGGGATATGACCGAAGAAGGGAATCTCTATGGGCCTCTGTAATCACACACAAAGGTGTGTGTGTGTGTGTGTGTGTGTGTGTGTGTGTGTGTGTGTGTG
>NW_013952523.1:525223-541836 GCF_001266775.1 Austrofundulus limnaeus | reverse complement strand
GAGTATATGGTCAGGGTTAGGCTATAAAGTCTAAAAAACATGAATGGAAGTCAATGGAAGGTCCCCACAGGGTCAAGAAACAAACATGTGTGTGTGTGTGACTCATGTATGACGAATGACTCAGACACGCCGGCTGCTACCATGTTGGGCTCGTTGTGTAAACTGCCGCTGGCATCCCCTCAGGGACACAAACCTGTCCAGTGTCTCCTAACACAAAACATCACCCCCTTCGTGACCAAAGGGACACGTGGAAACTGCAGCAGCAGGACCAGTGGGGGTTTCAGGAACCAGAGAGTGTGTTTGTGTGCTTTTCTGATCAGTCATGACCCAGATTGGACAGAAAGTACAGTGAAGAAACGTGACTGCAGAAACAAGTCGTTTCATTCAAAGTGTTAGTTTCAAATTAACTGTGCTGTCCTAGTAATACTGCAATATTAATAACATGCATTTTATTTTCAAGCAACTTTCAGAACATCGAACAATAAATAGTAACAAAAAAAAAATCAAACAACGTTGACATATTTCAGCAGATGTGTGTTTAACCACGACTATACAGCAAGAGTCTATGTTCTGATTATCTGCTGGGAGAGCCTTCCAGAGGTGAAGTGAGGAGCAGATGATTATCTCCCATAGCAGACAGGTGGGCAGCTGGAGGTGTGAGGTGGTTGGATGTAGCCAAATTGAGATTTGGGTAAGTGGTTATAATTTGGGTGGGTTCGGAGTCGGTTCAGTGTTTTTTGAGTTAAAACAATTTAAAAAACACATTTCAACCAATCAATCATCATCTTGGTTTATAGCAACGCCTCCTGACCTTTCTCCATCTCTGATTGGCTATTGTCTTCTGCCAGGGCATTGACAAAAGAACTAGTGATGCCCTAATTATGCTAGTTTTAGCAGCAGCAGGTGAAACTGTGGTAAACCAGGCAGGACAATGCCAAAGTGAGAAAATACAAGAAGAGTTACAGAACAGAGTGAAAGCGACAATAATCCATTGATTAGATGGTAAATGGACTGTACTTATATAGCACCTTTCTATCCATCCAGGACACTCAAAGCACTTCACACTACAGACATTCACCCATGCACACACACATTCACACACTGATGGTGGCAAACTACAATTGTAGCCACAGCTGCCCTGGGGCGCACTGACAGAGGCAAGGCTGCCATACACAGGCGCCACTGGACCCTCTGACCACCAGTAGGCATGGCGGGTGAGGTGTCTTGCCCAAGGACACAACGACTGAGTCGACTGGACGGGAATCGAACCGGCGACCTTCGGTTCCAGGTCGACTCTCCTAACCACTCTACCACAGCCGCCCCAGATGGATTGATTGGACAGGTTTTTGTGTTGTGATGGTTTGTAACAGGTTTTTGGGCTAAAAATCTCAACTATCTGGGAACACTGGTTAGTTCTTGCAGGACAAGAATAATGTGGTTATGACTGGTTATAATAATGACAGATGAAGTAAGGACTTGAGAGGGAAATCAAAGAGAAGAGATTTACAATGTTCATTGAGATGTTACCAAGGAGTAAACAAATATGGTAGCTGAACTTGGAGAGATGAGCAGTCATCATTTGTGTTACTCAGAACAAAAAGTAAACAAACCACATCACATTATTTATGTGAACTATGAAGTACAATGAAGAATAACACACTGGGGAGAACAGGAAGCAATGAACAAAATATTGAGGAAGCAGCTTCAGTTTTGGAAAAACTTGACGGCTGCTTCTGCACCTTTGAGGTAAACCTCAATTTTTGTTGAAGCAAATTTGATGGGAACACACAATTAATGAATAAGATGGAAGGGGTTTGGAGAAAATGTAGAGTTCGGTGTCATCTGCATAGCAATGAAAATTTATATTTAATTTGCAAAAAATATATAATAATAAGTCAGACTAACCTAACCAACTAACTAACCTAATCTTCCTAACAGAATCATTTGAAGGGCTCCTTACAATGAACAATACTAACTGATTTGCAGACAGTAAAAAGCCGTTTGTAGAGACAATCGCTCCTTTGCTTTTTCAAGGAAAGCAGGCAGAGGGGGAGGTTGGGTTCCACGTAACAAAAACATGCCCACATGACGTGATGATGTAATGTGTTCAAATTTGAACATCTCTATGAAATAAACAGATTGTCAACATCAGGATCCCCTCAAAGAGCCAATCATTCATCCCATCTCTAAAATATGTGTTCAACAAACGTGGCTCGAGGACAGAACCCTGAGGATCCTCAGGTATCACTGAAAATGGTTTAGATTTATACGTTTTGATCTGAATCTACTGGGGTTTGAATTCAAAAACTTTAAAGCGTTAACTATTTGACTGCGGACAACACAAACTTAAGTTCAACAGATTTAGTAGCATTTTCAAAAGAAAGGCAGAGCTTGAAAAGCCTTACAGCAGTCCTGAGCAACCTTGTTGGAAATCAGATAAGACATCTGTCTACTTCAGCCTGATTAGAAGTAGTAGTGATATAGTCCAATTAGAAAATCAGAAATCTACTTTCAGAAATAAATGCAAATCTTTCCATCTTGAAAGAGTGGTGACATAAACTGTATGAACTGATCATTCTCTCAGAACATATTCAAAATGTAAAAAAAATAAAAGAAAACCACTAATTACATTAATATATTTACATCCGGATCAGAACCATTTTTATTGTCCTTTGTCAAAAAGTGAGCTCAAATACACCGGCCGCTTGTGCAAACCTTGAAGCAGTGGTAATATACTGAAAAAAAAATTGTCCAACTTTCTGAACATTATTAAGTTCTCTCCACTTCTGAATAATTTAATATATTTTGCAGGCTCTTCCAGAGCTGATGAAAACATTCCTGTAGTTTCATCTGTCATCTGAACATTTCAACTGAATGGACAACAGACTTAATCTGGGCGAAGATGGATTTTTGGCTGACGTTCGTTGCCCTGCCTGGGTCACGACGCACGGCACCATCTCATGACGAGACAGTTGGCTTCCTACCAACGTCCCGCAGACTGAGACGTGTGTCCACTCCCTGCTGCTCTGGCTTTCTCTCGTCCTTTTACTGCTTCTCCAACATCAGTGTCACGTCTCGGGCTTCTCACATTCTGATGGTTTCCAACTCAACTTTCTCACATTTCTGATCCGTGACTGTCTCTGCAGATATCATTCTTCTTTGGTGAGTTTTATCCTTGGCAACCCTCTGTCTCCGTCTCCTCTCGTTCTCGCAGAGACCCTGCAGCCAGGATGACGAGCTGTGCTGATGAGCAACAGAGCACTTCAAGTGTGCCATGAAGGAGAGGAAGCAAAAGCTGACCGATAGTTTATCGCAGCACGAGAAAACAAATCTTGTCAACTTTACTTTAAGATCATGACCTAAATAAAATCTATAATTAGTTTTTTCCACACATCTGTTAAATCACAGTGAACAGATTTACAGTCAGTGATTAAAGGCAGAGTGACTCAGTTCAGCTACTAATTCAGACAGTTTGTTGTAAATTTAATGATAAAATGGTGGTTTCAGCAACCTTTCACCTTCCATAATAGATCATTTGCTGGATGTGAAAAAGAATTATGTCTTTACAGATTTGATTTTCTACTTAGGCTAAAATGTTCATGAATAATTGCCTTTCCAACAAGAATGATTTCTACAAACTAAAATACAAGACATTTCGAGATGTAGGAGAATGCATTAATCATTACTGCCGTGACTGCACTGACTTCTTTTCCTTTTTTGGGTTTGGAAAATAATTTCATGTGGTAAACTATAAAGAGGAAATGGGTATTGTGGTAAGATGATGCACATTTAGAACTGTGGTTTCTGAAGCTGCTGTGGTGTAAAATTGGAGGAGAAATAAAGGATTAAAGATCTCCTTGAAGCAGTGCTCACCTGCCTCCTGTAAATGCCTGAATTTTAATGACATCGCGGCCATTTTGGTCAACCCCTTGAAAGTAATCATTCTCTCTCATGCATCGTCTTATAAGATGAGAATGTGTTGAGGATCGCATGATATCTGTAAAACGGACTGACTTGTGGACACTTTTGAGTAGGGGTCAGTTCAATCAGGTATGGCGGCCATCTTGAACTGGATTGACTGCAAACGTTTATCAGTTGTAGACTAACGTCCAATAACTACTTCCTGAAAATTGCATTACAATTCATCCAAAATGTATTTTTCCAACAAATCTCTAGGGTTCACTCCAACAGTTTAATGCTCAGAGTATGTTAGGTATCAATCCTAGCCAGAACCACGCTAAATTAAAGCTCAGTAGCTGTAAAATGTAATGATGTATAACATACATTTTTGTGTTTGATAAGATTTAGCTGTAGCAGCCATCTTAAATCAAGTTAGCTCCTGTAGGTTATCAGTTATAAATGGACATTCAATGATTATGTTCTGAATGGGTCATTAAAATTCATCCAGTGGGTCATGAAATATTTTGCTGACCAACAGACCATCAGATGTATCTTGCCTTTTGGCCGCAGGCAGTAAAAAACAAAGACAGTATGAAAAGGGGTAAATGGTGGACACCCCAGGAGGGAGGTCTTCATGCTGCCCTGGATGCCCTGGTATTCAGAGCCTTTTGTGTGGACTAAAGCTGTGCCTTATTGCTCCTAAACCATCCCATCATGTCACTCAGGAGGATTAAAGCGGCTAAAGCTCCCCCTTCATTTCACAATCAGCCGCTCAGGAATCACCGACTGACAGCAGAAAAAAAGATTTAAACTCTGCATGCATGTTAGTGACATTATACGTGAAATACTGCATGCAGACCGAGCAGAAAACCAAACTGGTGAAAAACAGAAACTGTGTTGGGACCAGAATCTCACCAACCACTCACCTTCCTATCATAGTGGAGTGCTGCTGCACAGCAGCCTCCAGGAGGCGCTCCAGGATGGTCCATTCTCCCATGGCTGGAGCTGGGAGGCATCCACTGGGTACAGGAACTCAAGCAGGACCCCTCAGTCAGCAGGTGAACGGGTGTTAAAGTGCTGCACTCCAAGTCTTAAAGTCCACTTGTTGTATTGCGATGAGGTAGTTGCTTCAGGAGGATCTCAGACTCTGAAGATGCTCAGTGACATCACGCTGGTCTCCACAGCTTCACGCTCCTTTCTGCAACCCTTAAGTGATTGGATTGTGTTGCTTCCTACACACACGTCGTAATGCACTTCCTCCTGGGAGTGTGTCTTCCCTCGCCTCCCTCCTCTGGTCTGCGTTTACCTCCTGAACAGCTGCTCTGCCATATGTTCTCTCACACACCTGGTCTAAAAGAGACCAGGCTCTCATCTACTCCTGGTGACTTTTAGGAAGCAGCCAGAGTTTGTGCAAACACACATCCATCAGCTGCACACTAACACTCCTCCTTTCCACACTCATTCTCTGACAGCATCTCGTAGTAACTCTGTCCAGGCTCAGGTCCACACGCTCAATTGAGCCGGAGGAGCCAGGGCTGTTTCTCTGCTCGTGCTTCTCTCCTCCATCCTCTTTATTCCTTCTTTTCACCCTTCTTCCCTCCTCCTCAGTCTTCTCTGTTGTTTCTCCCTGATATTTTCCAGAGACTCCTTCTGTTCCTCCCCCCTGTTGCTCCTTCCTGCTCTCCTGGCGTAGCTCAGGAGGAATGAAGCATGGTGCTCCTCCGCTTCGCTGTGAGACTTTCCTCCCTCTGTCTCTGTGTGTCTCTCAGCATGCTTTATGGGAGGCAGCTTTCCCTTTCTTCTCGTTCCTTCATCTTTATTCCCTCTCAGCCTCTCTCTCTCTCTGTTTGCCTTCACCTGCCTCCGTCTCCCTCTTTCTCTCAGAGCCAGTAGGCAGTCAGACCAAGCGTGTGTCTAGAGGATTAGCGAGGAATCATCTCTCCGCTCCTCCCCAACCCCTCTCACTCCCTCTAACTCACTCACTCTCCATCACCGTGCTTATCCCCCCCCTCCTCTTCCTCACTCTGCACATCCTCTTCATCTCTTTCTACTCAGACCACCACCAATACAAAAACATTTTGCATTTTACTCTCACCCAAAATTGTATTCTTTGTCTATCTTTATGCCATCCTCTGGTTTATTGCTGCTTACATACATAAACACATGCATTTGTTCTTCTATCCTCATGGGGACTTTGCTTTGACTTCCATTCATTTCTATAACCTAACCCTGACCCCTTACCCTAAATCTAACCACCGCAGTACAAACCTGACCCTAAGCCTAACCTAAAGTCAATGCACACTTTGGTCCTAAACCCAACCCCAGACCCACTAATGGCATTTCCCCCAATGGGGACCGGCTTTTGTCCCCATAATGGGTACTCAGAAGGTTGTGTATACCAGGAAAATGGTCAAAAATTGTTCCCAACATGAAAAAAAAAAGATGTACACACTTGGTTTTTCTATCCTCGTGGGGACTTTGCATTGACTTTCATTCATTTTCCAGTCACTCTATAGCCTAACCCTGACCCCTTACCCCAAACCTAACACCCCCAGTACACACCTGACACTAAATCTAGCCAAAACTCATTCACACCTTGGTCAAAAATCTAACAGCTCACCCAAAATCAGCATCTTTATCTGTGGGGACCCAGTTTTGTTCCCCATGAGGAGCATTGGGTTCCCACAAGTGTGTGTTTTTCTGGAAAATGGCCCCCATGATGTAGCAAATACACGTCCAAACACACACACTGAGGACTTTGTATTGACTTCCATTCATTTTTGTAACTGTATCAATGCCTAAACCAGAATTTTTTCCTAAAATTAACCATTACAGGTCTACAGTTAACCCTAACCTGAACTTAATTCACACCGTACCTCTAAAGCTGACTAGTAAAGAGCAGCAGAGCTGCAAACAAAGCGAGGACATTGAAGAGGTCCTCACTTTGATAGTAACTATGGAGCAAATGGTCCTCACTCTGTTGTCAAAACAATGACACGCACACACCGTGTCATTCAGACAGCGCTGGGAGAGGCAGAGATGTGCTGAGGCTATGCGAGGATACTGAGCCTACACAGGGGAGTGTGTGACAGAGTCATGATGAAATCATGAAGAAAACTGAATCAGTGGTAGTCATTAAAATTTGGAGCCGTTTGCTCAGAGGATGCTCCATATCACTCAGTCATGCACACATAACAAAAACTAAAAAATAAAAACTGTGCAACTAAACCAAAACAACATTATGCTTGACCAAATATGTAGGAACTATCAATTAGCCTCATGGGTGTAATGAGCCCAACAACTGGTCAGTAAATGTCAGGACGTACGTGAGAAGTCCACGGTCATGTTCTGAGGATGACTTGGGAAATTCACACCACTAGTGGAATTAACAATATAATTACAGGCAAATTACACAATTAAATTAGAGAGACAATGTTTTTTATTAACTGCAACGTGTGCAGCGGAGGACTAATGAAAGCAGTAGAACGAAATGCCTAAATCAGTTTTATACTGAAACGGTCATGTTTTCAGGGTTCCTGCACATTTCTGCTCCAGAGACCAATAAAAAACAGAGCTTAAAAAATTTCTAGTTGTCTCAAATAACTACTCTTACAAGGGTTCCAGTCTTCAAAACAAAATAATATACATTTTATAAAACTGTTCCAATTTATGGTAACAGAAACGTGCTTCGGGGCAACTCCTTTCTTCACCAAAGGCACAGCTAACATCAAACATGTATGAATCTGCAAACATTATCAAGAGGTTTTCAATCAGTACCTCAAAAACAAGAATACTGAAGGACAAATCCTTAAAAGTCAAGGATTTATGTAAACGATAAATGTCTTTAAAGAAACTCATTGCAAAACCAAAAATAAAACGTTTTATCCTGACCTGTATCAGATGAGCGTAGGAGTTTACTCCAGTAGTTTTCCAGATATATTGATATATAATCCACACGGCAGACAGGTGTGGGCCAGATCTGGCAATGACGGTACTGTTTTTTAAAATGAAAAGCCACAAATAGCCCAGTTGTGGTTTGGTTTATGAGGTGCTGGCCCATGCATGGACCACCTCTGGAAAACCATATCTAAACCACTAAAGGTGCCTTCATTCTTTGTGGTACTTAGGCCAAATGTTGTGTGTGGGCCAGAACTGGGCTAGACAAATTTTTGGTATGTTGGAATTCTGAAATGCGTGTTCTCACCTCAAATCTGCGTAAAACCATGAGGAAGTTCGAGTCACACGACTGACCTACATTAGCTTTAGACTGTAGGCAAACAAATACAGCAGAATGTGATGAGCAAACAAGCAAAAGACATTGGTTAAAACACAAATATTAAGAGAAACAGTAAAACTTACTCTAACCCCCAAACAACTTTTCCATTTCCTGTCGTTTCAGCTGTTTTCACAGCTAAACAAAAGCCTGTGTTAGCCGTTCATAAACTTTGCTTACATATGTTTAAGCTATGGACAAATGAACCATTCTTTTAAAAATGTGCTGATTTGGTTTCTTACTTCAGAGATTATTTACTGAGCAGTCTTAATGACATCACCATGAGTATCTTTAAACTATGAACATTAGGCAAATAGCGACTGAAAACATTAGCAAAGAGCTAATCTGGAGCAGAAAGCAACACTAAAACCGATGAACTTTGATGGATAGTTTTTAAAGACATCTTGTTCAACTAAAAATTCAACCAATATTGAAGATTTTGTAATATATTTCTTTTGCAAAACTGCTTTATTGCAAGAGTTTTATCCTACATTGAAAAGTTCAGATGTTTTTCTCCTTTTACCTGAATTTACCTGCTGCACAATGCTTTTTGTGTCCACGTGTCTCTGCTTGTGCCAAACTACAGGTTAGGAGGTGAAAGACGCCTAAAGTCTGATCATTTCTAGCTTTTAACATCTCAGACTGAACACTGACAATCAGACATATTTTACTCAGCGACGTCTCTATTCCGAGTCTTTTTAATAATTTCCTCAGTCACTCCTCGGCTCCTCAGACCCAAGGAGTAATAATCTAATCTGTAATGAGTGACTGCACTCACGTAATCCCTCCTGCCCCCATGTCAAGACAATCTGGACGCAGTGTGCCTCACACGTGAGGAGAGGAGGGCAGAGACGAGGAAATAAACACAGAAGACTTGGCTGTAATCCGTCTCTGTCACAGCAAGACACCAAGAAGTTTCTCTACCCTTGTAGGGTGATGGTGCAGTCAACAGATTAAACTCCATCTATTGGTTGGCTGTCAATTTAGTACAGACTACAGTATCCACACTGCACCCTAAACTTTCTGCAAATATTGATGTTTGCAATCAATATTTAGTCTGAAGATGTACAGAACTGAATGATAAAACATTATGAGTGACAGATTGTATTTGTTTACAAAAACACAAAATTTACATTTCTTACATAATTGTTGCCATTATGGCCTTTTGTCTATAAAAGAAAAGTGCTAACAGGAAAACACTTTTTTTAAAATGGCTTATAAGAAGACATTTATCCATCTTCAGGATTTATTTCTGTTCTGGTGTCTTTCCTAGCCACCATGTTTTTAGTTTATGGGAGCAAGATTTTAGTTTATTAAAGCAAGTTTTTTGTGGACGGAAGCATGTTTTTTGTGTACGGGAGCATGTTTCTTTGTGTACGGGAGCATGTTTCTTTGTGTAAGGGAGCATGTTTTTAGTGTACGGGAGCATGTTTTTAGTGTACGGGAGCATGTTTTTGGTGTACAGGAACATGTTTTTAATGTACGGGAGCATGTTTTTGGTGTACAGGAACATGTTTTTAGTGTACGGGAGCATGTTTTTTGTGTACGGGAGCATGTTTTTTGTGTACGGGAACATGTTTTTAATGTACGGGAACATGTTTATGGTGTACKGGAACGTTTATGGTGTACGGAGCATGTTTTTGGTGTACGGGAACATGTTTTTGGTGTACTGGAACGTTTATGGTGTACGGAGCATGTTTTTGGTGTACGGGAGCATGTTTTTGGTGTATGGGACCATGTTTTTGGTGTACAGGAACATGTTTATGGTGTACGGGAACATGTTTATGGTGTACAGGAACATGTTTATGGTGTACGGGAACATGTTTATGGTGTACGAGAACTGTTTTTGGTGTACGGGAACAAGTTTTTGGTGTACGGGAGCATGTTTATGGTGTACGAGAACTGTTTTTGGTGTAGGGGACCATGTTTTTGGTGTACGGGAACATGTTTATGGTGTACGGGAACATGTTTATGGTGCATGGAAGCATGTTTTTTTTGTGTGGGGGAGCATCTTTTTAATGCATGGGAGCATGTTTTTGGGAGCATCGTTTTAAGAGTATGGGAGCGTGGTTTTAGTCAATGGTAGCATGTTTTTTCCTTGATGGGAGCATGTTTTGGTGTATGGAAGTACGTTTTTAGTTCATGGGAGCATGTTTTTGGTGTATAAGAGCATGTTTTAGTGTAAAGAAGCATAGTATTTATACTTGACACTTAAATTGGTACAGTATCCTCCAAAAGAACATGTGGCAGTACACTTCATAACTTGTAGAAATATTGTCAAAGAGAACAAACGCTTGACAAACAAACTATTTGAATGGAGCTTGGTGGGCACAGCACACGTCAATTAAAAAACTGGGAGGTGCACAACCAGGCGCTGCGACACTGTGATGCTGGTATACAGGGTGGGGACGGTGTGATTGTGTGCCCTGCATCATGTTCAATGCATCAACTATAAAGCTAGTATACCGCAACTCTTCCACAACAACGAAGCGACTCAGAGATAATTTAAATCTGTTTCAACAGGTAAGATACTCATTACTCATAGCATTTCCACAAAACTCTACTTCAAAATGTCAGTAAAATCAACCTGAATTAGAGTTAGTTTAATGTTACAAAGAGCTGATGAGCTCTATGGTAAATCCTTTAAGTGGAAAAGAAGAGGACAAGGTTTATTAGGAGCAGACGGGAGCTTTGAGTCAACAGGTTAATTCATCAGCAGGTAATTTGTGTAAAAATGTTACTAAAGCCTCTGAAACCCGATCAGGTTCAGCAGGTAATTCACACTTTACTGAGTGACGGGAGATCAAGTGATTTACCCTGCTTCATGGCAGGGGGCGACTCCAAAGGTAAGATTAAATTTTTACACTGATTAATGGATAATAAGCTTTGTCCGAGCTCCAGACACTGAAGGCAATTATGGTTTTAGACCTGCAGGCTTAAGTGTCAGCCCATGTCCTAACACCCATCTCAGTTTAAATAATAAATTCAACTAAATCACTTTTTACATAGTTTTAATTAAGTGAAATATAAAATACCTAAATGTGTTGTTTCATTTCTGTATTTTTAGTTGTTTTTCTTTGGAACTGCAGAGGAAACACTGAAAAACTGGACATGATTAAAGAAATCAGCTGCAGTTTTGGCAAACAGCTTCTGGACTAAGCTGTGCTGTAATGCTGAACTAAACGTTCATTAGATTCTAGTTACCAGATTAAAATGCAAATGCTTTTAAAGTCTCTCAAAGAAACAAAAAGTGTGTGTGTGTGTGTGTGTGGTAACCTCAGAACCAATCTACTTACAGGTAAAATAAACCAGGTAAAACATGAATAAATGATGAAATGGATTAAAATACTCCACGAGGCTGCTGACCCTGTGCTGAACCTAAACCCAGACTCTGGACTCGTACTCAGACTGAAGTTCAGCTCCGACACAGAGACACTTTGATCATTTACACAGCTCCTATATCTGCCTGGTTCACATTAAAGTTTAAAAATAGAACAAAAAGAAACATGGGTTCTGCGGTTTGTTATAGATTTTATTTAACGTTGTTGCAGGCGATTATGTGATCTCTCTAAACGCTCTCTTCTCCACATATTTCACCTTCAGTCTCCTCTTGAACCTAAAAGAAAAAAACATAAGAGTCAAAAAGTGTTTTACACAGTTTGCACCTTAATAATCTCAGAGGTGTGGGTCGGTTAAAGCTAACGTAAAGCTGATGTCCTTACTTGGCTCTTTCTCTGGGTTCGATGAGGTTTCTTTTCTGCAGACTCTTGAAGCGATCTTTGAGGATGCTGCCCTCTGGCTGCAGAGTCACGACATTACAAGAGTTAAAAGGACAGGCAAGTTCAGACAAAGTCCCTCTGCTCTGAATAAACATGTGATTCCTAAACAAATCAGTTAATCCTCAATAAAAAGGCTCAATTAGGTTTTACACTAAATGATAATGGTGATGATAATTATTCACTAGCAAAGCTTAAACTAATGATTCAATTAGAACAAAGCTGAGACGGTACAAACTGCTGATGGTAAAACAAAACTAATTTTATGGATTATTAATATTTTCACCAAAACTCCAAAAAGAGAAGCAGGACAACGAGGAAAAAGAGGTGATGGTGGACGCTCTTAAGGCTGGGAATGGAGGTGAATTTTTCGGCAGTTTGTGAATCTGAAACACTGAATTTGAATTTTGAGCAATTTTTAAAATATCACAAAAAGAAAAAATGCAAATCAGACGTGTTTCCATCATCTGGCTTGGAGCGAATCAACCAGGCTACACAAAGTAATTACGTCAGACGATGTTACACATGGCTGTAGTGAACAGGAAACAGAAGTCACACACTCGCTGGTAGATACACATCTCAGGTTAATGGAGAGAAGTTTTCAGAAAGTGTTGATATGTTTGGGCCATGTTACATGCTGTCTGGAGACGCAGAGAAAGAAATGTAATTTTCTTCACGTTAAATGTGTTTCCATCTCTCCTTTTGAGCATTAACTCAAAAACCACCTCAAACGAGCAAAAAAAAAAAAAAAACGTTTGTGTTTCCATTCACACTTTCTAATGTGATACTTTAAAATGCGCAAAACCAATGATGGAAACACGGCTGCTGCTTCGAGCTCATATTCAAAGATTTTGTCGAAGATCTTATTTACACAACGCAGTTTTAAAAGTGAAACCGTAGGTTTTCTAAAGCGTTCTGCCATTTTTTTCCAACACCAAAGCTTTTTGAATCCATGTCTCAGAGTGGAGGCTTTCACACCCAGTATCAGCGAGTGAAATCGAGTCTGTACTGACGGCTGCAGGCGATAGTTTTTCTGCACTTGCAGAAATAGATGAACAGTAGGACTGAAACGATTCCTCGAATAATTCGAGTAATTCGATTACAAAAAATTCCTCGAGGCAAATTTATCTGCCTCGAAGCTTCGTTAAAAAAAATACATACTGTTATAATCAGCGCACTTTCGTCCGCCCAGACTGTTATATGTGTTACACACAATGCAACGATGTTAGCGCTTCCGCTAACAAGCGCTAACATTTACACTGTCAACGCGTCACGCATGTATGCTTGCTAAGCGCTATATTTAGCTTTAGAAGAAAACAAAGAGTGCCGAAACGAAGAACTCAGAAAACGACAAATTATAAAAAGCATGGGAACACTTAAAACTATACAGAAAAGACGACAACGAGCAACGCTCTGCACATCCACGATGTTTCTGCACCGGAACAAAAACAGCGGCAGCATGTACTGAACGCGTCCGGAGTTAACAGGTATCATTCAAGTTCCCTTCGGTTACCTAAATCTGTGATAATCTGTCAGGTTACAGAGGTACAAGGAGGAAGTATATTTAAGTTAATGTTATTTGTGCTGACTAATCATGGTGACCTGGCAGGGTTTTATTAAACAGTGTGTAAGTTGTGTGATTTAAAACAATGCTTACTGTAAGTTTGTCAGATAAAAATAAAAGCACAGCAACAGATTGACAGCTTGAGCTGAAACACTTATTTGTTGATATGCTTTTATCTTAGTTTAAATGATACTTGGAGTAAATATTTCAAGTTTAAAAGTATTTATTGAAGATGGATTTTTTAAATTATTTGCTGCTGCTGCTTCGTATGATTTTAGCCTTCATTATACTGTCATATTTGTTTTTAGCTGAGCAGTAAAGACTAAATTTTTATTGCCTAAATGGGAACCCTGCATCAACCTAATAACAGTCTTAAAATAATTTGTTACAATTAACAAGTGAACTCTACAACACTCAATTGCAACATCCAAATGTTTATGTTACCCTTTTTACTTATTAAATTTCAAAACAAAAAAGACATTCAATTTTCCAATCCATAACAATAAATTTATGCATTTAGTTTTTTCAGTGATTGTTAAAATGATTCAGTGACAGAGTGTTTTTAATTAAAGCCTCCTCAAACCACATAAATACAAACAAATGGAGTTTAAAATGCATTAATTAATACAACTGGTATTGTAATTTTACTTTGATTGCAGCAGGGTCATCAGGTGTATATTACCCCTTCACAATATTAAATAATTGTATTTCTCATAAAATAAGCTTAAATAATTACTGCAGAACATGACAATTTTTTAAAAATCTGATTACTCGATTAATCGTCAGAATAATCGATAGATTAATTGATTTCTAAAATAATCGTTAGCTGCAGCCCTCATGAACAGTAATAATGGTGGATTACAAAAATCTCAGTGCCGGCTGGTGACCTGACTACAGCACAGCATTACAATCTAAATATGACAATTTTTCACACTCAACATTGGAAAATCTAACATTTCCTGAGATCATTCACGTGTAAATTAGAGTGAGACAGATGAAAAGTGTGATCCTGGCTTAAGAAATGTCAGAAACCACAAAATAAAAGGAAAAAAAAGGTAACTGATTGTTAGTGACGCACCTTGAGTTCTCGCAGGGAGCCAGATAACTCATCACTTAACTTCACCTCCAGGTCTGGATTCTGGAATCTAAAAACACAAAGAAAAAATATTTACGATATTTCACTGCCAAACCAACACTCAGACATCCAGGAGTAAAATGTTTTGTTTTTGTAATAAGTTTGTTTTGTTTTAGTGTCTAAAAGTTTTGAAAACATGTCATCAGTTTTTTAATGTGACTTCAGATTAACAGACTGAACATTTGTAAATCTGAAGACGACACCTCCATGATGTGAAATATGGAGCTTTTCAGAAACAATAACACAAACTTGGTTTGTAATCATATTTATTGTTTCCACTCATTGATTCTTTCAGCCCCTGATCACATGTAGGTACATACTTGAGTTTCCCGAGGCGTCGGGGTTGAGATTTCTGGGCCTCCTGCTTGATCTTGCGTTCCGTCTGTTTCCTCTTGGTCTTCTGCTCCTGCTGTTTGATGGAGGCTTTGATGGAGCGAAGCTGGAAGAGCTGCTGCTGCTGCGAGTTCTGTTGTCTGCTGGACAGTCGCTGCTGCTCCTGGAGTCACAGCAACAACAAGACAAGCACCATGTTGACTGGAAGCTTTTAAGAATAACAGCAGGACAAATGAAAATGTCACTTTTTAACAAAAGGAACCGTTTCGTAAAGAAAAAACATTATTTTCAAACATTTCCGGTGAACGGCTGATATCAGTCTGTGAACCGTTAGTGAGAAAAACACTTTTAATGTTTATAAACTTAGAGTGTCTACAGATAACGCATGTCAAAATGAAACCATAAAGCACAAAAAAAGTCTGAATTTAAAGCTTTCAGTAATTTGTACCTTAATTTTTTCTATTTTTTCTTTCTTTCTCTGTTTCTCAGTCTTCTTCTCAGCCACTGTGATGGCAGCCACAGTCTCTTCATCGTCCTCCTTGTTGTCAGGAGCTGCTTCCTCCTCCTCTTCCTCCTCCTCTATTAAACCCTCCACTGCTTCACGGAGAGTTGTTTCCTAAAAATAAATAGAAACATCATTTAGATAAACAAGCTGCACCCAAAATAAAACCGTTACATGAGGTCATTTATCTGCACCTCTGTAGCTATGTCTTCCTTCTTGACAGCCAGCTGTTTCTCTATCCGGTCTTCTTGTTTCTTTCTCTTCACCTCCACGTCGTGAGCTTCCTGAAGCAGCGCCTGGTTTACACAGAGATAATAATTTTAAAAAAAAGGTAAAATGTGTTTTAATGGCGCGACATGAGGTTTTAAACGTTTAATCTGAAGGCACAGGGTTACCTGGTGGGAGATGAAGTCGGGGTTGTAGGATCCACCGGAGGCGATCACCTCCACAGCAGGGAGAACGGACGGCTTCTCGTTCAGCTTCTCTGGACGCTGAAGGAACAAAAACACATTTCTGTTCACAAACAGGCGCCTCGTGTCTGAGTTTAAACTCATCGGTGTTTCATCTCACCTTCACGCGCTTCTTGCCCGTCTGCTGAAGATACCAGGGATCAGCTGTGTCTTTGGCTGCAGAAACAGAGGAATAAATGAGCACATGCTGCACAGCATTTATAAAACTTTTAATTCTAATATGAATAAAAACAACTGAAATCTGACAAACAGGGTTCCCACACCTTGGTCAACATCAAATTCAAGGACCTTTCAAGGACTTTCCAGTACCAATTCCCTTAAATTAAAAAACCACGCGCAACGGCAATTGCCTACTGCTACCGCAAAATTTTACCAATAAACAGGCATATCATGTAAATTCAATGAAAAACTGAACAACATAGAAGTTGTTGAGTCAGAATCATTGGGCCTCATGCAGGAACATGTTCGTATTCTTATCCTAAATTTCTCGTATTCTTATCCTAAATTTCTCTTACTTTTGTTCGTACGAAGGGTTCGTACGAACATGTCACGTCAGATTCAACAAACTCTTCTATCTTCAGGAAAAGTGCGTAAATGAGCTGCGTAAATTCCACCTGTTTGTTTCCAGCTGCTCGTGCACGCGAGAGATTAGCATAATTA
>NW_013952523.1:519147-524502 GCF_001266775.1 Austrofundulus limnaeus | reverse complement strand
GCGTACGAACGGTTCTTGCATGAGGCCCAATGACGTCAGTTTACCGTAATCCTGAGTTATCCACTGCAACAAATTTAAGTTTTTTTTATTTATAATTTATTTTTTTAAAAGATGATGAAAATCGGTCGTGAATAGAGAATTTCAATCCCCAAAAAACATTCAACGACTTCCAAGGACAAGTGTAATTTTGGCTGTTTACACAAACTTTCCAGGGCCTTGAAATATATACCATATATATTTTTTTCAAATTCAAACTTTCAAGAATTTCAAGGACCCGTGGGAACCCTGGACAAATCTTCAAATCAATTCAGCTGAATGAAAAACTGACTTGGATGGTGACTGAAACTGGACTAAAAACTGATCCAAACATAAAATCAAGCTCTGCTCTCCTGAGTCATCAGCACAATCTGACCACCAGCTTCTGTAAACTGTCCTATAACAGGGTCTCAAACTAATTAATAATGACCTTAAGCTAATTTCAGCTTCATACTAGCTAAAAACAATCCCAAAAAGTCATGTTTGTGAAAAAAGATAACTGGTTCTATAACAGATACAACAGGGCTCTGCTGTAAAAGGTTGATAAAATAAAAGTTTAACATTTGTGAAAAAAACTGCATCAAATGTTCAGAAGCACTTTCAGATTAAACTCGATAATCTGCTAATCTCACACTGCCTATACTTCCTCAGATTCCAGATGAGCTCCACGCTGGGTTTTACATTCCCATGAAAGAAAACCTGGATGATCAGCAGATGGAGAACAACCCATCACTCACACTCTTGTCCCCATAAGTTGTAATAATCTCTGTCTGGGTTGTTGTTGGCCTCTGCTACGGTCTTTTTCACGCTCCTGTCGACGGGCCGTCTGTTCAGCAGCAGTCTCTGTCTCCGTGGAACCACACCTCTCGCTGCCAGCTGCTCGGCCTTCTGAGCGATGCGACGCAGTTTCTTGGCATTACGTTGCTGGCCTGCCAGTACACTGGAGGGGTGAAGACAGAGTAAATAGTTAAGTTCATAACAAGAAAACAGAGGGGATGGAAGATAAACACACACTGCGCTACTGGATGTGTGTGTTTTCACATCCTCAGATCCCAGGACCTTGTTCACACAACAGTTGCCTGAGCTCCTGTGTGTCATCTTCACATTTCCTCCAGAGGAAATACTGGGAGCGCAAGGATGAGATCATCACTGGACACACACACACAGTCCTTCACATTGATGAAGCTTTATTTCTGTTAGCAGCACGTTGTGTTTCGTCTTCCTCACAGTCTGATTTTAAAAAGTTGTCCCAGGACGTGTGTGTGTTTGAGCGTGTGTGATTACATGTTTAACAAGGTAGGACAGTGATCTTGACTTGTTTGAACCAATGAGGGTCTGAACCCTTATAGACCTGCAGATAACACTCCACAGTGAGCCAGCTGTCTAGTTCTGGTTCAAGTTTGGATATTCTTTGTTTGCTATTTGAAATACACCGCCTGGACCAAAAAAAAAAGTCACCACCAGAAAAATAGGTCACACACTAATATTTAGTTAGACCGCCTTTAGCTTTGATTATAGCACAAATTCACTGTGGCATTGTTTTGATAAGCTTCTGCCATGTCACAAGATTTACCTCTGAAGTTTCCTGCATACTCCCTCCGAACTGCCGACATGGGTTCAGATTGTCGCAGTGTCATGACGAAAATTGCTTCATTCAGTTGGCATTGGGCACTGCGGGGTTGTGCGTGCGCGTGTGTGTGTTGGGGTGGGGTGGGGTGTCTGCCACAGATAACAGAGGAGGGGGGACGGGGAGACGAGTGGTGAAATTATTTCTTAAGTTTATCTGACTTATTTAATTTTATTTATTGTTTTTATCGTCCTGCAGGCTCTCAGAAAAAAAATATTTTAAGCTGAGTTTTTGATAAAAATCGTTAGATTACCGTATTTTTCGGACTATAAGCCGCGACTTTTTTCCTGAACTTTGAACCATGCGGCTTATGGTCCGGTGCAGCTTATACATGGATTTTTTTTCTTCAGCCACCAGGGGGCTCTCATGCTCCATTTGCTTCAACCACTCGCTTCAAAAAAAGAAGAAAAAAAAAGAAAAAAGCGATCGCTTCCAGAGCCGACTGTTGTACCAGGAAGCAGCAATTTAAAGATAGTCAATGGCCAAAAACTCATAAAAGGGGATAAAACAGACATTTTTCACGGTGGAATCTGACTGAYAAAAACTTTGGAGCTTAATCCAGGACCAGTTTGTGGATAGAAGTCGAGTGAAGAGCCACTGACCTTTTTTTCCCTCATTGCACTCCCCGGGGAAGGAATCCCATGCAGTGATGTATGCTGGAGCGGGAGGGCTTTCCCAGCAGCTGACTGACGGGGATAAATCATTCACATCAACTGGCCGAATGCGAAGATCGACATTTCCTGATGTCTGCCAGTGGATTCTAACAGCGTGGAGCAGAGTGAATGAGTCCACCATCACCAATGGGTTCTGAAAGGCTGGACTGCTACGTGAAGAGGACACCACAGCTTCAGAACCAGCCCGGGAGGACAGCGACACAGAAACTGAACAGGTACCGCTGTGTGACGCAGCTTGTTTAACTCCGACACTGAAGAAGAGGACTTCGATGGTTTCAGTGCGCCGGAAGACGATGAATGAGACGTTTTGTTGGATCAGAAACTGTTAAAGAAAACTACCAAAATAAGGTCAGTTAAATTAACTGTATTCCTCTGAACTTTACCGGTAATTTCTAAAGGTTTGCTTTTTATGTTTTAATTCCAGAACTCTCGCCTTTTTTTCCCGAGAGTTTTATTTATTTATTTTTTTTCACTGATGATGAAGAAATAAATAAACTAAAGAAGCTAATATTTGGTTTCATTTTCTACTGAAGTGACAAAAAAAAAAAAAGCAACACAGAACAGATCCCACTGTGTGATGCAGTTTTCGCAGCTCGTTTAACTCCGAAACTGAAGAGGACCGCTTACTGATGGGGGTTGGGGGGTGCGGCTGTTTTTCTTTTTACTGATGTGGGGTGCGGCTTATAAGTTGATGTTCGCGCGTTTTTTAAAAAATGGTGGGTGCGGCTTATAGCCCAAAAAATACGGTACTCTAAACATCTGTAAAACTGCAAAATGAGGGAAAATCTGTCAGATACAGACATTCTGTCATCCTCCAGAAGTACGACGGAGCGTGTCTGAGCCAATCACTTCTTTTGACATAGATCAGCTGACTGATTTAAATACATCTTAACATTCATGAGGTACTTTACATTGACTGTTTATGGTTGAGTGTGGGCGTGTAGAGGGTAGAACCTGAGGCGGGACCTCGTGCACAAACTCTGAGGTGAAGCTGTGATCTATAAAAGGAAGGTGCGCAGAAACATGCGTACGCACGGTTTTATAAATCTGAATTTTTTTTGGCGTACGCCATTTTCACCTTTTGGCCGTACGTTCACTTTTAGTATGGTTTCCACGCAATCCTTTATAAATCTATTTCCATCCAGTGTTGCATTAATTTTTCACCAAGATCTTTCACTGATGATGGTAGAGTCTGACCTTCTCCAGCACATCCCAAAGATTCTCAATGGACTCTGAACCACTCTTTCACAATAAGAGCCCCATGAATCCTGATATTGTCATCTTGGAATACGGCCGTGCCATCAGGGAAGAAACAATGCATTGATGAATAACCTGGTCATTCAGTATAATCAGGTAGCTGACCTCATCCTTTGAGCACAACCTGTTGCTGAACCTACCTGACCAACTGCACCAACCCCACATCATAGAGCTTACTTACATCCTGGTGGACACTCTGACCAGGCAGTGTATTTCATCGTTTAAAATTTGTAAATAAATTTTGAATCTGAGCCTAAAACTGTACTTTGTAAATAGTGAGCACTAATTACAGTAGGAAGAGAAAGAGGTTCCTGTTAGTTTGAACACCTGTTTCTTTGTCAGGAGTTGAGTTATAATTGTTTTGTTTCATTTTTCTTAGTTTAGGTTTTTTGAATTAGATTGTTTAGTTTGTCACACGTCGTTACTGAAGTCAGTAAAACTAACATGATATATTAACTGTGATGTGCTGGAATGAGGAGATGTCCATCTTTTAAAGTAGATATTAGTTCATAAAGGTTGGAGCATTGATTACACAAAGACCAAAATAAGTTAGACTAAATACTGACTCTTTAGGAGGTGGAATGTGAGAGTCGTGCTGAAGGATCAGGTCTATCCTCAGAGGACGTGACGATTTCCCTTTTTTCTTCTTCCCCTCGTCATCGGGTTCTTCTTCTTCAAAGAGGAACAAAAACATCAAGATTAACAAACCAGCAGAAAAAATACAGAACTAAATAAATGTATAAATTTTTACCTTTACCTTTCTGCTCAGGTTTTTCTGGCTGTCCAAGATCCACAAAGAACAAACTCTCGTCTGGTTTCTCTGACAGCAGACCCCTGAAATACATTAATGCATGTTTAAACTGAAAAAAGCTACTTTCAGCTACTTCTCTAATGATCCCACTAAACACATTTTAAATATCTAGTAATAATACTACAAATTATTCTATAAAAAATAAGATGTTACTTCATTTACTTGTAGTGACATGAAATAACAGCAACAAGCTGAACCGTTTAAAAATACTTATACAGTGATTTTAACTCCACCAGCAGTTGGTTTGTTTTGTAGACAGAGTACTTTATTTGTGTGAAACAACATAATGTTGTAAATGTTTCAAATCCAAAGCAAACATCCAGACACTCAATAACTGAATGGATTTTAAAAGGTTTTTTGAGTTGACTGAGGAGAGATTATCAAAGCAGTCAAACCATAAAATATACTTTAATAATCTAGTCTAAACAACTTCTAAGTTTTACTGATTGTTGCAAAAAGTTGTCATTTAGAACAACTGATCAAATGGTGTTGATAGATTAATGAAAATAAAACTACAGGTAGTACAGCTCAATTTGAGATCATGTCTTGTCTTAATGTTTCTTATAAATGTTTTGGCTGCTGTGGTGATTTACGTTTCCTGACTGAACAAACAAAATCTTCTAGAATGGATTCTTTAGGATTACAGTATTTTGATGACGAGTACACGAGAGATAAAGAGGAAATGCAATACTCGTGTTTTGAAAAGCGGGTTAGGTTGTACCCTTGCCACATCCAGGGCTGCCACGATTAATCGACGGCTAATCGATTATTAAAATAATCGATGACAAATTTAATAATCGATTAATCTTTTTTTTTGTGTGTTTTTTTACTTTGTTTTTCTCTCCAAACTGCTTTGACACCTTCTACTGCCACATCTGCCTTTCTGTCCTTGACACACATGCACAGTAGTGGTAACTGGGGTAGGCCGTGGACGTCACAAGACATTATAC
>NW_013952523.1:512043-518312 GCF_001266775.1 Austrofundulus limnaeus | reverse complement strand
TTGTAGTTCAGCCTCTGACCACTAGTTGGCAGCAGTGAGCCAGCCATTTGGCTCCTCTACCTCAAGAGGAGTTAAGTGTTGGGTGACCATATTGTAAATTAATATTAAAAGCTGCAAAAAATATATTTTCAAACTATTTATTGTCAAATTTAATCTAATAATTGAAAACATGGATTAAATCAGAAATATGAAACAAATAAAATAAAGTACATACAAAGCAGAACACAGCTAAATGTATTAAAAACATGTCTCTGTAATATTTGAATTTTCTGAGACAATGAATTTTGTTTTTCTTTTTTTTTCCCCAGTAAGAGGTTTTTATTTAATAGAAAAAAATCGCAATATATCGCCTTGCTTATAATATCGCAATATATCGGGATATATCGTATCGTGACCCCTCTGTCATGATATGTATCGTATCGCAAAATTCTTGCCAATACACAGCCCTATAAAATAGATTACTGTTTTAATGTTAGACTTGTTCAAACAGATTAAAACAGCTGTCCCACATTAACAGAGGCTGGTTGTTGGGTAGAGCAGGACTCCTGTTTGTCTTGTTAATGTTTTGGTATTTAGAGGACTCTGAGTGTTAGAAACACACACCATACTGAGAATATTCTGACATCTTCAACAAAAACCTTGTAAATTAAGCAACAAGTAACCTGTCAGAGTATAAAAAGTATTTAAGAACCTGACAGTGTTGATGTTGGATCATCTGAGCAGAACTTTAAACCTGACACACACTCACCCTGTGGTCCTCTCCTGATGCCTGACGTCCTCTAAAAACTCCTCTACATCTGCGATATCGCTGAATTTGTTCCAGTTCTTCTTTTTATTCTTGTTTACACGTTTCCTCCGACTGCTGGCCAAGTCTGAGGAGGGTTTTAAACTTAAAAACCCAGGCTGTGAAGCCGCCACGCGCTTCAGCCTCCTGGCAGCCGCCATTTTGAAATGACGAGGAAAAAAATGTAACGAAGGACGGACGCAGGTGGCGCCACCTGCTGGACTAATGATGTAAATGTCGATTAAATGTAAATAAAAATATATATTTCTCTTTTTTTAAAATAGTACAGGCATTAATAATATTGAAAAAAAATTACATTAGTCAAGATTTTATACACTTGATGTAAAATAAAACTTGAAAATAATGTATGTTGTGATGAAATTATATTAATATATTTAAAATTGTAACTTTAGCATCAAAAATTAAAATACGCTTATTATGACTCTTTAATATGTGTTGTGGATTAAATGTTTATTTCCTTGTAATGTAGAGAAATTGAAAAAAAATAAAAATAAAGTTCAAATAATAAAAATAACAATTGTTATTTGTAAAAAAAAAAACTTGTTACACATTAAATTTTGTTCATTTAAACACGTCTTTGCGTGTATTTCGTGTTGTTCTGAGTTTTGTGTTGGTCCAAATGCATCATGGGTAACGAGTCCCTTCTTGTCTTCTTTGATGATTTTCTTTTTTTTTCCTTCCTCCCTTCGTTTTATTGCGAGAACAACGCTTTACAGACTGAAGAATTGAATTCGCATTTTACAGCCGAAATCTTTCACTAACTTTTCTAAGGTTTGTATCACTATTTTTATAAACCTCCACTCCTCCGTTTAATGTTAGGTTAGTTTTAAAATTTTCGATATTTTTAGTTTATTGTCGTCGAAAAAGGAAAAGCGCAGAGCAGTCGAGCTATTATCTGCCTGCTCGGGGAGTCGGGGACTCAGACAGAGGCACTTGTGATCTCGCTTGAATTTGATTCGAAAATGCGCCCAAAGTGACAAGTCATCTGACGAAAAACTGCGCGCCAACTGTTTCCCTGACATGTCTAGTGTCATTTTCAAAAACCGTATCGTGTTTTCAAGTTGTATTTTTTATAATTTTTCGTCGTTTTTATCGTCAAGCTCCACGCTCGCGACGATTTTTTCCCCCCCTTCCCGTTTACATTCTTTGAGCCAGCAGCCAGCCATTACTGGTGGGTGCGTTGGTTTACTGGCACCGTGCAGCCGGAACGGGCGGGGTCACCTCGTTTTTCGTAAAATAGCTAATTCTGCACGAGTTAAACAGGACTTGTGCGTAACCGGGGAACCTCATATGAAGAAACGAACAAACCCTCGTTTAGTACGCAAGGGGCGTGGCTTATGTGGTAAATATTGTGTTTTGATTGGTCGAGAGGACCACAGCAGCCCGCCCTACAGGCTTGTGTACACAATTTGATTGGTTTACTTGATTAGATCGGTCTTCCTATTGGATGGTTATTTTGCTATTTTTCCTTGCAGCCATTACATAAGCAGCTCTGAGTGTTGTTCAATGAATGGTTTCACATTCACTTTATACTTATTTTAAATTAAACCAAATTGAAAAAAAATTGTGCAGACTTAAAAAATAGAAATAAAAAACTTTAAATAACACATTGTTTATCTGTTGAACTCAAAATAAGGCTTCCTTATTTGAAGGGTTTTTTGTTTTTTTGTTTTTGTTTTTTGCCTGCAGGTGATTTGAAACAGCCATGGCCCGTACCAAGCAGACTGCCCGTAAGTCAACTGGAGGCAAGGCTCCACGTAAGCAGCTGGCCACAAAGGCAGCTCGTAAAAGTGCCCCTTCCACTGGTGGGGTCAAGAAGCCCCATCGCTACAGGTGAGATCACATCGTCCTTCTGTTCGTGCTCAGTAAAAGTTGTAGCGACCTCTCTGCAATTCTTTTTTTTAATTTTTTTTAGTTAATTACAAAAATAATAAAACCCAGAAAAGATACTGTTGCTCATTTGCCCTCCACCTCATGTTTAATCAGTTTGTGCTTCCGTCGTCTAGGCCCGGTACTGTGGCTCTGCGTGAGATCCGTCGTTATCAGAAGTCCACTGAGCTTCTGATCCGCAAGCTGCCCTTCCAGCGTCTGGTGAGAGAGATCGCCCAGGACTTCAAGACTGACCTGCGCTTCCAAAGCGCAGCCATCGGGGCTCTGCAGGTCAGCGCCGCTCGCTCAGGGTGGCTTTTATCCATCGTGTGATGTTATTTACACTAAAACGCTCTGTCATCTGCAGGAGGCCAGCGAGGCCTACCTGGTGGGCCTGTTTGAGGACACCAACCTGTGCGCCATCCACGCCAAGCGTGTCACCATCATGCCCAAAGACATCCAGCTGGCCCGTCGTATCCGTGGAGAGCGTGCTTAAAATGTTTTTCTTTTTTTTTTCTGATTTATGATAAGCTGTCTTCTGGTTTCTCCTTCTTCTATATACTTAGTAGTTTGGTTTGAGGTTCTAGATACATATAATTATATATATCATGATTGTGATAACCGTAAATGTGTGATTATGTCTTCTACGGTGCTACTAGTAGCAGATTTTTCCATAGCAGTATCTTCATGTGTGTTTCAATGTTTGAATGAGTCACACTCATCAGTCCTAATACGTAAACACACAGTAATACCGTGTTACCTCGATTAATTAGGTGGTTTTAGGGGGGTGGACTGTGTATGATCTGAAACAGGCATAGGGGTCGGTGTTAGGGTTTCATCCTAAGAACACGCATATTGATATTATGATTTGAGTCTTGGTTTTCTTTCTTTTTAATGGAAATTTGTTGTAAAATGACAGATTGTTTTTTTTTTTTTTTTTTTTTTTTTACAACAATGGTGTATTTCTACTGTTACTGTTCTATGTATCAAATTAGAAAAGTCTGATTCTGGTTGTCATTTGGAAACCGCCATCCCACCACGATGGCACTGCATGGTTTGACGGACTACAAGCGGCATAGATGTAGCAGACCTGTGTTGAGCATGTTTTCATTTACAGCCATGGTGTTATGTCCAGGTAATGTTTTAATTTCCTCTCTCAGGTTCGTATAATAACCTATGTTTTTCTACTGTGTTTTTGAGTTTGTGTTTTCAGTCATTTTTAAAGGAAGAATATTTGTACTTTTGACTTCACATTCAGGCATAATAAACAGTTTCTTGTGGATAAAAAGAGATGCGTGTGTAATTGACGGTAAATTTAGATATTCGTTTTAAAAATGTCATCCATCTAGTCAAACTTGTCATTAAAAATAACTACCCTGTAGGCATACAAGACATCCTACTAGAGCAGAGGTTCCCAAACTTTTTTATCTTCTGACCCACAAAATATTCATGGCAAAAACTTGTGACCCCAAATATTACTGGTCTGAGTACATGAACTTCGTTAATAACCCTAAAAACACAGGATTTTGACAATCTAAACAGCTTGTACACACATATAAATACTTATTTTTTTTTTACTAATTTTGTGTTTTTGTAATAATTATAGGAAAAATATTACATCAGCAATTATTTTATTACCCTTTTAAATTGATTTCTGGAGATTATCCAAGGTGCTTCATGACCCATAACTGGGTCTTAAGCCCAACTTTGGGAACCAAAGTGCAGTGGTTCCCAAACTTTTCAGCTTTTGACCCACAAAATAACAGTAGCAGAGACCTGTGCCCCCAACTATTTTTGGATGATAAACATTTGTATCAGGTCAACTAAACATGGGCATAGTAACAATATTTTTATACTACATTTATCCATTTTAAATACACTAACCTCACTCCTTTCTAACAACTAAGGCAAAAATGTAATTAACTCAGAAAATGTTTTCAGGACCCCACCTTGAAGTTTTGGGACCCCACTTTGGGAAACACTGTACTAGAGGCTAGGAAACAAAAAAATGGGTCAAAGTGAAATAAAATGTTAGTTATTGGATTTATTAAATAACACAAATGTGGCATTATAAACCCAATTACTATAATAAAAATCACAAAAAAATGACAGATCGTTTACAAATAAGTAACAACTTTAACCTTTCTGATAAATTGGATTTTGTTTTCCTGAGTTTGAGCGCTCAAACTTTAAATGCGTCTTTTTCTTGTTGGCGCGTCATTTCTGTCATTTCCCTCCGAACAGCCGCGGCTCGTCCATAATATCACTTTATCTCATTAAACTAAAGCACCGGGTTGTTAAACCTGCGATAATAAAGTTTAATAAAAAGTCAGCCCCGCTGTGTAGGACTCATGAAGACAGTGAAGCCGTGTTGCATTCACGGACACATGATTGACGCGGCGGCCATTTTCCCGCTGGACGTTGCTCTCCTTCATTGTGAGAAACCAAGAACAAAAACAGAGCAGCGAAACGTCGCTGACGACTTATCCACTCTTTTCCCCACGGTAAGCCCCTCTATCGCGTCTTTTTCTACACGTAAATGAACTTTTCATGTTTAAAATTGTTTTTTTACACACATGTGTGTTTTTTATTGTTTTGACAGCGCTTTTATTTCGTCGCGTGGGTAATTGCACGGCTGTCGAAGCGGCGGTGAAACGCAGTCTTTCGCTCTGCAGCTGCTCGGAGGAGCGAAAATTCACTTTCAAATTATGCGCCGTGTTAGCTCAGTTATACGGCAGTGTTAGGGGCCGTTCGGCTCTTCTTTTCGCATCTACAACTTCTTTGAAATGTCTTCTGTGTTGTTGTCTAAGTTTCCAGCGCGTTGGCACAGGGGTTATTTGTGAAAAATGAAGTTGTTTATGTGCTGCTCGTTCGCCGCTCTGCCCTGGCTCTTTATCCTGTTTGCGCATCGAACCGCCGCCATCATCAGAGCGAGGTGGGCGGGCCTACCAACAGTGGCAAGCGGCCGTAGAGCCCGCCCACTTTGTAGATTCTGAATTTCGATTGGCTCACAGGTTTTATTTTCATATTCGTTTCGCCTTGTAGCCAATAGTATCATCACTTCTTTTTGATTGACGTCTCTTGTTATCAGGAGTATTTCTGTTTGTTTACTTGTAAACATTATATCATTTTAGTTGCCGGCTCAGGTTTTAAGTTTGTTTTATAACTTGCTGGTTTACTAATGTTTTTAAGTCGTTAAAATGTTTTATATTGAGGCACTGTCGTTCGCAAAGCGTCTATTATTGGCGTAAAACTAACATTTTCACGTACGAAAAACAATATTTACAGCGTTGTTGCTACAAAATTTAACAATTTGTTTTAGGTTTTAGAGTTTGTGTGATAATCATAGTTTATTAAATCAAACGGGATCCTCTTATTTGACTGGCAAAATGTATAATCTTATTAATTTATTTAAAAAACAGGCTAATTACATTGTTGTGTTTTATTATCATCTTATTATAACTTTTCTTTGCTATGACTTTTGATTCAAACACTAATTGATTAAACCAGTGTTTCCCAAAGTTGGGGTCGGGACCCAAAGTGGGGTCCTGAAACATCAAGGTGGGGTCCTGAAAAGATTTTCTGAATTAATTAC
>NW_013952523.1:509784-511193 GCF_001266775.1 Austrofundulus limnaeus | reverse complement strand
ACAAAGGCAGCTCGTAAAAGTGCCCCTTCCACTGGTGGGGTCAAGAAGCCCCATCGCTACAGGTGAGACAGACAGGAACAGCCCCAGACTCATATTTTAA
Source organism: Austrofundulus limnaeus (assembly GCF_001266775.1). NCBI lineage: Eukaryota > Metazoa > Chordata > Actinopteri > Cyprinodontiformes > Rivulidae > Austrofundulus > Austrofundulus limnaeus. Next base: position 511,093 of record NW_013952523.1, on the reverse strand, counting down.
CTTGTCTTTAATGGAAGTAACCGAGCTCTGCTTTTCCACTACTTTGTAAAACTATGTTTTGCTTTTGTTACGGAAAGGCCCGGTACTGTGGCTCTGCGTGAGATCCGTCGTTATCAGAAGTCCACTGAGCTTCTGATCCGCAAGCTGCCCTTCCAGCGTCTGGTGAGAGAGATCGCCCAGGACTTCAAGACTGACCTGCGTTTCCAAAGCGCAGCCATCGGGGCTCTGCAGGTCAGTGTGACACAGGATGCATCAGACCAAGACCAGTAGTTGTCCCCAGATCCTTTTAGAAAGCTGCATGTCTGAAATAGTCTGCTGGATTACGAGCGAAACAAAAACTGGGAAACTAAATGAAAATACGGGGAGCTCTTTAGATTTTAGGAATATTTTTGCATTTGGATTAACCTGAAAAAAAAAGGCAAAATATGTTCAGTTGTTTTTGTTTGTTTAAAAACAAAACTTCTGGACATACCATGTCCTGGATGCTCTGATTCTGCTCCAGCAGTGTTTACAAGAAGTGTCCTCTTGTCAATATTTACAGAAAAAATTATTGGTTTTAAATTGTATCCAACAAATTATTCTTATTGAAATACAAATTCCTTTTTCAAAATTATGATTATGTAGCGTTTAGAACAAACATACCCTAACAAATAAAGAAAAAAAGAATACATTTAGAAATACACATCATTAGCCTTCATTTCTTAGGCCTTATACTCTACATACAACTATTTCATTTACTATTCTTAGATACATTTATCACAATCAGTAAATCAGCTAAAAAAACAACCTTCTCTACAAATCCAATTATTTGACTTTAAAGAAACTACAGAATTAAAGTCAACTTCTATTGAGAAAAACAAACTAAATACAGTGATAAAAAGACAAAAAAAATGAAACAATTTTACATTTAAAATATTACCTTAAGGGCCAGACAAAATGTTAACGAGGACCCGATTTGGCCTGCGGGCCTTGAGTTTGACACGTGGTTAATTGCTTGTTTAATTTTTCTGTTAAGAGCCTGTCACTCTGACATTTTAGACACCTTATGAAAAGTTTGGAGAAATCTACATTAAAGATGGGATTTAAAAAATGACCTGGAAGCTTCTTTTAGGCATGCACATGTAATGCCTGATCAAATATCTAACTTTTATTAGTAATTTAGTGGAAAAGAACATTTCATAAGTTGTCTAAAATGTTACATTGTGACAGGGCCTTTATTAAAACATCATTATCAAAATGTTAAATACCATCAAGATGACGAGTCAGTCATTGTCTGAGCTAACACCTGCTTCCCTGTTGACCCCCCCCC
>NW_013952523.1:507672-509523 GCF_001266775.1 Austrofundulus limnaeus | reverse complement strand
TCTCTCTCTCTCTCTCTCTCTCTCTCTCTCTCTCTGTCTCTCTCTCTCTCTCTCTCTCTCTGCATGTACCGACTCTGTGGTGACAGAACCTCCTCAAGCACACGTTTTCTTGTTTTGCACCGTCTGACTGACGGAGGGTGTAGTTTGTGAACATGTGGACTCCAACAGAGCAGATTTGGGAGAGATGACCAGTAGAAGACGACGGGTGGGTGGGGGTGTTTTTCTGCTGCGGGGGGTCTTCTCTTGCAGCAGGGTGCTAGAAGAACTTGACCACTCCTCTTCTGCTTCTTACCATCTCCCAGCCTTTGCTCAGAGAGGTTCAGGAATATTCGAGGCGGGTCGTTCTTCCCCCCCTCCACCTGTGTCTGCATGAGTGTGTGCTCTGATCGCCTCAGTAAATAATACACATTACATCAGCATTTGTGCTTACCTTATTATTAATTATTTTTTCATGTTGTTTTTTTGTTTTTAAACCATCTCACATAGTTTCTTTCTTATCTCAGACTGTTTGTGGGTGACAGATATGGGGGGATGAATCGGATTAAAACAGAACAAAAAGGCAAACTTAAAATCCTGTTTTCTACTGAAGTGTTGTGCTACTGACTCGCACTGATACCAAAGTGATCTCACTGTTGTTGTCTTGTTCAAATTTTTATTTCAAGCCAAAGCAGAATGGTGTCAAATATTTTTAGTAGCAGCGACTCTTTTTTTAAGTAAAACCTTTTTTTTAATTAAAAAAAGGTTTGTAATACTCATTCACCAAAAGTTCTCAGTCTGGAAAAAAAAGTTAAATATTGGAGCGAAATATGTCCTAAATTAGTGACACTGATGTTTGTTTGCTTTTTTTAGAATAACCCCCCTCATGCGTCTCTTTTATCCCTCTGAAACAGCTGATCATCTGTACACCGTTTCTCAGGTTAAATTCTTACCCTTTACACTTTCATTTTCCAATTCAGTTTGCTCTTTTTGTTTCATTTTTAAACTTTTTTTTTCTTTTTTTGAAATGTTGAATAAAATGTTTCAGTTAAACAATGTTTGTAATTTCCAGATTTGTCATATAAGGTGGTAATAAATGGATGTTACACATTCCCCTGTGTCTGAAGTTTACACTATAAGTCAACAACAAACTGACTTGAGGATGATGAATGATTTGTTTACTTGGGTTAAATTAGGACACTGGCTTTGGGAGGAGAGAAAATTCACTTCAGTTTTCATTTAAACACAAAACATGTTAAAACTTGCTAAAATAAGATTACAGATAGTTGATAGGCATTTTTTAGAACATAACATTCACTAAGATATAATAATTAGATGTTTTATATTGCTGTGTAACATCAAAATGACTGAAATAAAAAACAGCATGATATTTACAATGTGGAACAGAAGTGTTATTTAAGGGAAGTGAAATTTGTCTCACAAAAGATTTGAGTTTTAATAGCCTTTAAATGTTTAAATACTAAATTTAAAGCAATAAAACTGATTATTTTTCTTACTCTAATGCCAGTACACCACTAGATGGCAGTAAAGAGCAGTGAATTATTAAATCCAGACCCTTTGCTGCCAATAGATAAGATGAATGGGAAGATAATGATGACAAAACAGCACTTTAATGGAATCTGTCATATTTTTCATTCTTGAAATAATGTTGGGTGTGACTTATAAATGATGTCACTGCATAAACATTGATTAAACATTTTTAACTTGTATAGCATTATTATTTTATCATTGTCATTCAATCATTGCTTTAATTTGATAACCCTCTGCAGGTTTGAGAAAAATCTTGTACAAAATGCGCATTAAAACATGTAGTTTGATAATGAACAAAGTTCTATTTGCAGAGGTCTATAAAGT
>NW_013952523.1:490992-504886 GCF_001266775.1 Austrofundulus limnaeus | reverse complement strand
CACACACACACACACACACACACACACACACACACACACACACAGAAGCACCCTTACTGCGCTGGCCTCAGCTCCACTAAACACACACTCAGACGAACAAGCTCTAATCAAACACCCGACGTTAATTTGTCCTTGTGATGGTCATTAATGTCTGTGCTTGGAAATGCTGATGAGAGAAAGCTGTTTTAATCTTAAGGGAATAGAGATGTTCATGAAACCTAAAATTAGAACATGTTTGAAAGAACGATGCACCTCAATTCAAGGAGTCAGATTGTGGGATAATTTAGAAGACAATGTTGAAAGTGCCACATCAACATGCAGATTTAAGAAATTGTTTAAAAAAATTGAAATTGTTTAGTATGAAGACATTCACTTTGTTGTTCTAGAAAGTATCAATGTATTTTTATAGTCTTTATTTTACAGTTAAAGTATATGTTTATCATATAAAGTCTAATGTTACAACTAATAGGGGATCCCTTTAATGATCATTATTAACCGCAAGGTTTAGAACAACTAAGACCAAAGACCTACAGGAAACACGGGTAAGGACAGGAAGTGGAAAGTAAAAGTATGTGGGAAGGAACAGAGTGAAGGTTTCCAGAAGTGAACTCAACAGCAACAGATCTGTATATACGTAGTTGGGAGTGTTTTAAATTAATCTTTTCTGTTGCAGGTTTCTGAGGAAGGCAGGAGTCCAGGTAAGGTAAGTGTTATAGTGCGTTCAGACCAAACACAATCTGAACTTTTGGGGTGTCTGGTTTATATGCAAGTCTGGTGGACCCAGGTTTAGGGGAGTCGAGAAGCCTCATGGCACGGCTAGCGCTGCACATTTTGACGTATTTTGCACATCTGGCACTGCACGTTTTCAGAGCATTTGACACTAGAGTTGGCAAATCTGAACTTTTGTAGCTGGACACAGAGCGTCAACCAATCAGAGAGACTTTGCTATGTGACGTAATGGCACATTTTCCGACGGAACGCAAGGACCAAGAGCCCGGGAAGTCACATCACACAAAAATGAAAATTGTGGGCAAACTCATGGTTGCTGTTTGTGCTTGTCCTTTTATCTATGACCAGTCGATCCATCACTACAGAGACAGGAATATAATGGACCTTGCCGTAGGACGGTGAATCCAGACATGACTACATTCTCTTGCTTTCAGTAAATAAAGCAAAGCTGCTCTCTCAATCTCATCTGACACTGATTGCACAAAGAGACCGGCAGAGGAGAACAACCAAAAGTCAAGATGCTCCTCCCAACGCATCTTTCCACACTTTGATCAGACACACATCTAAAGCCATTTTGACACTCGATATCAAGTGTTTCAAGTGTCTCACTTCACAGCGTCCTACTTAAGGCATTGAACGCCTTTGACACGCAAAACTCATTCGGTCTGAATTCACTGTAGCAGGGGTTCGAGTATGGAGGCAGAATGAACAGGCAAACAATTCAGCTGAGCTGAATCCAGGGGCGGAGCCAGGGGGTGGCCAGGGGTGGCCATGGCCACCACAGACAAACCTTTGGCCACCCTGCTGTACACAACCCTTCCACAGTAAAAAAAACCTTTAGGGGTGTAATAATCCTCCTGAACAGTTGGCGGCAGTGTTTAACAGTTTGAAACATTACCAAGCTCTATCACTGAAGAAGAGTAATGACAAAATAATAATAAAATAATAATCATTTTATTTAAAAAGCATCTTTCAGGACACCCAGAGACACTTAGCATTAGACACATCATAGAAGAATGTGTGAAAATACAGAGACAAGCAGGCATGACTTACAGAGAATAGTTTACAAATGAAGTTAAGATGGATATGCTAATCGAAAGAGATGTGTTTTCAAAGAAGGCTTTAACACAGGAAGAGAGGTGGTGTTTCTCATGTCAGGTGGTAGAGAGTTCCAGAGGAAATATACAAAACATATGCCTATGTAATCTGACTTATGGTGTCAACATTTGGACTTATGGTGACAAATGTTTTTTTTTTTTGTCACATAACACAGTGTCATTTTATGTTATGAAAGATGCATGATGCTCTGTGTTTGGTTATGAGTAAATCAGAAAAAGTGAAACACCCCTATAAATTCACTATTGGTGGTTATCAATATTGCATCTGTTCATTGGGTATAATTATTAATGTTACTTTTTAAACATGCAGTAGGGCCATCATTATTTGGCACAATGACATGTTACAATTAAAAAAATCAATAAACAATAAAAAGTAAAAAGCACCCCTAAAGTCATTGGATATGATAAATTGTAACATTAATTACTAAAGGTATGTTTAAAAACATGGTAAAATACACCAGAATGCAGGAAATGGCATCTATTTCATTAAAAATTTTCTGGGGGAGAACCCCCAGATCCCTCAACAGTGTGTCCCCCCACTTTAAAAATGGTTCTGATGCCCAAGTTTATAAGGTAGTCACCACCTGTATGAGGATATAAAACACACATAATGACAAAAACGTAAAGATCTGCAGAAACTTTCAAGTAAAAAATCATGTAATTTTCCTGGCCACCCCTGTGTGAGTGGTGGTCCCAGTCTGGCCACCCCTGAGGAAAATGTCTGGCTCCGCCACTGGCTGAGCTCTCCTATTTTTTTGTTTGGAAGGCAGAGAGGATTATAAAGAGGTGAAAGATCATGCTTAAATGAGAGACCGAATTATTATTTAATTCTCAGAGTTGAATATTTATTTACAGACATGCAAGTTTACCACACAACTCAGATCTGTTCCGTGTCCCCTCACTTTGCAGACCCAGGAAAAATGGCATCAAGCTCAGCTGTACTTAAAACCTGGTCACACCCCGGCAGAGGTGTCAAGTAACTACGTACAAATACTTTGTTACTTTACTTAAGTAGTAATTTTGATTATTTATACTTTAGTGGAGTAGTTATTTTTCAGCCTACTTTTTACTTATACTTCTTACATTTTAATTCAATTATCTGTACTTTCCACTCCTTACTTTTTATAAATGCAAAAAGTATTTCATTTCTATTTAACTTTGACTTGTTTTTATTCCATCTTTTCATCGTTCAGAAAAAAATAAATAAATATAAATCTATCCAGGCACATTGAGCCCATGGATAAAGTGAATTTGATTGTGGTTGATAAGAAGTGCAAATATTTACCATTCTGACATCCTGTTGGACTGAACTCACTCCATCACACCTGTGTGACACAAATCACATTACATCCAGCAGGACATACTGTAGCACAGTGATATGCTCGCCTACAGGGGTTAGGCGAGCATATTATGGGGTACGTGGAGGTGCTCAAAAAAAAGTAAAAATAGTAATGCAGAAATTATGGATTTGACACACAATGGAATTCAGTATAAAAAGCAGAATCTCACAGAATTTGCTCATTTGGGTGAGTTTCTGATGTATTTTGGACGTTGCTGTTTTCTGCACCTGCCATTACCTGGTTTACTTATTTAATTACTTATTCACTTTCAAGGCACCATTTTTATCTTTATCTTTAATCTTTCTTTATAAAGAATAAAATGCCTGAGAATTAAATGTTCTATGGTGTTAAATAAATAATTTTCATTTAATAAACAGTTGTTGTACATTATAGTTTTGGAGAATCATCATTACGTTTGACTGAAGGGGTACTAGTGGCTACAAAACGGCTTGGAGTAAACAAGTCTAAAAAGGTTGGGAACCACTGAGGTAGAAGATGTAGCCCAGTATGAAGATGACTGTGGCTGAAACAAGTAGTCCAGCCTGGCCCTTACCTTCCTACGCAGTTCTGCTCAATTTTAGTTTTACTTACCAGGTTAAGTCTAGTCAGTTAATTCCAAAATTTTCAACATTTTAATTTAACATTTTACTCATTCTTGACCTTAGAAGAAAAATTGTGTGTGTGTGTGTGTGTGGGGGGGCGGGGGGATGCTATAAACCCTGAGGCACAGCCTAAGATTTTATCTTTAATGGCCTTTTTTATAGTGTTCATTACTTTTACTTTTATACTTTAAGTAGTTTTAAAACCAGTACTTTTATACCTTTACTTGAGTAAAAAGCTCAAATTGATACTTCTACTTCCAAAAAAGTATTTTTAAACCCTAGCATCTATACTTCTACTTAAGTAATGAATGTGAATACTTTTGACGCCTCTGCACCCCAGATATGATGTCATAATAAACAAGGAAGTACCCTTAAAACAGATCTACATTCCTGAAATGAAAAACATTACATGTTTACACTGATGGAGCGTGGCACATTTTAAAAAGAGACTTGTTGATTCTCTTACTAAGTAAATGATTACACTCGATCACAAAGTATAAAATCTAAAATTCGGTTGAAAAACCACAAAATATCCAACAGATTTTAGTCCAGAAACACAAGGAGCACAGGTTAGCCTAAATAAACTTAGAAGCAAAATACAGATTATTCAGGAGACGAACCATGAACTTTATCCAGTGACATTAATGGTCAAACAAGGACAAGTGGTTCAGCTCAGCCTTGTGTTGTGTTGCCCATCAGCCTGGATCAGTCCCAGTCGTGTGCTGCAGCTGCAGCAATCAGCATCACTCTGGTGGAAGAAAACCTGAAACATAAGAAGGGGAGGGGGAGAACCTGGAACAGGCTGGGGTCCAAACATAATCCTGTTGTTTTGAATAGTCGTCACATCAGTACGAGCTGGTAAACACGGATGTAGACCCACAAACATCTCACAGAGCTGTGACATTACTACTGATCAACAACAAGGCTGATTTATTGAAACACAACATTTTTATTCAATTTATGTTGACGTCACCATAATGCTAACTTTATATAGGAGGAAAATTTTGGAATTTTCTATTCATTTTTCATCTTTAGTGCAAGATTATTTTTCAATAACTTAGTTTTATCTAGTAGAATAACATCAAGTGTAGTCAAAGGACTGTTGAGACATAAAAAAAACTAAATCAATTTACTTTGTTGATCCATTTCTCCTACAAAGTGTTAAAAAGACTCGAAGCTGGTTGGAAGGTATAAAATGAAAGAAACCGTTCCGATTTTTCTGCTTTCTTCTCTTTTGTGTTACAAAAGCATTAATACTGCACACGTCACACGTGTGTGGAAAAACCCAAGATGCAGGCAAAACTCAAAAATCCAAACGCAAACTGATTTGGTTGCAAAAACAAAAAAATGCTGGCGAGGTAGCAGCAAAAGTTCGTACAAAATAGCTGGTAGTTGGCACGGAGGAAAGACAAACTGAGACTGCGACTCACAGAGAACCAATCGGAAGAAGAACACAAGATAGAGTATAAAGGAGGAAACTAACAAAGGGAAATGAGATACACAGGGTTCCCATGGGTCCTTGAAATCCTTGAAAGTTTGTGAATTTGAAAATAAAATTTCAAGGCCCTGGAAAGTTTGTGAAAACAGCCAAAAATTCCACTTGTCCTTGAACATCTTTGAATGTTTTTTAGAGATTGAAACTCTTTATTCACACGACTGATTTTCAACATCTTTTAAAAAAAATAATTTAAAAATTAAATTAAAAAAAACTTACATTTGTTGCAGTGGATAACACAGGATTACGGTAAACTGATGTCATTATTTCTGACTCAACAACTTCTTTGTTGTTCAGTTTTTCATTGAATTTACATGATAGTAAAGCTGTTTATTGGTAACATTCTGCGGTAGCAGTAGGTAATTGCCGTTGCGCGTGGTTCTTTAATTTGAGGAAATTGGTACTGGAAAGTCCTTGAAAGGTCCTTGAATTTGATGTTGACCAATGTGTGGGAACCCTGGATACACCTGACCTGATCAGATGTGGGAGGAGCTAAGGTAAGACTGAGGAGAACTAAAATAGACACTAAAAACCAAGCACAAAATGAAAAATAAACAAACTAAAAATAAACAGATCCTCACAGCACATTTACTGTGTCAGCAATATATCAGCAGATCGTCCCTCTCAACTGTTGATTTCATGTTGAAAATTGATCAGTTGTTTATGGGTTGTTCAGGCTTGTCCTATAAAAAGACTGTATGTAATAAAAGTGCACCGTTACGAAAATGCTTCAGTTTTAAACTATAATTATAACAACCTGTTCCACTAAAACAAATCTGTCGCTTATCCACAAATTCATTTCATTGTTTGGATTTTAAAAATTATGAAGCCTAAGCTAATTTAAGATCATGAGCAGAAAGCAGTTTTTCAAACAGAATTTTGGTTCAGACTTTAGTTTGGACTACTGAAGCCGATTTTACTTTTAAAAGTTCATTTTCCACTAAGGTTTTGGTTTAGTAAACTAACAAGTGTAAAGTAGACAATCACAAACCTTTTGTTTTTTAATGCACACTGTGTTCAGCAGAAACCTTTTAGTGTGTATTTTAGTGAAGGAGCATCTCCTGAGACTGCAGCCACAGATTATCAGCTCTCTGCTCTGCCTGTAATGGACTCCAACTGTCCAGTAGAAAAGCAACATACATAGTTTATTTCTCTCTCTCTAATTGTATGTCTTTGTCTATGTGTGTCATTGTGTGCAGGCATATACATATGTGTGTGTGTGTGCGTGTGTGTGTTTGTAGACCACGTTATGTTCACCTTCCCCAAGGTCTGCGTAGTGCCGCTCCATCTGTGGCACTCAGGGGATTACAGCCAATCTGTCTGTCTGCCGCTCAAAGTGCTGACCGTCAGACCAGCACCAGATTAACACAGTACTGGGATTGAGATGGAGGGGGTGGACGGGACGGGTGGAGGCTGAGGACGAAAGAGATGTATGTGTGTGTGTGTGTGTGTGTTGTTGGAGCAGGTTGCGGGGGGTGCCACGACCCCAGATTAGAACACAACTGGTACTGTATTTAAAGGGTGGCTAGGGGGGTGGGGGGTAACAAAGCAGAGAGGGACAGAAGGAGGAAGAAGAGGAGCATATGTAAATGGCAGGTGGATGAGAGGGGGTAAGGGGTCACACATAAATTAAGTTTTGCTGCAGTTAAGGTGGAGGAGCATCGATTTGTCAAACCTGAGCCGATCCACCTTAAAGATAACCCACTGGAGGAAAACGAGGCCGTGATTTTCAAACCTGGTTAATTCAAAACGCGACAAGACTCACTGGTCGCTTAGGTGCAACAGAAAATGTATTGTTTTTCTTGCAATTTTGAGTTTTCAGATACTTTGATGAGAGACCACCTTAAAGGACCGTTCTGTCCATTCTGAAATTTTGCTCTGAGTAAAATAAAATCCTGTGATGGCACAAAAACCAAAGCAGATCATTGCCGTCTTAAAACAGCCTCAGTCTCCAAAATTTCATCATTGTTCAGGTGAACATTATTTCACAAAGTTGTACCCCAATGTCAAATTTTGGTGGTGTTTTATTTCAACAACTTTCTACTATGGAAGCGGGTTCACTTGAACCGTGTTAACAAGCTGTTATTGGCTCGTCTGTTTGTCGTTTTCAAACATCATTCCCCAAAATTCCATTTGTTCACACAAATGCTAATATTCAAACACAAATAACTGTTCCCGTCGAAACAACGCTTGTAATTATGACCGAAAAAATTATATTCAACAAAAAAGTTTGTGATAACTACGGTAATAATCACCAAGCTGGCTGCTGGGCCTGCCAGCATCAGGTGGGTAACATGTGACCATGCCACCGCACTCGCTTCGGATGTTATCATCCATTAAATGGACATTATTAGCCATTATCAGTCCCATAGAATGGCTTCAGACTGTCAGCTGGTTAGTGTGAGGCATAAAGCCACTAACCTTAATTTTAGAGAAAATGACGGGCTACAATAAAGTAGACCGGACTCCAGTGGTAGCAGATTGTTGCATTCCAACGTATATGGCACTGGTAATCCACTAGGGGGCACTGTCAGGACAGTCTGTAGCCATTCTATGTGACTGATAACAGCTAATAAAGTCCATTTAATGGACTGATAACACCCGAACCAGCTGGCCACCCCCATTGCATTTGCCTGAGGTGGAGGACAAATCTGAGCACCTGTGCCACCATAACAGATGAACAACACTTCACTCTGGCTCTAACATAAATCACATTGTAGGCTAACCCCGGATTTACACTACATGCGTCTCAGCTCCGCTGCACTGTGGTGCAAGGAGGGAGCGTGTGGAGGAAGGAGATCGCGTGATAAATCCAGTGATGTGGAAGTCAGAGCAAAAAATAGTTAATTCTGTGAAAGACAAACTCTAAACACAGCTGAAAACATTAATATAAAGGCTTTTGATAACCATTGTTGAAAATGTATCGCTGTCATCCTTTTGAAACTTTTGATTTCAAAATAAAATCCACGTGTATCGTGTGTGTACACACATGCTTCATGCTACGTTTCCATCTGCTTCCCAAACAGAACGATACATTCTGACAGCATTTGTGTAGAAATATATACATATATTGATTCTTATAGCTGGGATTTCGACATTATTCTGACAAATTATTTTGCCTAATAGTGTCTTATTTTGAAAATACGGATGTTGTGCTTGTTCTTCTCCTGTTGGTGCAACGTAATCTTTAAAAATTGATTCCGGCCCAGCTCTGGCGTCCGGCAGAAATAGGATCAGATCTAATTTTGACGGATCGCCATCCGCTCACCGCTGCTCACCACCGCCGTGCGCAGCCAGTGTAAACACTCTCATTGATTGTAAAGGGTGCGTGTTTGCTGTGGAGGTCGGAACGGAGCGGAGATGGAACACATGTAGTATAAATTAGGGGTAATGCAAACTTGGTGTGTGTGCTTGTATGGTGGTTGATGAATCAAAAAACGTTACAAAATGATAAAAACTGGAGTTGTTTTAAGATGACAGACATTTTGGTCTTGGCCACGCATGGACTAGCCTTTAGCTCTTCGGTCCTGCAAGAATTAAACTTAATTTCTCCAAACTGTTCATTTAAAGAGCTATGTGCAACAGGTAAGACACTCCCTGTTCCACAAAATCTCAAGTCAAATGGCTAAAATTCTTAATTAACCTGTAATTATGATCCAGTTCTTCTGCTACAGTTTTACTGTACTTCTTAGAACAGAAAGCTCTTTCAGTGAGCTGCAAAGGCTTTTGCATTCATTAAAAAACAAGCTCTCATTATGAGTGTAACCATGTGATGCATTTTGATGCAATAATTGTTTCTATCGCAAATAAAAACTTGGGGCTTCAGCGATGACGAAAAACAGAGGGTTGAATGTTCAGACAAGGTTGGTGTTAAACTAAAGAAGGGCAAGAATTTGTTCTAAAGAGATCAAACAAATGTATAACCAAACACGAGGGGGATGTGGTTGTAAGAAAAGTAACTGGATGATGAGGATCAAATGAACCTGACTTTATGTCACTTTGTGGAGGTCGCTGTAGTGAAGCACAGATATGGTGAGTGGGAGTGGTGGGCCGAGGAACTGAAAGATGGGGGGAAGTTTGAAACCGCTCCCAGGGATTAGCCATGTTCAGGCTTCAGGACAACCTGTTAGCTAGCAAAGCAGCAGGACTCCATGCAGTTACACAGTTTATTTAAATAAAAAGATGTTCTGGTTTAAACTGGGAAGACTGATGGAAGCTGGAAGAGGCAAGAACACCATGCTGGGAGTAACATCTGCAGCACTGTTCAGCTCTGTTTATTTGGATCCCCATTAGCTTCCACAGCAGTGGTTGCTAGTCTTCCTGAGGTCCATAAAAATCAAAATACAAAAATACAATTAACAATACGATTAAAATGTACATACCCATTTCCATTGAGTTTTAAAGCTGTGCAAGCCTCACAACACAAGCCACTCAATACACACAAACAGGCAAATGCAGTCTGCAAAACACCTCATCACTCAAACAATCACAATAATAAAATAACATGTAATACTTTCAACACAATAATTTCTGTTTTACAGTTTTCCTGAAATTGTTTGGATTTTGAATTTCCCTAACACTAGATGGGAGTAAATTCCACTCTGATCCCCTCTAGACAGAATTGTTTTCCTCATAAATTTACTTCTTGGGCTTGGAACTGTGACCATGTTGTCGCTGACAGAGTGTGTTGGATGCTCATGAATAATCCACTAAATAATATTATTTCTTTAAAATAAAGTGTGTTATTGATCATCACCATATTCATAAACAGACAGATTATCTGCAGTTCTCACTAAGAGAATCATCTACCCTGACTTTTAACTTTACAGTAAAAACAAAGTCTTACTATTGGTTTTGTGTACACCAGAGGCGGAGCTAGACTTTTTTGCAAGAGGTGGCACAGGGGTGGCCAGGGTATTTTTTAGGGGGGACACAAAGAAAAAAGAAAAGCTCTTTGGATTTGAAAATTCTAGATAGTCGTCACAGTTAATTCCAAATGGATTTAATTCAGCTGTTCTAAGAACAATAAAGCTGAAATTGAGTGTGTTCATAGATTAGAATAGAAAATAAAAAAAAACAGGCTGAATGTTAGTCACAACTTATTATTCAGCCACATAAAGATTAATGTAGAATCAGCCAAAAACAATCTTTACCAAATAAACTACCCAATAAATACTAATGAAAAATTCAAGATGGCAACCGCAGCTAGCTTTAAATCAGAGGTTCTCAAAATGGGGTCCCAGGACCCCCAGGTGTCTGCAATTTGTATCTCCGGGGGTCCTCAAAAAATTTCAATAAATTTGTGTTTTATTTTCAAAAATGTATATGACAGACAATGCACGACTAAGCCAAGCAAAAAACAATATTCCCATGGCATTTAAGAGTTAAAATGACAGTAAATTATTTTACAAACAGCATGATGTTTATGAGAGGGTCCCTGGACATTTTTCACCCATGTAAGGGGGTCGAGACTCCAAATATTTGAGAACCCCTGCTTTAATTGATTATAATACAGCCATTTCAGGACTTTTTGAGATGAAATTTGTTGTGGAGTATCTAAGCATGATTACATGCCAATTGCTAATGCTAATCCCAAATTAAGTTAACCAATAATGCAAATGCTAATTTTACAAAGGGCTATAATTCAACTGATTCAAACACACACATCTGGAAATTTATATACAGAAGTATCAAAAAATAATCTTAAACAAAATCCATGCAAATATAAAATCCTGGATCCCCGCCCACTTATCAATTGTTTGAGAGTGGCACCTGGGGTGGCCAATCAAGTGACCACCCTTGTAGCTCCGCCCCTGGTGCACACAGTGCTGGTCTGTCTGCAGGACTCAGAAGAGGAAAAGAAAGTGAGGGAAGAATTTGAGACTGCTTAAATGACTTTTAATTTGTGTTAGCATAGGCCAGCTGAAAGTGTGCAAGGTAAAATCAAGATTTTAGCAAAAGTATCACATCTTTCTTGTAGTATTTTCAGAGTGAACATGTTTAGGCCTTTTTTTTATTCACTGTTTCAAACTTGTTTCGTTTTGTGAGAAATGCCCCAAGAAAAGTATGTGAATAAAAGCAGCTTTACTGTCCATTAAAGAATGAAGCAAATGTGAAAGCAGAGAATTGAACAGATTATTGTCAACAGGCTGGTAAAACATGGCAAACTGATTAATTATACAATAGTTAGTACAGGATATTGTATACAATCTCTAGGCTGGCCCTGAACAATTTGGCACCCTATAGGCAAAACTTCAGCAGGTGCTCCTCGTGCAGTTTTCTAAATCTCACTGTCAGTTTACAAACATTCACATACCAAATGAAATAGTCCTGTCTTTGATGTTTTTTTTATCTTTAGAAACCAGCTTATATAGTTAAAATAGTTTGCAAAAATAATTTGTCTGAAACATAATACCAGAAGTTGTACCTCATACCTGCCAACGGCTGTTGACATTAATGAGGAACACCTGTTCATGTTAACAAGCAGCTGTGGAGTGAAACAGTTCTAGGGGGTTCCAGGGTTATACTCACCTGGAAAGGTTTATAAAATATCAACTCGAATCTAAGCATTTTCCAGCCATTTATAGAGCATTTTACTAAATTCTTGGGATTAATAAAACATGAAATCAGTATTTTATCTGAAAACCAGACTTTCTTAAAGTTGATATTTCCATTATACTTCTTTTGTTTTATATTTTCACACTGTAGTAGTTTATATTTACACAAGTAGTTAGTCTTGACTGCATCATGATACTTTTATCACTAACTATCCTCTGCACCATATAACCTCATGTAGTAACAAAGCAGCTGAGAAACACACCAAAGTACCTACATAAACCTGAGTAACCATTGATTATTCTACACACTAAATCAACTAGACTCTGATAAAAAAAATATAAAATATGTAATTTTTGTTCCCCATATGTAGCCCCCTAAATAGGCAGCATCCTCAGCTTTTACCTATACTGCCTATGCCACGAACTGACCCTGATCCATCCATTCATTCACCCATTATCTTTACTGGGGTTTTTTTCTGGGTCAGAGGCAGCAGCTGTTCATGTCCAGCAGTCACTGTATGAGAGGTGGGGGACACGTCCATCATTCTCTCGCTCAGAGAGGAAACCCACATGTGCACAGCAAGAACAGGCAAACTCCATAGAAAGGTCTCAGGCTGGGAGGTGTTCCTTTGACAGCTAAGTACTGCTCAATAGACATTTAAAATCGTCAAGTGATCTGGCAGACCTCACAGAGGGAGGAAGCTTGTTCCAGAGTTTAGGAGCTACAGCTGAGAAGGCTCTGTCCCCTTTAGTCACCAGCCAAGTCCTGGGAACAACCAAGAGCATCTGATCTTCAGATCTCAGAGCTCTACCGGGATGGTAGCGATGTATAACGTCAGAGAGATAAGGAGGTGCCAAAACATTTAGACATTTAAAAACCAAAAGTAGAACTTTAAAGTCAATCCTAAAAGGAACAGGCAGCCAGTGAAGACAGCGTAGAACAGGGGTAATATGCTCACACCGTCTTGTCCCCGTTAACAAACGTGCTGCTGAATTTTGGACCAGTTGGAGAAGAGACTGGTCAATTCCACTATAAAGTGAATTGAAAAAAGATGAAATACAAGATATATAAAAACAAATTGACAACATTATTAAGAAATGCTAAGAAAAATTACTATAACCTAAAGTTGAGAGAAAGCAGTGGTGACATGAAAAGAATGTGGAAAATTCTGAATAGTGTTATAAGACCTAATTATACTTGTGTTCAAAACAACTTTTTTAAGGTAGAAACAACTTTAATTGAAAAACAAAAGGTGATGATTGAATTTAATTCCTTTTTTGTAAATATAGGACCAGGTCTGGCATCGTCAATTAAGACAAATAATAAAATAGGTGGAACTGTGCAGGGTGGTAGTAGAATTCTCCAGTCAATGTTTCTTGGAGACATAAGTGAAAATGAAATCTTATCAACAGTGAAAAAAGTAAAACAAAAACTTCTTGATAGTGGTGGGATTTATATGACCGTTACAAAACAAACTATTGACTGTATTATTAAACCATTTACTTATATTTGTAACTTGTCAGTCCAGAGTAGTATATTTCCAGAAAAAATGAAGTTAGCAACAGTAATTCCAATATTTAAAAATGGAGATAGACATAGCTTTGATAATTATAGACCAATCTCAGTCCCCCCTCAGTTTTCCAAAGTGCTTGAAAAATGGTTTGTTTCAAAATTAGATAGTTATATTGAAAAAATAACTTATTGAGTCAATATGGGTTTAGATCAAATAAATCAACATCCCATGCATTATTAGAATTAAATGAAGAAATTACAGAAGCAATAGAAAGGAAGCAACACACAGCGGGGGTGTTTGTTGATTTAAAAAAAGCTTATGACACTATTGACCACACTCTATTACTTTCTAAATTACAGGATTATGGGATAAGAGGGATAGTCCATAATTGGCTGAATAGTTATTTAATTAACCATAAACAGTTTGTACAACTAGGAAATATAAAATCAGATTTTCAAAGTATGGAGTTCCCCAAGGTTCAGTGTTAGGACCAAAGCTTTTTATTTTGTATATTAATGACATTTGTGAAGTATCTAAAC
>NW_013952523.1:488533-490296 GCF_001266775.1 Austrofundulus limnaeus | reverse complement strand
TAGTTTGGATGGTGATTTGAAAAAATGTTCTACTTTAAATCAATTTAAAATATTTTATAAGGAAAAAATGAAGTCTTATACACTTTTGAGTCAATGAGGAGTGAGGAGAACGATATATTTGCAGATTCTATTTGTGATTTAATGTATGTGGCCATGAAAAATTAATTGTAGTTGAGTGGAGCAGGTTTATGCAAGGCGTTTCTTCTTCCTGCTCCCTTTTCACTCGTGCATAGGATGTGTTAAATGAAAATGTGCTTGTAAGTTATAATGAGGAAAATTGTTGAATAGAGTAAATAAACTTATTGATATTGATAACTGCAGTAGTCCAGTCTAGAAAAGATAAAAGCATGAATAACCCTCACAAGGGCGTCATGGGGAAGGTAAGGCTTAACTTTGCAGATAAGCCTTCGATGATAGAAACTGGATCTGATCACTGCACTGACCTGTCTGTCAAATCTAAAGTTGTTGTCCAAAATCACCCCAAGATTCCTATTAAAAACACAATCCGGGTCCAAAGGGCCAACAGCACTGTTTAATCCTGCCAGTAGGTCTGATTTTCCAAATGTCAGGACCTCTGTTTTATCTTCATTTAAACAAAGAAAGTTTAGCTCCATCCAGGTTTTAACATCCCTAAGACAGTTCTGCAGGTTCTCAGTCCTCTGAGCTCCATCAGATCTCAAAGACAAATAGATCTGATTGTCATCTGCATAAAAATGAAAAGATACATCATATTTCCTGAAAATGGACCCCAGAGGAAGCAAATAAATAGAAAACAAAACGGGGCCCAATAGTGAGCCTTGAGGAACCCTGCATCCGAGAGGGACCTCTGAGGACAGAAACTCCCCAATTTGAACAGAAAAATTCCTGTCCTACAAGTAGGATTAAAACCATTTGAGAGCTGTGCCTTTCACACCAACAAACTGTTCCAGACGTGATAATAAAACTCCATGATCCACCGTGTCGAAGGCAGCAGTGAGATCAAGAAGAATAAAAACAGCAGAAGAACCAGAATCAACAGTTAAAAGCAAGTCATTACACCCTGAGAAGTGCTGTTTCTGTACTATGGCGTGACGTAAACCAGACTGAAACTTCTCATGAATAGCACACAGCTCTAAGTGATCCTGCAACTGAAGATAAACCACCTTCTCCAAAATTTTAGAAAGAAAAGGCAGCTTTGAAACTGGTCTAAAGTTTGACAGAACATTAGTGTCCAAACTATTCTTTTTAAGAAGTGGTTGAACAAACGCATGCTTAAAGGCTGCTGGAACACATCCTAAATGAAGGGAGGTGTTAATGAAAGATTAACTCTTAACTCACCAATTTATTCAGAATTAACCTCTGTTTCTTCTAACTGGGGTCATTCAAAAAATGATCTACAACAGGTAAGATGATAATTGTTTATACCCTTATTATGGAACACAACTTCAAAGCTATTCAAACGCTTGTAAAAAGAATTTAAACCACAAGACCAACACAAAAATATTTGATGAGTCTTGCTCAATTATTTTTATTCCATTATAAAAAAAAAGAAAAATCCTGTTATTATGCAGGGTTTTCTTGCTGTGGTTAAATGGAGTTTTTATTTTTTTGTTTGTAACTTAATTCATTAATCAATAAATGAATAACTAATTCCTGTCAGTAAGCAACATGCGAGGTGTTTTTGGATATGAAGACTTTTAAGTGTGAGAGAGAGGTTTCGTTGAGTAACTCAAATGTGTCAAATTTTAGACCCACAGGTGACTTCCATCCGGCCTGTCAAAGGA
>NW_013952523.1:486702-488288 GCF_001266775.1 Austrofundulus limnaeus | reverse complement strand
GTTGCACCTCTGGATTTGCTCTTGTTCCTATACTGCAGAAACATTCAATTGGTGGCATGTGGGCCAGATGACTTTATTTTTCTTTTTTACTTTTTATATATATATGATTCAATGCAACAAAATTTAAAAAGGTTAGAGATACAAATACTTGTCCTACCCCTGAGCTGTTGGTTTTGAGTCAATGTGGCTCCCTGCGTATATAGTTGAACAGCCCTGTTCATGTCCCTAAATAAGCTACTTTAAAGCCAGCATCGACCATAAACTACATCTCCCATAATGCATGTTGATTTTTAATGGAATTTCCTTGTTGGTAAGACAGAGTTCAGCATTCAAGACTTACCACAACTCAACAACTCTCTTACTTTTACTTTTAATAGTATTTCTGTATTATTTAATCAACATTTAAACAGTCGTACTCTTAGTACTTTTCAGTGTTTATAAGAGAATGTGTTAAAACTGTTTCTATGCAGGAAATACCAGGTAGAGTTCAGTTAGTGTTTGTTAGTGCTGCTCAGCTGTAGCAACGAGAAAAGGGACGTTTCCTATTTAGTTGAAGTAAAACATGAAACGTTGAAGTTTATTACACCTGACCGTTTGAGGGCCATCATGTGGCCCTCAGTGAAAATGAGTTTGACACCCCTAATTTATCTGTAATGTTTATTTACTGGTTTGACTTTAGACACATTATTTAAAAATTAAAATACTGTAAATACCACAACTTGGAATAAAGGTTGTGGTGTTTATTTTGTACAAATATAATCTGCTACAGAAAACAAAGGCTGAGAGAAAATGATTTTGATGCATGTGCTTGCTTTTTGTCCGTCCTGTTAGCAAAATAGTTCATGAATTCCAGACGATTTTAATTACAGCTGAAACCCCAAAAATGCTACGACTCAGCAAATTTTAGGTCAGACAGATACTGACCTAAAATGCTTTGTGTTTGCTGCACATGGTCCCCAACACATAATTTGAGAGCAACACATTGTGTGACATCTTTGCTTGAAATCTTTTAAAGTCACACTTTTTTTTGTCTGTTAGCAAAACATTTCATAAACTGTTCAAACTCTCAAAAAGTTATTTTTGGGGCTTCTCACCCAGCTGGTTAATATTGTGTGTCGGCCCAATTCAAGATGTCTGACACAACTAATCAACTTTAGTCAACACAAAAATGGTTTTATTAATAATGGTTTCTCAAATATTGGCCCAAGTTTTTTTTTTTTTTATAAAAGCAGAAAGCCATCTTTCATCATGTTTTAATTTTAGATTAAAAACTCTGACATTAAATTAAAGGCAACAGGAAGTCTTTTAAATGATGTTTTTATGTAAGTTTATTTTCGGCTGCCTCTCGATTATTGTGTAGATTGATGTATTATACACACATAACAAACACACACGTTTGTTTTGACACGCACAAAATTATGTCTTTCCCATGAATGTTTGACAAAACAAACTGAAAAACAAAAACACAAAAAAACTACATAGAGGTATAGAAAACATGTTGTCTTATTGTTGTCAAACAGCATGTGTTTTTGTGCATGTAAGTGCATCAATCTGTGTCTGACTATTATTTTTGTAACTTAATGGAC
>NW_013952523.1:481537-486432 GCF_001266775.1 Austrofundulus limnaeus | reverse complement strand
GTCAGAGGGGGTGCATGGGGCAAACCACACATGAACAAAAAACAAAAGTAAAAGAGTGAAAAAGAGCGGGGGAGAAAAGGATGCTCTAACTCAGTGTTTGTACAGAAACAAAGTGGACAATAATCCATTTTTTTATTCTGAAGACGGAAAACAAATTGTGTTCAGAGTAAGACAGAAAAAGACATCATGAGGTGAAACCAGAGGGTCAAAGGTCAACAGCTCAGGCAGGAAGTCAGATGATTAGGCATCATGGTCACGATATAGTTTACTATTCAGGGAACGGCCTGGTGTTTTTACATGTCCAACACGATAAGCACACACTGGACCCGAGGCCTGGCAGAGCATCTCCAAGGATGAAACCCAGCGTCTGCTGATGTCTCTGTTTTCCACACTGCAAAGGATTAAACCAAATATTAAATAATAAATAAAAATTATTAAAATATGAAATTTGGATTTAGGATTGGTGTTCCTTTACACTTGGTTGATTAAAAATTGAGAGGCACATAAACAAACTGTTGTAATTCCTACGCTTTTGACACTATTAGGATGTAAATACCCTCAAATTAAAATTGGTTTGTTTAATTTCAAATTCATCATTTTAGTGTTTACGACCAGGAAGATGCGAGATATATTGATTGAGTGTAGTAAACTACTTTTTTGTGCTACAATACCAGCGTCAGAGACATTACAAAGAGGAAAAAAAAAATGTAATAAAGATATCAAACAGCAGAAAACAATGTGACTATATAGTTCAGGATGTAGGGAATAAGTGGACAAATCAAACAGCTTCAGTCAACAGACTCAGAACGAACCAACAAAATATGTAACAGAGTTTAAGTTTTAGATAAATCGTATTTTTATTTTTAAACTATTACTGAGAATGGCTGTACCTGCTGGTATTATGTATAGTAATACTGTATATGTGTGGGTTCATTTCTGTATATCTTTTCCACAATATTTCATGAGTCACTGGTTGTACATTTACAGCTGATTAATATTTGACATGTAATTTAAGAAGACCATCACATCTAACTGGCATTAAGCAACATAAAAATGTCCATAAATCGGTCCGTTTTATTGATATTGAGCTAAGATTTGCTGCGGTCGTAGCTGAGAGTCATTAAAAACACATACTCTGAGCATGAGCTTCCACGTAAACACATTTATTTAAAACTCTGGCCTGGAAGGAGTGCTGTAGGTCTTTCATCTTTAAAAAGACCTGAGAGCTGAGTGAGACAGCACAGTTGTAGTCGTGGTAAACAGAACCCAAACTGACCCGGGCCGACCCGGCAGAGATCAGGGTGAAGCTGTGAGAGTCAGACTACGGATCAGATCAGATCAGATCAGATCACTTTGACGTGAACTTTAACTCAAGTTCCTGCAGCTTTACCTCCAAAGCCACAGCTTCAGCTGCTGTTGTTCTGACTGAAAGTGAGAGCAAATAAAAAAATAAAACACCACGTTGATCTCTGATGGACTTGATTGGCCTAAAGTCTGAGGTTTTAGCTTTAAATGCTGATTTACTCTACTTCTGTTTAACTGGTTTATTTTATTATGATGTGCTGCAGTATATTAGTCATTCAAATGTCAAAATTTATCAAAACACTTGGTTTTACATTTTTTCCTAAAAGATTTAAAATAATTTACATTTCTCTTCCAAATGAAATTCAAATCACTGCTATTCTAGAAAACATGTTTTTGCTTCTAGTTTTTCTCCTTTTGCTTCCTTTAATTTCTGGATATAATTCTGCTACAGTTAGCTAGTCATTATCTAATTTTAGCAAACATCATGATACTTTGAGCTTTTAGCACAAATTTTAATACTTTTAACATTTTGATGGCCTTTTTCCACAATTGGCTAATCTTTTCCTACATTTAGTTTAGTTTTTGCAACTTTAAAGTGACATGCTTATTCTTCAAATACAAAAAGTCAAAGAAAACATCTTTATACTTTAGAAAGTTGGAAGAATGCACACGATTTAACCCATTTTGTCCCATAACTGGCATATTTTTTTTAACTTGACTCAGCCCAAGTGAAACAGGAAGTGACATCAAAGGGGAACTCTTTAACAAAGAACACTTTCTGGTCTTTGTTTATTGAAACAATATTATTTGAACTCTGACTCTTCTTCATCTCTCTGATAGTGACTCAAACTTTTTTAAGAAACATCAGATTCTTCTCTGCAGTCTGTGTTGTTGGCTGTTGTAGCAACGCTCTGCAGTCTGTGTTGTTGGCTGTTGTAGCAACGCTCTGTTCACATGCAGACATTCCCCTTTGACATCACTTCCTGTTCCTTTACAGGCAAATATCTCAACAACTGTTCATCTCAGCGACATGAAATTTCTTTTGTGATATTTTATCAATGTCCTCTTTTTAAAAATGCATTCATATGTATTACAAAAATTTGACGTCACAGGAACTTTAAATTTTACTTAGCTTTTTGCTCATTTTAGCTAAGCTTTTGCTATTTTTAGCTGCTTTTTGCTACTTTTATTTTTAGCTTGCATTTTACTACTTTTAGCTGCCTTTTGCCAGTTTTAGTTTTAGTGTACCTTTTGCTACTTTTAAATGCATGTTGCTACTTTTAGCTACATTTTACTACTTTTAATGGCCTTTTGCTACTTTTAGTTTTGGCTAGCATTTTGCTACTTTTAGCTGCATTTTACTTCTTTTAGTTTTGACAAGGTTTTTGCTGCTGTAGCTGCCTTTAGCTACTTTTAGTTTTAGATAGCCTTTTGATATTTTGGTCTTTTGGTACTTTTAGCTGAATTAAACTACTTTTTTAGCTGGTCTTTTGCTACTTTTAGCTTTTTGCTCCTTTTAACTACATTTGCTGCTTTAAGATGTAGCCTTTTGGTACTTTTAGCTTTTAACTAGTTTTGCCACTTTTGTCTAGCATTTAACTTGTCTGAGCTCTAAGCTTCTGTTCAGCTTCTTTCAGCTTTAACAACTCAGTTTTGTCTTCAGTAAATGTCAGCTGTCAGTATTCACAGCACAGAAACTGCAGTTTCTCCAGTGGTGTTTTATTTTTCGGGGTCAAAGTTGAACCAGCGGTACTTCATATTTCACGGTGGTCTCGGCTGGTGACAGCATCTGTCATCAGCGGCGGACCCGGGTTTTAGAACCAATTTGTTATTTGCAGCGGGCGAAGGCTTTAATCCTGCCGATGAAAAGAGACATGCCCAGAGAAACATAGACATACAAGTTTGGAGATGATGAGGAGAGAGTGACAGCAAGGATGAAGAGGAAGAGGACAAGAAGGAGGAAGAGGGAGACAGTAATCCTGTCTAATTCACTTAGTGTTGTGCTGAGGGAGCAGGACACTAAGAGGATTTGGGACATTCTCCAAATTAGATCAGCAAGAATAACAAACTGAGAGGAGAGGTGGAACAGAGGAACCGGGGGAACTCTGGTAGAGGTGGCATGGGAGGGGGGTGGGGGGTGTACCTCAGGGCAGAGGAGCAAGGAGGATGGACCAGCAGAAGATCAAACAAGTTCCTGACCATTTCAGTCCTCAACATCTCAGAACACAGACGTCTGAACTGTTAGGCTCTGATTCCAGTCTGCAACCAATACTCCTCCCAGGACCAAACGCCAAGTCTTCCTGTAATCCTGACAACGGTTTCACTCCAACATATCATTAATCTGATGCTCTGAACGCTGACTTTTACTATTAGAGATATTAACTAGGTGTTAAGTTGTAATCTGCAGTAAAGCTCTGAGCAGAAGTGGACAGTGAGGCTGACAGTGCTGGTTGATCCAGTCACAGTGTAACACTGATCCTGTTACCAGCAGCAGCTGCATCACTCAGACCCTGCTTACACCACAGAACCATGGGATTCAGCAGCTTTACAAATCAATGATTACAGCAAGTTATCACCTGGGATAATAACAAACCATGGCTTGAACATGTTTAATTTAAGGTGAGCCGACATTAATCTGCTG
This sequence comes from Austrofundulus limnaeus, assembly GCF_001266775.1. NCBI lineage: Eukaryota > Metazoa > Chordata > Actinopteri > Cyprinodontiformes > Rivulidae > Austrofundulus > Austrofundulus limnaeus. The sequence goes on along the minus strand of NW_013952523.1, from coordinate 482,486 downwards.
GCGCTTCGATTCAAATCACTCAGATCTGTGTGGATCTGTGTAGCGGACAAAAACTTTCAGTACTCACAAACCTTGGGAATAATGATAAAAATTTAATTGCAAAAATGTCATTTCCAGAGAACATTTAAAAAAACAAATATCATAAAACTCTCTGTGATCATTTGCATCACATGCTTTCTAAAATGTCAGGTTTATCTATCAAATTAAACATTATTTTTTAAGGCATGCATTTTTTGAATAAACGTGTTTAATCTTGTTTTCGCTAGTGAAGAAGAGATGACTCGATGCCTCGCCCAACACAAACTGATAAAATCAAGGTGCCATTTTTAAGGCGTGCTGATCACCCTCTGCCTTGCACCTCTGTAAGAAAGTGTTGCAAAACTGGAAGCTCGAATAATACGCAGAAAACCCAGTCCACTGCTGAGATTAATTTTAAAAAATGGCTTCTGCTCTACTTGTCTGTAGCAAACCAAAACAATGATAGGAAACCTGGTCACACCCCTGGAGGGGGTTGCTCTTTTGAGACATGAAGACTTGACTCTTTCACTGGTTAAAGTACTGTAAATGATTGCAACTGGTCACAAAGTATAATTCTAAAGATAATAAAGATAATTATGTATCTAAAATTCAGTTACTCAATCACAAAATATCTTTTAATTCTCTCTCTTGACATAACAAACATTATGTCCATACAAAACTCTATGTAAATAGTAAAATGAAAGCAGCTCTTAATATTTAAGTCATCACAACAGGATATTTCTAAACAATTCCAACCCCACCGAGTCAATTATTTTCCACCCAGACAATAAAATCATAAACTCTAAATATTAAGCAACACACCAACATTTCTGAAACATCTTTAACCAGACCAGACCAAACAAGTTAGCGCATGAAAAGAGCTCATCTTTCTTTGTTTGTTTGGCCCGTGTGGCCCGCCAGGGGGGGGTCC
>NW_013952523.1:476583-480227 GCF_001266775.1 Austrofundulus limnaeus | reverse complement strand
GTGTGTGTGTGTGTGTGTGTGTGTGTGTGTGTGTGTGTGTGTGTGTAACTGCAGCATGTGTGCTTGGTGGCGTTTGGGATTAGGAATCGATTAAGAGGAAATTGGACAGCAGGCAAAGAGGGGAGGGGGAAGACATGCGACAGGAGTGGGCTCCTGATGATGATGATGATGATGATGATGGTAGTGATGATGATGATGATGGGGAGGGCAGTCAGCTCGGGCAGCAGCAGCCTGCAGCATGATTACAGTGCGCCTCCAGAGCAGGCCGCACACCAGCTTGTTTGCTGAGGATTAAAGAGAGGAAAGAAATGAATCATATTTCTAAGTATGAGTGAAACTGTGTCTCTGCTGCACCGTCCATATGCTGCTGGGATTATATCCAGTACATCCATCCATCCATCCATCCATCCATCCATCCATCCATCCATCCATCCATCCATCCATCCATCCATCCATCCATCCATCCATCACAACATGTAAATGGCAGCGGTGGCAGAGTGGTTAGGTGAGTCATCCTAGAACCGGAAGGTCGCCAGTTCAATCCCCCGTCCAGCTGTCTCTGTTGTTGTGTCCTTGGGCAATCCTAGTTCAAAACTGGCATCAGCGGTGGGGGATGTGTGTCCTTAAAGAATTGTTTATATTTATTATATTTTATTACTCCTATCGGCCACCATAGCATTCAGAACTTAGCAAGAACCTTTAAGCAGTGGTTGGACTCTTACTTTCACTGACTCTCTGTTAGTTTTCCTCAGCATTGACTTAAAAACTCGCTTCCACTCCTGTTGGCTCAATTCGTTGCGCCACCTTTAATCTTGTACATTTACTCAGTAAAAGCAGGGAGATCAGGGGCAAACCTTTCAACATGATTGTAGCGCAACCTAAATATGTTCTTCTCATAAGTGCATTGTGTTGTGATACAAATACCCAACTCCTCGTTACAAGATGTCATCTGAACAGACCAGAGCTAATAGCACGTTTAAACTCTCTCTGTCATTGCACTCCTTCTAACCCTCGTGGAGCTGACCTTCTGACCTATTGGTGCCGGGAACAAACGGGAACTTTCAAATGGCTGAAATAATCTGCCCAGCTTTTGCAGTTTAGTCTGGGAGCAGCAGAGCGATGTGACTCAGTTTATTGGTTAATTCTAATCTTTTTCCTGTCTTCTCTTTCCTGTTCCTTCTCATGTGCATCAAATGCTCTCTATAACTCGTGGGGATTAACAGAGTGCTCCATCAAATGATTCCCAATGTACTTTCTGCAGGTGCACTCTTTTTTTGTTGTTTTTCTCACAATATGGTACCAAAGGGTAGTGTAAGACCCTCACAAAACAAAAGGAAAGTTAAACACCCATAAGAAATCCTTTTGGTCCACATGCAGACCAGCAATAGGTTCATAATGTAAATGGTTCCACCAGACAGCACAAATGGTGGCACGACAAAGAAATTGCAATGTTATCAGGCAGTTGCCAGAGCACCTGACAGTGAGACAAAAGCAGCCCCACAGGATGCCAATTAAACACATTACACATTATATTTTTTTCTGCTTGGCTTCAGAGGAGCAGGACGTGCTTTCGCCCCCACCCCCCCTTGCTGCTTTTGCTTGCTTCTTCAAGGTTTTTTTTCCACCTACCATCCAAAACTAAAGGAAATATGGATTTGGTCAACTGGTCTCTGAATGCAATTGACACTATTTTTTCCATACTTAGAACGAGGGGAACGTGGCTGTCTGGGTGGAATGGTTGCTGCTGGACTTGTCTGACTCCTGGGGCTGGAATCTGATATGCCGGCACCACTTTCCATTGAAGATGTGAGAGATTTATATATACATATTTGGATTTCTGATAACTGGATAACTGCTGATCAGCGGAGGAGGGTTCTAGATTTATCGGAAAGTGAAAGCGACGCTGACAGTGGTTCGGTCCTTTGAGCAGCTGTCGGGCGCACTTGAAGGATTCTGCTGGGCTGGAAGCACACAGACTCTGCAGCTGGGGGAAATAATTCACAAACTGGATGTGATTCTGACGAGGATCGCAGCTCAGGCCCAAGCCTCCAATATGTAAGGATTACATCTGGGTGACGCTTCAGACGGTGAGAGGTGAGGAAGACCCCAAATTCGGCTGATTGTTGTTTTTTTTCAACACTTCAGAGTTGCAGTTAAGACATTTCAAAATTAGCAGGAAATTCAAGGCTGTTTTGTTCCAAAACAATTGTATTATCTATTTGGCTCCCAGCAGCACAGCCTTGATGGCAGTGTTTATCTCAATCTCCCCAGGATGGAATGGCAACAAAGAGCTTGATTCACTCCCACCCCCATCACCCCTGTTGGACCCAGCCCCGGAACCCAATGGCTGAGGAAGAGGAAACTCTGAACTCTAGCGAATTGAGCAGAGACGATTACATCATGTGACTCTGGACTCTGGATGGGCCCAGGGTTGGGCCTAGCACAGATCCCCCCTCCCTCATCGTCACCTACTCCTTTGAACCCGCCCCATCTTACCTCCCCTTTATGTGTTATCTGACCTAATCCCCCCTCCCAAGCTGAATTACTGCCTTGCTACGCGAGTGGTTTTTTTGAGCGCATGTTTCTGTGTTTCTGCGTAAAACACAGGATCTGAGCTCTCTTTTTAACTCACCCTTCCTATTGTGTGTATTCCAAGTTGCAAAAGGTAGCGCACCGTAGTGCGAAAGACCTTGGACATTCGTTCCCCCCATGTTTGTTATGTGTGTCTTTCTCCGAACGGATGTTCTAAACTGCAAGTTCCTAGTCTGTGTTTATCACTGACAATGGCACTAAAGCTCTTTCTGATTCTGATTCTGATACACTCTTCAAGAATTTGATAGAGTTTGATAAGTGGTAATGTTGTGGGTGATGCAGCTGCCCTGCATGGTTTTGGCAACAAAGGCACTCCTAATTGTTGTGAAGGGTCTGGTTGTCGGACCAGACCCCAAGGGAGGACTGTCGTGCTGTACCAAGCTTTACAGAACCTCCTGACATGTTCCCTTGCCATTTGTACACTTTAACGTGTCATCCCTGCATCCTGTCCCAGTGACCAGCAGCACCATCAAGATGAGGGGCTCCAGCAGTGGCGGCTGGTCAATAGGGGGCACTAGGGCGCTGCCCCACCACTATTTTTGGTACACGAAAAAATTAAAATAACAAAATAAAATGTTATAAACATTTTGAAAAAATATTGTATCCATGTTTTCTGATAAGTAAAATAAATAATTTTGAATTATTGATGTGTAAACTTCCATTTTTCTCATGAGCTTTTTCGTGTTGAGTTACTTCCGGGTCACGAACTGTTCGGCACCCCAGATTCCCATAGACAAGTCATTGTAAGATTTTGGACATGCACAGTAAGTCCCCAATGCAAAAGAATAGGGTGGCCTGGGGCGCAGCATGTGGCCACCCAGCAGCTGACCTCACACAACTGTGTAGTGGGATACAGTATGTAGCCAACATTTTTCAAGCATCAGGATCAGATCCAGCATGGATTAAAACAGGTACGAGAAAAGATAAAAGACTTTTTAATGCTTGTTAATCATAGTATATTATATACACTCACCGGCCACTTTATTAGGTACACCTGTCCAACTGCTCGTTAACACTTAATTTCTAATCAGCCAATCACATGGCGGCAACTC
>NW_013952523.1:471955-475575 GCF_001266775.1 Austrofundulus limnaeus | reverse complement strand
GAGTTGCCGCCATGTGATTGGCTGATTAGAAATTAAGTGTTAACGAGCAGTTGGACAGGTGTACCTAATAAAGTGGCCGGTGAGTGTATATTATATATTAATGGTGAACACAACTTTAAATAATACAATATATAATAATAAAATATAGTATTTTTATGTTTATGTTTTTAACAGATATTAGAAGTTTTTTTTTTCTGCTGCCTTTCATTTTATTATACCTTTTTTCTTCTGTCGTGTATAGAGTTTATTTTGTTTTTAAGGAAATAAATACATTTTTAAAACAAAAATATAATAGCTTACCTTAGATATACAACAATTTGTTGCTAATAAAATAACATTAATTGTTCTCTATTAAATATATATTAGAAAACTCACTTGTAGCCATTTCTGTGTTGAATTAAATTTGTGCATTTATTGTTTTAGGTTTGTGAGATCATCTTGAGCCATCAGTGCTACACTGCTGCAGGCTGACAGGTTCCTGCAGGACAGTTCTCTGAAGCAGCTCTGAAGACCTTGGAGGCTCACCCAGTGCTGAACAAGACCAAGAAGTCTGATCTAGTTCAGGAGCTGCAGTGGTGGATCTGTACCAGCTGCTCTTCATGGAGAACAATCTGCAGGACACCTTCAGAGACTGTGACTCTGCTGAAGGTTCTCATCACATCTCCTCTGACCACAGCTGAATCTGAGAGGAGCTTCTCAACACTGAAGAGAATCCAGACTTTCCTCAGGTACAACATCACATCTCACTGCACTGGCCATGCTCTATAGAGAAGAATCTGGTTAAAACATCCCTGACTTTAACCAGAGTCATGAAGAAATTTGCTTCTCAGTTACAAAAGTTGAATTTATGTATTAAAAATAAAAACTACATGACATCGTAATGCTGTTTTATTATTTGGATTTGTTCAATAAATACACTGTCGTGAAACAACTTAGTACAAGTTTGATTGCTTTTTGAGATATGTCTATTTTTGGAGTTGTAAAATCACGTTATTAAACTTTTACATGCAATAACTTACAAAAAACAGTGCTTTAATGAAGTCATTTAATATTTCAAAAACAGTATCTAGCACAGTAATGGTGAGACTGGTCAAACACTGGAGACAAATAGTATACAAAACAATTCATGTCAGAAAAAAAAAGCAAGAGAAGACTAAAATGCATCAAATACGAGTCCAGTAAATGATTAAGAAGCATAAATAGCATCGTGTCCCATTACTGCTACCTTTGTCAGATAAAACCCCTGAGTTTGAAAAAAAGATGTAGAAATAAGAGAAATAGAAACAGTAAAAAGTTGGCAGTTTTCTAGATTTTTAAGGAGAAAAAAAGATCGTTGGATGAAGCGGCTGTGTTCCTGCTGATACCAGACATGATTCATTTTTTTCAAGTTTTAATATTTACAAAACAGCAACAACACAAAAAATAAGCGTCTATTACCCATGTCCATGTCGACTGAAGACATAACGATAATAACACTGATAATACTGACTTTTAACTATTTACCACATTTTTTAACTCAATTTTGACTTTTTTTTTTGAAAGAGAGTGTTAGTTTAAGCTTAATACAAAAAGAGAATGAAAGAAAACACCAAACACAAAAAGAAGTGACACGTTTATACAGGATGGAGTTGAGAGGCACCAAACACTCTGTGCAAACAGGGAGGGTGTGTGTGGGAGGGGGTGCTGCACGGCAGCCCAGTCCTTCTCTTTCTCTGGCGCAAGTCTCCTCTCGAGTCACACTCGACAGCCAAGTCGTAGACTGCCCCCAGCTGTCGGCTTTACTGCAGACACCAGGAGACAAGACAGTTCCCTAAAGTACCACTCGGAACGATCACAACCACGCTCAAAGGCAACAGGTTTGCTCCACAGACACTGGAGAGGCCAACTCACCCCCCCCCCCCCAACCCAACCCTCCCATTTCACTTGAGTCACACAGTCCAAAAAAAAAAAAAAAACAGAGTCAGAAACATACAAGGCTACAAGGAACCATCATCATGGCTCCTGCTATCTGTTCAACACTTTGTACTGATCTGGTGAAGACGGCCTCTTCGTGTCAGTCGAGCTGAAGATCTCAGAAGTTCTCATCGAGTCAGTTCGCTTCATGGAAGAAACACATCATAACAAACACAAGACAGAGTCCAGAGGGAAGGAACATCTGCTCCGGTGCAGAGTGAGTCTTGAGAAGACAGCAGACGTTGAACTGGTTTGGGATGGACTGCTTGGTTCTGATCATTTAACTCTATAGTCTAAACTGGTTATTAAACGTTTTTAAGTTGATGTGCAAAAACTAAAAACTGTTTGTTTTTTTTTTGCCAGTGTTTCAACCCTGAACAGGTTGTGCTTCAGAGAGCAGTGAAGTATTTTCTGTCATCAACGAATCACATTTTATTTTACAGTATTTTTATTCCTCCTTGATTTAAAGGCTGATGCTTCCTGCTGCCTCTGATCAACAAGCCAAGCATCAACAGATCATTCACTCTTTATTTTTATTTATTTATTTATTATTAATATTTTTTCTTATTGGAACATCAACAATGAAAAAACTACTGTGTCCAAAGTTCTTCTAATAACACCAAAATACACTCTGAGCTCCTTCAGTCTACTTTGCTTTGATTTCCAAACCCTCCCCCCTCCCACCCCCCACTTCCTGTTAATTACAAGACCTGGAACTTCCAGGAGTTCTGGTCCTTGTAGTCCAGGCAGTCAGCAGCGTTGAAGTTGAGCTTCCAGGCAGCTTGGTCCTTGTAGTCCAGACAGTCGACGGCTCCGAAGCCCAGCGAGGCGGCCGTGTAGCCCTGCGAGGAGAGGGAGGCGGGCGACTGGCTGAGGGGGCCCCCCATGGAGGAGGCCGTGATGGGGCTCAGGGCCCCGCCGGTGCCCGACAGCTGCGGGTGCATGGGGGACAGGTAGGAGCTGCAGTCCAGGCCTGTGAAGTAGGAGGAGGAGCCCGCGTAGCTCTGGCTGTAGGCCGGGGCCTGGCTGTAGGTCATGGGGTAGGTGGTGGCGCGCTGCATGCAGGGGGTGGTCGAGGCGGACAGAGGGTCCGGCAGCGGCGAGATGGAGGCCGGGCTCCAGATGGAGACGGTGGCGCTGGCCGAGCTGGAGCTGGGGGTGATGGCGGTGCCCGGGGGCGGGGGCGGGGGGCTGTAGGGTCCGTTGGCGGTGTTGGCGCTGGCCTCGGTGTTGGCCTCGCGCGCCGGGGAGGCCTTCTTCTTCGGGGGCCGGGGTTTGGACTGGCCCGTGCTCTGCTGCTGCTGCTGGCGGCACTTGGCGCGACGGTTCTTGAACCAGACCTGCAGAGCAGAGAGCAGGGAGGATCCAGAACACGAGACAGGAAGAGACAGGAAGAGGAAAATCAATTAAAGTCATCAGTTTCTGTGCGTAACGTTCGCGCACACCCGCTCTGCTTTACAGAGAGAGTAAAGTACAGCTCTTTGAAATGTGTCACCTGCACTCTGGACTCCGGCAGGTTGATCTTCAGGGCCACCTCCTCCCTCATGAAGATGTCTGGATACCGAGTTTTGGCGAAGAGAGCCTCCAGGATGTCCAGCTGCGCGCGCGTAAAGGTGGTGCGCTCCCGACGCTGTTTGCGCGGAGTGCCTGCCAAAACACAATTATTA
>NW_013952523.1:469738-471600 GCF_001266775.1 Austrofundulus limnaeus | reverse complement strand
TATATATATATTCCATTTACAAATGGTGTCAATATTCAGTTTTTCCCGATTCCTCTTGGATTTGTTCCGTTTGATTTTCCAAACGTAAAACCATGACAAAGAGAAACGAATTAATTCAAATATAGAAATGTTATTTATTATTATTATTATTATTATTATTTGACACATATAAAGTCTCCAGGTCGAACAATTTAAACAAGTCAACGAAATTTGTTTTCTTTTTTTTTTTAACATTTTTTGTTTATCTGAGGTATCACTTTGTGCCGACAATAAAAGTTGAATTTAAACTCCTGAGCGGAGGCAGACAGCTGCTGAACATGAAAAACAAAAAGAGTTCATTCATGAATAATAACAATATTAATAACTATAAAAGACAATAAGTGTTAGAGTAAATAGGTTAGAAGATTAAAGCAGCAGATTGGGTTTTAATTCGGTGTGAGAACAGCCTGGGGTTCCGTTCACACACACATCTTCATTGTTTTCGCCTCTTTTTTTCTGACTCTTTAATCCTCTGAACCTATGGATCAGTTGAGACTCGGTTCTGATGCAGAATCAAGCAGAACCTCAGAGTAATTAAACGCCAGTTCAGATTATTCTAAAGAAAAACAAATGTGCGTAAAATCTTCTTTTACGCACAAACCTTTGCTCCAATCCTTTCCTGCAGCAGTCATGTTTAAACCAAGCAGCTGTGTCTGTGAGCGCATCAGAATGTGGAGGTGTGATGGGTTTACTTACTGGGGTATCCCACGGCGGCGGTGTGCAGCAGATCCATGCCCGGGCCGGACAGCGTTAACCCGTTCACGGCGTAATGGGGCTGCTTAATGTAGGACATCATGCCTCCTGCCGGCTTTAAAACACTCCCTCACTCTCTCTCTCCTTCTGTCGGGCCGGGGGACGCCTCTCCAAACCTCTCTCGGGGGGGTTGTCTCCTTCTTTCTCTCTTCTCTGTTTTTCCCTTCCTCTCTCTCTCTCTCTCTCCCTCCCTCTCTCTCTCTCTCTCCCTCTCTTTCTCTCTCTTTGTCTCAGATGATGTTTTACCTTTTTTTCCTGCCTCAGTTTGCTTCTCTGACTTGTGGTTCTGGTAGATCTAGAGGATAATCCTCACCTGATGTTTCTCCACTTCTGATTTAAAACTTAAATTAATAATAAGATTAAGAAGAATTTTTTTTAAAATAAATGCACCTGTTAATTAAATAACCTCCAAATTCAAAGCACTAGAAGCTGACTAAGTTAGATGTCTGCTTGTTCCATGGAGCTGGTGCGTAATGGCAGCTCGTCCCCCCTGCGCGCACTGATGGAGGCTGGATGAGGTTCTGGGTGCTGGAGGCCCACGCGCCGGTCCTCTGGTCCCTGAGAAGAGGATGCTGATCTGCAGGGTGGACAAGTGAGGCAGGCGAGGAGAAGACTGGCTAATTAGAAGAAACTTCTGACCCAAGTCTGCGCTGAGAGCCCTCCCTCCTGCTCTCTCTCTCTCTCTCTCTCTCTCTCTCTCTCTCTCTCTCTCTCTCTCTCTCTCTCTCTCTCTCTCTCTCTTACGCAAATGCGCGCGCACCCATGCTCAATACTTCAGTCTTGTTTGCGTGTTTTCTTTTTCTTAACGTGATTTTCATCTAAATATATATATATAATTTTTTATTTATTTTTCTGAACTAAGCGGTCATTTGAGACAACTCCCCGCCCCCCTTTTGCTTTGAGGCAGTTTTATTGTCCCAAGGTGCAGATTGGAAATTGGCCTCCAGAAATAATTGAGCTGAGTGGAGGCAGAACCGGGTCCGGACCGGATTAAGAAGCAGCACAAAGAGCTGCTTGTTCTGCTGCTAAATCTGCCTCTGATCCCCAGCAGGCTCCTCAGCCATCATTTC
>NW_013952523.1:467182-469640 GCF_001266775.1 Austrofundulus limnaeus | reverse complement strand
AATGTATTGTTTCCTCTTGTTTATTATTAAGTATTTTTATTTTATTGATTTTAACTTTTATTTTTCTTTTGGAGGTGATCAAACCTCCAGAGGAATAAAAACTGAACTGATCAGCCTTATAAAGTTTTTAACAACTTTGTTTTTTTTCTGGGTCAGAACTGAGGATCATTGGTGTTGATAAATTATTAGTATTTGTTTCTCTTCCTTTCTATGATCTTTTTAAAGTTTAATTTAATCTTTTTGTATTCTTCTCTGGTTACCTGAACCATTTCAGTCCAAAGATGATTCTGTTCTTGTTGTTTGAGTTTGGATTTCTAAAGTCAACTCCCATAAAATGTGATCTGATGGGTTTTAATTTTAGAAACAAAAATAAAGTCATTTTAAACAGATGAAACTAGATTTTTGTTTTTTCTATGTGAAACAATTCAAAGTTTGGATTTTTGCATCTGAGATGAATTTAACAAAGATTCCTAAATTAAATTAAAAAGTCCAACCTGAAGAAAACAGGACAACAAAACCAAATTATTTTGAAATCAAAGCCACAAACTAACTCTGCAGTAAAGTAATCTTAACCTTATTCTTGTGAGTTTTTTCTTTGTAGTATATTTTAAAATAACAAATAAGGATTTTTAACATCATGTTAATCTTTTACCTAATAATAAATTTAACTCATCTACATTTTTATTCATGTCAGGCTGAGATGTTTTGTCAGATTTACAGAGTTTGACTGAAATCATTTAACTCTGAATCCTTTTATCAACACAAAAAACTAAATGTTTTATTTATTTTCTAACGGTTTCTTTAACAATTAAGTGTTAACAAGTCAAAAAGTAGTTTTTTTGTTCATAGTTATTTGAACTGATTTATTTATTTATTTATTTTTGCAAAACTTTTTTATGTTTTTTTGGGTGTAAAAAACTTTTGTGTTTGACAATGAAATAAGTCAGATTGAGATGATGAAATAAATTTAGGAGGATTTAAATTAAACTTCTGGACAAAAGTTGGTAGAAAAATGTAAAGCAAGTCATTTCTTCATCTCTTTCAATCAATGGATTTTTCTTTTTATTGAAATATTGTTCATTTTTTTGTGTCGTTGACTGAATTATTATACATAAATGTATACATTTGCATTTTTTGTTCTTTTTATCTGAAAAAATGAATTTAAAAAAAGCTTTTCAACCAACAGTTAATTCCTTAAATGATTGTGTGGAGTTAACTATTCAAAACTTTATTTATTCAAATATTCAGTTTTTCTAGCATGAATAACACATTAAAATAGTTTACAGTGTTTTTCATGTTTGAGTGAACAAATTACAATGATTACAGCTTTGCAGTTTTTATTCTTCAAATTAAAATACAATAACAAAAAGCGGTCATAATCAATTAATTCGTTTCATTTTTGTTTTTTATACTAATAAGGTCATTTTCCAGATTTATTCAGTCAGTTTTCCTCCTTTTACTTAATTTCCAGGCTTTAATCTTGGTTTCTGCTCTGTTTGGCCTCAGATCCGTCTGATATTCAGATTTTCTGAATTCAGAGTGTTTTTCTGAGTGTTTGCCGGAGACTTCGGTGTTTCTGGGTTGTTTGGGAGGAAATTGCTTCGTGATGAAGAGCGGCTGCTGGTTCAGACGCACTAGGACCCAGAGCAGGAGCAAATTAAGGACAAGCATAAGAGGCTTAGTGCTTCTAATCTTTATTGCTACACACACACACACACACACACACACACACACACACACATACACACTGGGACACACTCAGCATTTCATAAACATCCCATTTTGCAACAAGCACGCGTTCATATCCCAGAGGCAAAGCGGTGCCATTGTTTTTTTCATTTAGTTTTCATTTTCTCCAAACTCCTTTTATTCCCTGCGCTGACCTCCATCTTCCATCCTGGCTGGTTGGAGACCGGCGGGCCCATATGCTGCACTATTTCCCTCATCCCATTTCATTAACAAACAGCCTCCCATGAACCGGGAGGCCTTAGAGCAAACTCATTTGTTCTAGACAATTACAATCAGGAAAGAAAGGGAAAAAAAAACTTTGAAAATCTTTCTTATCCGTTGGGTGAGTGCATCTTAGTGAGGCGGACAGCTCAGTTCCGCTGGAACAATCACCGGGCGGATCAGACGTGGAAGAAAAATAAATAAAAATAAAGTAAAGGGATTTCAAACTTGAATTGAAATGAAATTTAATCGAGGCTTCGATTCAGTCCTGCTAATGAAATGATCCTGCAGGACTTGAACAACAACAAAAAAGGGGCAATTTCTCCTTTTTTATTTGTTTATTATGTTTCCCAGTTTGTTTGGAGGACAGCATCATTTTCCCAGAATGCTCTCTGTTGACGTGTTTAAGGAAACTATACTGGTGCTGGAGTTGAAATAAAAAGCATGTGTGTGTGTGTGTGTGTGTGTGTGTGTGTGTGTGTGTGTGTGTGTGTGTGTGTGTGTGTGT
>NW_013952523.1:463715-467061 GCF_001266775.1 Austrofundulus limnaeus | reverse complement strand
ACACACACACACACACACACACACACACACACACACACACACACACACACACACACCCAGCTGTTGAGCACCTCTGACATAATGTTGTTCGATAGTGTGTTTCTGTATATCTGTGTGCACACTGTGTGCTAACAGTGCATGTGTGAGTGTGTGAGACAGATACACACTCTCTCTCTCACACACACACACGCACCGAGTTCAGCCGATTTATCATAATATGCTTTATCTGAAAAGTAAGTATCTTACCTCGGGATAAAGGGAGGAAAGAGGGGTTTGTGGCCAGACTGACAGAGGAAGGGTGGACGGAGAGAACCGAAGCGCTCGCTGCTCCCACAACACAGAGCTGGAGAGCTTCGCTCTTCTCCCCCCTGCATCGATCAGGATTGATGAGGAGGAGACTGTGGGACGGGACGGAGGAGCGGAGACAGAGCGGGCCACGGTGAGGTGTGTGTGTGAGACAGGTGGTGGGGAGGGGGGAGTGCTGGAAGGCTGAGATGGCGGGGACTGGTTAAAGTTTGGAAGTGGAGGAAACTGGGGGGACAGCTGAGGCAGATGGGGTGGGGTGGACGGAAGTGGAGAAGGGTGATGATGAAACAAGGTGGAGGAGAGAAAGAGAGGGGGCAGATGGGGATGTGGGGGTGGGGGGTAAGGGAGGGGGTCTGGGACAGAACCAACTGAGCCTCCTGAGGGTCTCCCTGTCTCTTCTGATGCTTTTACACGTAAAAGTTTACTCACGTTAATGTTACCGCTGAATGTATTTGTAGCCATGAAAGCTGCTTTGTGCGCGTGTGTGTAGGTGTGTGTGTGTGTGTGTGTGTGTGTTGAGGTCAGTGTGTGTTAACTCCTCATTAAGCAATGTGAGGATTAACTCTGTGTGAGTCATGTGTCTCTGCTTCCAGCTCTCATATCTGCAGCAACACAAAAGGCCACATGAAATGTCACGTGGTGCGTTCAGGGTCCACTGACTGGTCCTGCTGGTTCATTGCTGGTACTGTTAGTGCACGTATATGCACGTGCACAGAGGTCTACTAGGTACAAAAAGTAAGAAACTCAGTGTTTGGTAGATTATTTGCGCTTCTTGGTGTAACCAGATCTTTTCTGCTGGTTGTTTGACGTGACACTGGTCGTCTTTGGAGAAGCTGTTCCCTCGTTCATTCTGACAAATCAATAAACAGAAAAGCAACCACAATATGATCTGGCAAAACTAAAATCAATCTCTGTTACTCTACAGCTATAAATTCACTCAAATATCCATATATATTACAGTGATGATAATAATAAAAATGCACTTGATGATGAAGAATAATAGCACCCACCTCTCCCACAGGACAAGATTCAAAGGGGAGGAGCCCAGGGAGTACAAACAATTTAACAAAATAATACCACAGAAGAAGAAATAAGGAGGGGTTTCTAATCTTAAGGTCACATATCTACAACACTTAGAGTGGTTTTCTTCATGTTTACAGCCAGGTATAAAAACTATCTCAATAACAGATGACATTTGAAATTATAACAAAGTACACACACACCAGTTGCATTGGCAGTAAATCTAATATTGATGGAAAGCCTGTTAATTTCCTTTGTAAATGGTGCCACGTTTGTAAGGAACATGCATTTGTGGGATAAGCATTGAGGATGCAGGTTATGTACATCAAAAAATAGCCAACTCTTCTCTGTCAAACAGCTTATTTTGCTGTTATTGACTCTTGTTTTGAGCTTCTGCTGCCAATAAGGTACGAGCTATAAGATTTATTGTCAAGAACAAAGAAATAATCTACCAAACAAACACTAATATCCTCACCTTTTGTGATAGGTTTTTGTGTACTCCGTGTGAGTCCCAGTCAGTCAGTCATAAGTCTGCACCATCATGTTGTTTCCACAGGGACATATAGAGTCATTTAAAATAATGAACAAGCATTTCACCAGAGACTAGTTGGCAACTCGAGATCTGTGAAAAAATATGAATTTATCTTACAGCTTCACCGAACAAGCAAGTCGTCCAACTGCAGTTTGTGTTTCTAAATCACTGCCTGTTTTTGTGTGTATAATTTGTGTTCCCCCTGACAAGCACCCTCACATTTTTTTTTATTTAACAGGAAAAGATTATTAAAAATCAAGCCTGACTCAGCATAATTGCTGTTTTACAGCAGGTTCCTGTTCTGCAGCACATAAAACACTCAGAAATACAGCATCACAATCACATCATTATACACCATAGACACAAAGACAAACAAGCATACCAAATTTCAAAAAGGCAGCATTTGCAAAATAGGACATCTAAATATGAGCACAACAGAAAGTGTCCAGCAAATGTCAGACAAGATTCTTCTTAAAGGGCTGTAGTTTTGAAATGGACTTTATGTTTTGAGGAATGTCATTCCATGCTTTAGTATAAACATAGAAGAAAGACCTCTGGCCGTAACCGTTTTACTGACTGTTACAGATCCTGGGTGGTTTTTGGACCTGGACGCTCAGAGCTGTACTCTTGGATGTTTTCTGTCAGAGGAGAGCTTCCTCACAGGTGTAAATAAAACAGCTCTGTTGGGTTCCCCATGAGGACTTAGTGATTTTGTGACTCTTAAGGAAACTGACCCCTCACATACATTTTAGAGACTCCCTCAGTAAAGCTGTTCAACTCATCTCAGCAGTGAGACAGGCCACAGTTTTTAGCACTTCTCCATAATACTCACTGGTTTTATACTTCCTGTGAGTTGCAGCAAAACAAAAGTTATCAGCTCAAATTACTGTGAGCAAATTGTAGACATGTTTTGCTTTGTCAGCCAGGCTACAATGAGATTTGCCATACACACATTTGTCACAAGAATCAAAAACAATTATAGGAAAGCTGCGGAGTTGTCACTGTCATAAAAAACTACAATGTGACATTTGCCACACACTCTTCCCATAGAGCAGAGGTGCCCAAAGCAGGCCAAAATTGGCCGACCAAGCCTTTTGATTTGGCCCACAATAGTTGCCCTGGTTAATAGGTTGTAATTTCCTGCAGTCCTCAGAAACACTGTATTTCACTGACAGTCAAACACTGGCCCAGTGCAGATTGACTTTATCTTTGAATTATATTAGGATTAAACATGACATAAAAGTAGCTAAAGGAGATAGAGTATTTAGACTATATTTCAGCACACATAGACGTTAACACTTTATAAAACCACAAATACTCAGATTTCATCAACTTGAGTCTTTCCTGCAGGAGCACATGTCAAACGTTCTCCAAGCTGAATTTGGACGGTCTAGCCTCCCCTCCTTACCCTGGCGTACGTCTTGTCACCTAGCAACTGTGACGACGGTAAACAAGCAAACTTAAATCAAAACTAGAAAAATATCAATA
>NW_013952523.1:460822-462188 GCF_001266775.1 Austrofundulus limnaeus | reverse complement strand
GTGTGTGTGTGTGTGTGTGTGTGTGTGTGTGTGTGTGTGTGTGTTAACTGTCATCATTTAGCCCCCTCCTTAACCACTGTCTGGGGTTTTAGCTTAATAACCTAATAACACCTGTTCATGCCGTCACACACTTCTTACAAAAGCTGGACAACTGTGGTTCAGTTGGTGTAAAATACTCCAGGAATCTGCAGCTTTTACAATCGAACAAAACGTTTCTGCTCCTACATCAACGAGGCTCATTCAAAACCCTAAGTATTTTATACAGTGTAATATATCTTTAAATATTACATAAAAATACAGTGTCCCACTTTGAAAAACATAAATAAAACCTGCAAAGCAAACACAAACGACCAGATTTTCATGTGTGACTCACTGTAAAAAGCAGAAACTTTTATTTATTTCACACTTTAAATTAAAGTTGTCATTAATTAATTTTCATGTTTTCAGAATAACTTAATTTTTTTACAGATGACTTTATTTTAATGACCTATAATATAATATTGAGTCATTTGTGTGCAACTAAACACCTTGTGTATTTACTCTGTCCTACATTTCAATAAAAGTTCAAAAATATTTCAGATGAATTTTAAAGGAAGCTAACAGTTTAACAAACTATTGTAAATTGATCTATTTTGCTATTTATCATTCTGTTAGAAAATTTTTATTCATGTTACACTCTTTTAGACAGAAAAACTGTTTAAAGTAGACTTTCTTATTGTGCGTATGAATTCTACACATTTTTACTTTAGTTAGAGCCCTGCACAGGGTCCAGAGAGCCACACTGAAATAACTATAACAAATAAAAAGCCATGCTTAAAGGATATTTAACGTAAGATAATAAAATCAACTCTGTGACTTATTGCATTTTTTGGCAGCAAAAGCAGAAATTGTAGCAATTTTAGTAAAAAACTGATTCAGGTTACTTTATGACTTGTTTACAAAAAACGGCATCTTTTTCTACCTGAATGTTTTTGAGTCATTTTAGCTTCACCTCTGTATGAACGAGTTCAGACTTACCTCACACAACTCTGCACATTGTGTAAAAAACAAAACGAGTGCACACCTACACACACACATACACACAAAGGAAACCTGCACAGTAAAATGTTAGAGATGAAGGTCTGATCAAACAGATTTCTGTCAAACTTGTAAACTTTACGTTTTTTTCTACAACCTTTTTTCTGTGCATCGATGCAGAGCTTTATATAAAAACTCTGTGAAACCATGTGTGTGTGTCTGTGTGTGTGTGGGGGGTGGGGGTCAAAGGGCATGTGTTATTGGGAGCGTTGTGTGTGCAGATTTTGGTTGTGGGACAGCAGAACTCTACTGATGTGGATGAGTTGCAGTGTGTACTGTGGTACAGTAG
>NW_013952523.1:456185-460377 GCF_001266775.1 Austrofundulus limnaeus | reverse complement strand
CACACACACACACACACACACACACACACACACACACACACACACACACACACACACACACACACACACAGACCTGCAGCCACTGTTTGCAGTGGCACTGAGTGCTCACCTTTAGCTGTGTAGCTGTATAAGAATTCATGATGCTTTAAAAAAAACTTTGCTCAGTCTAATCATGGAGTGAAAATTACACAACAAAACAAAAAGTCTGGTTTCATATTCAAAACGCACTTTGCCCTAATGCACAAACACCCCACACACACACTCTGTGACATGTCCACACACACACAAACCTTTTAACTGTGACGCACACGCAGACAGGGCCACAATGGCTCTCTTATTGTTAATTGGCTGTTTAATCCTGAGGAATGTGTGTGATTAGAGCCCACCGGTGGGCCGGGTTCTTGCCCAACGCTCCTGATCACAATGGACACGCTGTAACGGAGCTCTGCGAGGGGACACACACACACACACACACACTCGTGCACCTGTTTGAACAGGGGAGGAAAGAAAAGGTGTGCATGTAAACAACCGTGAGACACAGGTCGACACCCAGCTGAGCATCAGGCCTTATATACCACACACACACCATGATTTACCCAGCATGCAGCTCACTCATTCAGAGGAACACTAAGAAGAAGAAGAATGATAATGTAGCAGAGCATTTTTAAGCTGTGAGGTACACGGTTAGGAGAAGCTGCAAAATGTTCTTGAAGAATTAAAAAGAAAAAGTCTTGTTTGCAAAGCCTAGAAAGAGTGTTTTGTTTTCTAAAATGAATAGTCTTTTTGAATCAGGTTGACTCTAAACTTTAATCATATATACAGTAGATCCATCCGTCCGTTTTCTTCCACATATCTTGGATCGGGTCGCGGGGGACAGCAGCCTAAGCAGGGAGACCCAGACTTCCCTCTCCCCAGCCACTTGGACCAGCTCGTCCGTGGGAATCCCAAGGTGTTCCCAGACTAGCTGAGAAACATAGTCCCTCCAGTGTGTCCTGCGTCTTCCTCTGGGTCTCCTCCCAGTGGGACGAGCCCAGAACACCTCACCAGGGAGGCATCCAGGACAGGCGTCTCCAACCAGTAGCTCATGAGTTCATTTAAAGTAGCCCTTCAGTGCTAAATTTAATTTGTCACCAGCTAAACAATCTTTCATTTAATTCCAATCAATCTTTAGGTGTCCCTTCCCCTTGGTTGTCAACCAAACAGTTTAGTGCTCTGTATGGTCGATTGGTAGACGACGTGCGGTTACGTGGTTGTTTAGTGTTTGTTTTCGCACACACCTTTCATAGCCCCTTGAGACTGTGCCAAACTCCTGGGAAACTGTCCCACTGTGGTATATGTCACTACAGGGGGTTTCTTCCCACAATGCGGAAACAAATCGGAGACTTTCACCCGACGTTATTTGTGCACAAATCTGTTGCAGTTAACAGCTAAGTTAATAGTGTGAAATACAGTGTAATATGAATGGATGAACACAAAAAGCACATTCATGTAAATTCAGTGTCTTTGTGGTGGTTTCGTGTGAAGTGAAGACAACGTTTTTTGTGCAAAGCAAGCTTATTTCAATGGTTTAAGTTTAAAATTTAATGTCGCAAAATGGAGCTCTCGGACAATTTCATTTTGTGAAAGTAGCTCTTAAGGAAACAAAGGTTGGAGAACCCTGGTCCAGGAGGCCTCCTAACCAGATGAGCCACCTCAACTGGCTCCTCTCAACGTGGAGGAGCAGCGGCTCTACTCTGAGCTGCTTGTATCTGCAATCTTTTTCTTTCGGTCACTACCCAAAGCTCGTGACCATAGATGAGGGAAGAGCTAAAAGAAAAGGATAAACAGATTTATTTGAACTGTATCATTTTATCTATATTATATTGAATCTCATATATTTTCTTTTATTGTAATACAAATGTAAATCAGATCCTATTGAACCAGATCATATTGAATCTGATTTTTGTCAACATAAACTGAATTGTATTGCATCATAATTAATGTAACTGTATAAACTGTATCTCATTAAACTGTTTAGCAGTAAGTGATTGGATCATATACTGAACTGTTTTTTAGTGAATAGTATCAGTACTCCATGATATAATCTCAACTTATATGGGACACTGTTCCTGACTACCTGAGAGCTCCAGAATGGGTTTCTATAAAAACAGCTTAAAGATTTTTCTTTTAAACTAGCCTATTCTGCCTCTGCGAGTGGTTTTTAATGATTTTAGATATATTTTTAAAGAGCTTAAAAATCAAGCTTTTTTTTTTTTCAAATTTAGCAGTTCTTGTTATTAATGTAATTATTGTTCTCTTGTTTTTACTAGTTTTATCTACACGGCAAAAACAGGAGTGTTAAAATGTCAGTGTTAAACTTTTGGGTGTTGATTTAACACCCCCTAGTGTTATTTTAACACTTTCTGAGTACACCCAGTGTTGTTGTTAATTCACAGTGTTGATTTCCTCAGTGTTGTCTCAACACTGGACAGTGTTAAATAAGCTCCGCCCACAGTTAAGCCTTATATAACACTTAACAGTGTTGAAAGAAGTTTTCTGAAAAGCCCCGCCTTCTTCCACCTCATGTCAAACAGACCAGTATTTACCCAGCATTCCTTGCTGAGAAATCTTACAGAAATTATGTTTTTGCTTGTTTATGACTATTAAATAAGTTCATGAGAGTAAAAATTAGTTGTTCTGGTTAGTTTTCTTGTTCAGTTTGATCAAGTTGTTCAACTTTAAGTTTATGTTTTTGGCCAAAAATCAACACCATGAGTGAGAGGTTTGTCCTGGTGTGTGAAGGGTGACACCATTACACTCTGAAAATGAAATGTTGGATTTACTTAACCATGTTATGTGACCTGGTTCCACTTAACTGAGTTGAGTAAATTCAAAGCAACATGCTCATGTTCTTTGGTTAAAAAACTGGTATGTTGCTTTGAATTTACTCAACTCAGTTAAGTGGAACCAGGTCACATAACATGGTTAAGTAAATCCAACATTTCCTTTTTTACAGTGATTAAGTGTTGATGCAACACACCCCAGAGTTTGATTTTAACTCTGAGTGTTAAATTTACACTCTCAATTTGATAGTGTATTGACACCTTGTGGTGTCTGTTAACCATTCAAACACCACAATTTCCTTTGTTAAGTGAATAAATAATACAATGGTGATACTTTTAAAACTGTATTTTAACACTGTTGAAATGTTACTGACACCCAGCATTGTTGAACATTAAACACTGGCTGGTGTTACATTTAACAGTTTATTTTAACACTATATTTTAACACTAACACTATTTTTATGTTAATGTGACACCAAGAATTGATAAATATTAAACACTGGTTGGTGTTAAATTAACAAAAAAAATGAGTGTTAAATTTTAACACTTTCATTAATGTTATTTTAACAGCAGCGAGTGTGGGCACATATAGACACTTTGTTGGTGTTAAAATTAACACTGTGGGTGTTAAATTAACACTGTGGGTGTTAAATTAACACTGTGGGTGTTAAAATTAACACTGTGGGTGTTAAATTAACACTGTGGGTGTTAAATTAACACTGTGGGTGTTAAATTAACACTGTGGGTGTTAAATTAACACTGTGGGTGTTAAAATTAACACTGTGGGTGTTAAATTAACACTGTGGGTGTTAAATTAACACTGTGGGTGTTAAATTAACACTGTGGGTGTTAAATTAACACTGGCATTTTTGCTGTGTACTGTGTTTTGCTGTTTTGTAGCACAGCTTCAATGAATCGTACTGTTGCTTGCTGTGTTCAGTGGTATCATGTTAAATTCTGTCATTTGAATCATATTATACTGAAATGATAACAAACAGTATCTGTTCCATCAGTGACTAAAGAACCTGATCAGAAAAGAGGCAAAACAGGCAGACTGGTTACAGGTAGACAAGTAGGTAAGGTCTGTGTTTCTGTAGATTTGTGTGGACTGGTATTCCCTACGTTGTGGGACAGTTTTTTTACTTACGGGGACCTGAGTCTAGTCCCCTTAAAGGGAAACACTGTTGGTGTGTCGCGGGTTAAGTTTAGGACCAAGGTGTGAATTGAGTTTAGGTTAGTTTTAGGGTCAGGTAGGTACCTGTGAGGTTAGCCTTAGGGTTTATGGTCAGGGTTAGGCTGTAGAAATGTAATGGAAGTCAATGGAATGTCCCCGTGTGTGTGTGTGTGTGTGTGTGTGTGTGTGTGTGTGT
>NW_013952523.1:447407-455458 GCF_001266775.1 Austrofundulus limnaeus | reverse complement strand
GTCATGAGGGGGTTCTGTGTGTGGGGGGGGGTGGGGTCTGTGGAGGGGAGAGCTGCAGAACATGAGGCTGAGGAGCAAGGGGGACGTATTTCATGAGAAACAACTGTTAGTGGCATTACATCAGACTTCCTCAGATAATCAAACTAATGTATTTATTAAGCTCAGTCAACTAATAATGTAGTAAAAAATACAACAAATAAAACTTGTATTTTCATGTTTTATTCAAATCACAAATTGTTTTTTAATTAAACATTTTTCTATGAAACACAAACGTGATTGATTTGAAATTCAGTTCATCAACAGTTACACCAATCAATCTACAAAGAAATATGTCTCTGTTATGATTTTACAAAAATATACACTTAACATAATGAAATGTGTGTCTGGTTGATTATTTCTTCGTTGTAACAATATGCCTCTTCACAATAAATCACATAACAGATTGGCTGATTGGAACCTGTGTCAACAGCTAAATAAGATGTTCGGCACAAAAGATTTGGTGAATTTTTCATACGCAACCCGCATCCTCATCTCTACTGCTCATCCCACAGATGCATGTTCCTTACAAATGTGGCACCGTTTAAAAGGAAATTAACAGGCTTTCCAACTGTATGAGAGTTATTGCCAAGAAGCATAGTTACAACAAAGAAATAATGTACCAAACACTAATTTACTTTGTGCTAAGTTTATTTTCACAACACCCTGAGCTTGAGGTTTTGAAACCTCATGAGACTGGATGCAACAAATATTTGTGATTTTATTATATTTTAAGATTTTATAGCCATTTATGCAAACACTTTTAATAGACTTTTAAACCATCATTAATTTCATTTTAAAGCAAAACGGCTTTAAGGAATGCCAGGCGTTTCATTAGCTTAAAACAAAAACTGGTGAGAAAGAAATGTATTTGTATCTACGTTTGTAAAAACAGTGAACGATGATTTTTCTTGCCTTTTTTCTGCACTTTTGAAAACTGAATGGTTCTAATGTGTTTTTTTTTTTTTTTGTCTGTTTTCAGGTTTTGATGAATGCAGAGTTCTTGTGATGAACTTGCGACCTGTCCAGTGTGAAGCAGGTGCAGAAAATGGCCAGATGAAAACAAACTGAGAAGTGTGCCGTTTGGACTGAGTCCTCCATGTTGGTTCATGAGCTTTTTGCTGCTGCTTCATAGTGCCGCTGACGCACGGCTCTCAAGAAAACAAATCGAGCAGCCACCTTTAGAAAAGACCCTCTGTCATTCAGAGATCAGAGGACCGACTTGTGTTGAAGCAAATGTTAATAAAAGGCCTGGCATGAAGACTGCCTCTCATGTCAAGGACCGTCTTATAATGAGAACATAATGAGAAATGAAAGTTGCAGCCAATTTAATAAAATCTTGGAAAGAAGGGTGAGATAACAGGATGGTTGGAGAATGTGATGGGAATGACTCTCAGCTACCACCACCTTCATCCTCAGCTCAGTAGTTCTTTAAGTACAGTCGTGGTTTTGGATCGACTCGTCGATGTGCATCCAATGAAAGTCTGAAGTTTTCATCACAATCCACCCAGTGGTTCATGAGATATTTTGCTAACACAACAGACAAACAAACACACCAACAGAGGGCAAAAACAGCCCTTTGACAATCAGTGGCAAATAAAAGTTAGATTTTGGCTGATAACATATTTTTTTAAATGACATGTAAATAACTTGCATTAAATAAATCTGCAGTTTGAAGTATCCATGAGAACAGACATATTCAATAAAATATTATTTTAACTCGTCACTGGATCAGCCATCAGCAGCATTTAGGTATTTTCTCTTATTTTCCATCAGATAAGTGAAATAACAGCACGTATAGATGTTGGGTTGATTTTAATATGCATTTTTAAATATCCCTGTTATTTTTTTTACCCAACAGTTTGTGTCACATTAAAAAAAAACTATATATATAATATGTAACTAATGCTCCTCCAACTGTGAGTTTATATAAAGAGCCTGACTGGATAAAAAAATGTTTGTAATTATGTTTAATTTTTACTAGAAAGAGTTACTTCTGACATTTTGACATGGAGTTCTGTGGAGAAGTTATGAAGAAATACTACCTTACCTGCAGTAGATATCTTTTCAACCTCAGTTTGCAGAAAGAGATTATTTCCCACCTGACAGGAGAGCTAATGGCTCATTCAAACATAGAAAAGATCAAACTGGATCGTTGCCTTGTTAAAACGGCTCCATTATCCAAGATTTTATAGCCGTTTATGCAAACACTTTGATTTTTAAACCATCATGAATTTTAATTTAAAGATGTGTGCAGAGTTCTGTTGTTGTTTACAAGAACAAATAGCGGGAACAGCATTCAGAGTTGTTTTAAAACAGCCGTAATCCACTTTAGCCTTGGATGTGTTCAGACTAGCCGTTTGCTTGTCACTTTGAAATGAATTAAACTATTTCTACAAAGTGAGGTATCTGTCTGCAACAGGTAAGATAATAACTAATCATAACCTGTCCACAAAACCTCATTTCAAACTGTCATCAACAGTGTGACACTGTAAGAACTGTTTTTTTTATTTAAATAAAACACTCCAACATTTTAGTTTAGTCCCTGTTTGAGTTTAAATGTTTGTTTTACACCTTCAGGCGGCAGATAAGATGTCACAGTGGAAATTGAAGAGTGACACATAAGACGTTACAACACGCTCGCTTTAAAAAGACTGATCAGTGTAATTATTTACCAGAGTCAAAATAGATCTGCCTACATGGAAAACTAAAAACAGAAAGAGGAAAATCAGGTTATAGAACGGGGAGAGGCTGCTGGATGCAGACACAACACTGCCACCCAGTGGTCACATGAAGTACTTCAGGACGTGATTTCATAGACTGGATGAAGAAACGACTGATTCTGTACCTCTGTCATGTTTTTTTCTTTAAAATATCAGCAGGACTTATTGAACAGAGGAGCTGGTTTGATAAAATATGAACTGAATAAATCCAACAACAAGATGAATTCAGGCGACAACATAAACTCACTGCTGCCATCTGCTGGTCACAGAGAAGAAAGGAAACAGGAAACACTTTTCCTTCAATCCTGCTTATTTTATTGTGACCGGTTATTCTTTAATGAGTGGTAATGAATTAGTTTGACCCTAATTTAAGAAAAAAGGTACAAAGACACTGTTTTAAATAAGCTCAGTGACAAAATATTCTGTTCAAACATCATCCTGTTATTGTATATTTGATCTTTTTTAAAAGCTCACAGCAGATGTTGGATCTCAACAAATCAAACAATCAAATCTTTAAAACGGTGTTTCTTAATCATAAGAACATGATCAATCTTTGTGGACACAGAGGTGGTCTTCTGACTGAGACAGTGTAAAAACTCTGAGCTAAAAAAGACATTTAGGACGAAATGCTGTTAAGAACAGTGGACTGAAAACTGGGAGAGTGTCTCTACTCCCGCTCTGCTATGGCAACCAGGTGGGCTTCAATCTCAGACTCTGACAGGGTCCTACAAAACAAGAAGAGAAGAGAAATATAAAAAATAAATCACAGAAATGAACTACACAAACATCACTGAACTCTTCAGGTATACTGTATCTGAAAGCATTGATGATGTGTACCCAATGAACTAAGATTCATTAAAAAATAAAACAAATAACAGGTAAAAATATGCTTTAAACATCCTTAAAAATTGTAAAAAAGTTGCTGCAAATAATGGATTTCTTAGTTTAGGTAGAAGAATCATCCTATAAATAAAACAAAACCTCCTTTAACTTTTTGATTTTTTTGGGTTGTACATTTTAATAATATTTTTCATCAGTTTTAAACTTTCTTTTAAATAATTGCTGTCAGATGTTTACACACATTCACCATGAGAATGAATGACATTTAAATTTTAAATCTGTAATTATTATTTATTTGAATTTTGATATTTCCAGGGTGGAGAATACACAAAACAGCTCTGATGGAGTAAAAAAAACAACCTAAATTTAATGCACAATTTAAAAATATTGTGTCTTTTATTTACTCTACAGTCAAATTTAGACTTCCAGGCATACGTTCACCTGAATCTGTTCCTAAGTGGTGCTGAAGCTGTGCGTCATCAGTGATCAGGACTGACTGAAGCTGGAGAATTATTCTTACCAGCATTCAAAGGATTTGCTTGATGGAAGCGATTTATTTAACCAAGACTCATCTGATTCCCTCACATGAAAAGAAACTGTCACAGGTTTTGAGTCTCAAGCCTGAATATGAACTGGAAACCTGTAAGGGTGGTCTCTGTGGACTCTGCACAGCTGCCCACGTGGACACATCTAATGTCTTCTGGAGACAAGTTTGGAGAAGTCGAGGTAAGACTTGTTAAACTAAGAACACAACCTGCAGGGTTCAGCCAATCACAGATAATACTTTTAACTACAATTTAAAGACATTAAAAGATTTAACTCCATTGAACCCATTAACGTCACAATACCATTTTAAAGCCTTTGTGATGTCATAGACAATGAATTTATGTTTTACAGAAGATTGCATCGTTAATCAGTGATTCGTTTCCCATTCAAGTCATCTTAACTTTGCCATGCTTCTCCTCCTGCATACTTTGTCCTACAGCTGCCATTGTAATTTATATCTGTAAAGGTCTTGTGCCAAATGATTGCTATACCTTTTGGTACCTGTGCAACTTATAGTTTTTGAAATATTAATGTTTAAACTTTATTCCAAATTCATATAATGGGAGTCAAAGGGGCCTTGTAATGGTCCAATACTGCCCCCAGCTGTACTCAACTTGGTACTGCACCATAGTTTTTTATATTTAATCTCAATAGTTCAGTGTTTACAATACTAATATGATTGTATTTTGATGTTTTACTATAATATTGTCTTAATACTGCTCTATTGTTGTAATATTATGCATTTTTGTGTCAATAATTGTATTGGCAATGTGGCCTCTTTCTGCACACATACAAACCAACCCCTGCCACCATATTTTGCCACAGCTCCAACAGTCTAACGGTCTATGTCATGGACTTTCATGTGGGAGATAAGGGTTCAAAACCCAGCTAATGCAACTTTAACAAAAAATATCTTCCGACTTCATATTGTCACTCAATTACCTTAATTACTAACACCTGCTGACGTGACAGGAACAAGCTGGTATAGAATTCTGCAAGTCCAATGCTGCAGGCAAAGCCATGCTACATGGCAATGCACACTTGTTTTTACATCGTAAAAACCCATGTCCAGTTTACTTTTCTTTTCAATTCACACTAGAAGAAACTACGACATATTTCACTTAAATCATGTTCATCAAATGGAATTAAGATTAAACATGATCAAACTGTGTGAAATGCTGGGTAGGAGCAGTGCATGTAGGGAACACAGATTACTGACTCACATGTAGGGCTGGGGATTGTTAACAACCTCAATTCAGTTCAATTCCAATTCACTGGGTCACAGTTTGATAAGACTTAGATCCAGCTCAATGTTGCTCTAAATTAGGGGGAGTTAAATAATCGATTCAGCAACGTGCTGCAATTAATTTTTTATTATTAATTCAATATAATCCTCTGAATGGATTCGATCCACTGGTCAGGGTCAAGAGCGATCTGAAACAACGTTAACTGGTTCTGGCCGATCGGTGATTATCGCGGGATGCTTCACACGCGTTGGTCAAAACAAAACTTTAGGAGCAGAGACTAAACTGATTGACAACCAGTAGGGCTGTGTATTGGCAAGAATTTGGCGATACGATACATATCATRACAGAGGGGTCACGATACGATATATCCCGATATATTGCGATACTATAAGCAAGGCGATATATTGCGATTTTTTTTGCCCAAAAATTCTATTAAATAAAAACCTCTTGCTGGGAAAAAAAAAAAGAAAAACCAAAATTCATTGTCTCAGAAATTCTAATATTACAGAGACATGCTTTTGATTCATTTAGCTGTGTTCTGCTTTGTATGTATTTTATTTTATTTGTTTCATATTTCTTATTTCATCCATGTTTTCAATTATTAGACTAAATTTGACAATAAATAGTTTGAAAATATATTTTTGCAGCTTTTAGTTTTTAATATTAATTTACAATATGGTCACCCAACACTTAACAATGGCGTCTACCTCAAGAGGTAGAGGAGCCAAATGGCTGGCTCACTGCTGCCAACTAGTGGTCAGAGGCTGAACTACAACATAAAAATGAATGGCTGGCAGGAAAGTTGACATTTTAAACCTTAATAAAAAAATCGATACAGGGCTTTAGAATATCGATACAGTATCGGGAAATGAAATATTGCGATATTTCAGTGTATTGATATTTTCTTACACCCCTAACAACCAGATTATTATTATTTATTTATTGACCAAGGAGAGCAGTCAAACATCAGACAGACTCTTCATGGCTTCAAAAAAAGCCTGTGAAGGTAAAACTTCTTGAGGAACATCTAACCAAACATGGAGGTCCTTTTAGATTCAACCCTGGATGTGTCATTTTGATCCTGTGCAGTTTAGAGAAACTCACACTAAATTCACAATTCTGCACCTAATTCTTGACTTTTACAATGATTGAAATTACATTTTGTATAATTATTCCACCCTGAAACAAATCAGTCATTAAAGGCCTGAAATAAACGACCTTGATGCCCATGAACAGTATGAAAACATCTGACCCTACCACCAAACAAACTGCATCTTCATCCTGCTCTGTGGTGACATACTTTATCTCATAAATTCATTATTAACCCTAACCCTGAATGAAAGAAAGTTGGAGTGAAGTTACCTGAATTTAGGTTTGTCTTTGGTGACAATGCCAATCTCCAGCTCACTGGCCTTGAAGTCCATCGACAGGACGGAGGACAGACAGGATATGGCCAGCTGGAACAACAGAGGAGGAGAGGAACAGTAAATATCTTTCATCTGCCAACAGAGAGATGGAAAAACTATTTACAGACGACTTGAACGTGAATCCTTAGACGCTCATTTAAGCTGGTTCAGGTCGACAACATGTGGAAGCAGAGTTAGATTTTGCTTAACTCTCACTGAGAAGCATCTCCATGAATAAGACCTCAGTAAAACTGATGAATCTTTAAGTTTAAACAGAAGCAGTAAAGAGATTTTCTTAGTTTAAATCCTCTGACAAACTGCCTCATATTGTTTGAGTGTTCACGTTTGTTTCCACAAGTCAACAAGAAAACTTTTCATTTATCCTTAGACTGACCTCGTTTATATTCACATTTTGTTTAGTGTACAAAGCATTTAAGATCAGTTCAGACTGAATCTGAAAGAATTCCCACTAACATTTAGTGTTGTGCCTCAGCATCTGCAACTAATGAATTCATTAAAAACATCTGATTTGCTCATGCATTGATGATGTGATCATTAGAAGCTTCTGTTCCAGGTGTTTTTGACAGTGGGTGGTCATCTCAGGCCAGCTCCAGCAGAAACCCAGGCCTGACTTACTAACCTGATAACCAGCCTCTGGACCCATGTCTTCACTGTTACAGCCATCTGAGCCTGAACAAATCCTGGACCTCCACCTCCTTCAGAACTACATCATCTCATAGCAGCTGGACTACACACACATTTAGATCTAACCGATCAATGATCAACAAAACAAACCAATAGTTCATTAACCATTTTTTAATTTACCATGTCCTGGATGACAGAAGGTACACTGAAAAAATAACTTGTAAGATTTACTTGAAAAAAATCTTTGTAACAATTTGCACTAACGTTTGTTAAGTAAATTTCAATGCTACAAATTCAAGTAATATTTACTCATCATTATCTAGTAAAAGTTACTAAGAATATAGTTAAAGATTTGTGAATAAATCAGGTAAATTTTACAAACTTTAACTATATTCT
This sequence comes from Austrofundulus limnaeus, assembly GCF_001266775.1. NCBI lineage: Eukaryota > Metazoa > Chordata > Actinopteri > Cyprinodontiformes > Rivulidae > Austrofundulus > Austrofundulus limnaeus. The sequence continues at coordinate 447,619 of NW_013952523.1, read as the reverse complement.
TAATAACTTAGTAGATAATGATGAGTAGATACTACATGAATTTGTAGCATTTAAATTTACTTAACAAACATTAGTGCAAATTGTTACGAGGATTTTTTTTCAAGTAAATCTTACAAGTTCTTTATAACAGTGCACATGAGTCAAGCACATTATTATAGCATGACACCTCACAACTACAGAGAGAAGTGTAGCTCATGTTGTAGTTCAGGACT
>NW_013952523.1:445173-447051 GCF_001266775.1 Austrofundulus limnaeus | reverse complement strand
ATGGGAAATGGGAAATGGGAAATGGGAAGCATAAAATGGGAAAATGTATAGGTAAATATTAGTGACTGCTGACTGCTGACTGCTGACTGCTGACTGCTGACTGCCACTTTGACTTTGATTTTTTTTAATGTCAGTAGGACTGTAAAGTTTTCAAGTGTTTAGGGGGTAGGAGTTCATAAGTTCTTACTTCTTCCTACCCCATTTTGAGCATGATATGTTAACTGAAACAAAAATCTGTATTTTTTCTTCTTTTTATGCACTTCTTGTTACTGTGCACTATTTTATTTTTATATTGTATCATGTTCGAATAAAATTTCATTTCATTTAAAAAAAACTACATTATGCCATCAAATTATTGCACACCAACAAATGTATTCAAGCAAAAGAAACCAGACAACTTATGTACCCTCAGTTTTAGCCCAGAAGAGTAGAAGTTACTTAATACAATATATTCATGTTTATGTGCTGTCCAGAAAAAGCACTTACATATTACTGGTTTGTAATGTTAGTATTTACTTTTTTGTACAATAATATTGATATATAATGCATATAGTTTATTTAGTAAATTCTAGTAGTTTAGAGATTTTGATATTTTTTGTAAAATTTAAAAGAATAATTAATTGAACATTACTACACCCAAAAATTTGTTTTTTCAGTGCACACCAACATGCTGGAATATATTTAGATATACAGTACATTATAATGGTTGTTATGACAGTAACTATATTCTTACTGAAGGCAATACTCATATTAATGAGGCTTTTTGTTCATTGGCTCCTGAAAAATCTCAGTTTGACGGCCCTTTGACCCCCTCATTTCCAACAAATAGACCCTTCCAGCTTTAATAGCTAAAACTAAAGGGTGAAATGGGGTTTAGTGTGATACAAGCAGAGAAAGATGTAAATCTGAAGGACGCTGTTTTTAAGACGCTAACATTAGTTGATCATAGAGGAGCAGCATCAAACAGGTCAGTACAGCAGGATGGCTGATGGTCTGTGTTGTTAGGCTAACCTGCACCGTTCTGTCGTGGCTCAGGTCAGGATTCCTCTTCAGTTTCTTCTCTAAGAAGCTGTTGGCCTCCGTCTGCTTGGCTCCCACCGCTGTGGCTCTGAAGCCGCAGTAGTAGCCTGCCGGGTCACATTTGTAGAGAACAGGACCGTGCTGCGGGTCAATAGCCACCATGATCATACCTGCAGTGTGGAGAACAGAAACAGGATTACAGTTTATTGAACGATACGTCATCACGATAACACCTGAATGATTCTAATACGAGCGGTCACTCACAGCAGCCTAGAGGTCTCATCTCTGCGTTCTGCGTGTACACCTGAGAGATATCAGCCAGCCTGCGGCACAAAGCGTCCGCCGTGATGTCATAACCAAACTTATATTTCCACTCTGCAGCTTCCACTCGGGCTCTGTGGACCTGTGACCGGCTGTCCGCTGCTCAAACCAGAAGGTAGGACCATTAAAGACATAAACATACTTTTAAAATGAATTATTAAACTGATTAATAATACCGTTGTGCCCGGTCATCACACAGCCGATGCGAGGGGTTAGCTTGAACATGTTGGTCACAGTGGAGGAGTCCAGCAGCTTGTCCTGCAGTCAGAAAAAAGGACAGATGATTATTAATGTCTCTGACTGAGACATTTTAAACAGATACAGTGCTACAGCTGAGAAACACGATTATTAGACAATCATGGATGAAGTGTGCTCCTCAGGCTGGATATGTGTTTTTAATTATTCACAAACACAGAGGACAAAATTTATTTTAATCTATTTTATTTCTTAAACCTTTGGTTTCAAATCTGGAGGCACACAGTAAATGTGTTTTCTAATTTCAAAAGGAAATAACAAAAAAAATATAAATGTATATAC
>NW_013952523.1:435529-443689 GCF_001266775.1 Austrofundulus limnaeus | reverse complement strand
TTCATGTCATTAGCACCTCTAGTAATATATTTACTAAGAAAAATGTTGATGTGTTCAATACTTATTTTACCCGCTGTATACTTTCTAGAACAGTTGATGGCAAACCACAGTTTAGTCCTCTTCTTTCAAATAATAAATGCTTAGAAAGAGGTTTGTGGCGTGGTAATGTGAGACTGGCAGCTTCCTGGGTGTATTCAGTTCATATTTTTGTATTTTGTTCCAGCTTCCAACAAGATACTCGTGTGGCTTCACTGCCTCCAGCTCACCCGATCAACATTATAATAGTGTACATACACAGTGGTCCTTATGGGGACCAAAGACCGGTCCTAATATGATGGAACTCCATTTCTGGGTTAGAGTTTCAGTTTAGGACTAAGGTGTGAATTGAGTTTAGACTAGGTTTAGTGTTAGGTATGTACTGGGGGGAGTAGGTTTAGGGTTAGGGGTCAGGTTTAGGCTACAAAAATGACTGGAAATGAATGGAAGTCAATGAACAGTCCTAATAAGGATAGAAATACAAACGTGTGTGTGTGTGTGAGGGCTGCATCATACCGGTACTTTCTTTTGCGTAACAACCACCACAGTGTCTGTCCCCCGGATCCCGACAGATGTCAGCCCACTCTGACCGATGGCTTTAAAGGCATATTCTGTAAGAAACCACATGAGAGGAACAGTTAGGAACCGACCCAGTAATGACTGCAAGACTTCACTAGGTTTGGAGTTGCAGGTCTTAACTGGTTGGGTGGGGGGGCATACTAGGATTTAGAATCTTTAGAGAACTGGTTTGGTTTATGGATCCAACACTGAGCCTGTGTGTATTTGAGCAATTTTGAAACATCATTCACTTCATATTGTGTTTTCATGAACACACGAACAGAATACAGGCCAAAGAGCACTAAAGTTTGCATCATCATCACCATAAAACACAGTAAAAATAAAAATAAATGAATGAATTAAAAAAACAGTTTAAAAACTTATCTCAGTATAACTGAAGACAAAATTAACATTTTAGATGTCTAAATCTAAAACTTCAGGACTAAAATAAGTAAAGTGTTAGTTTTGACATGTTAGTTACCATGAATGCAGAGCCATAAGGTTTGTGTGCAATGACTACAACAACTAAGCACCAGTGAAAGTCATTTTATGTACTTCCACAGCTGGTTAACTTTTGGAGTCAACCTAATTCAAGATGGCTGCCACAGCCAACAAGCATGGCTCCAACTCAGATAAGATGAGAGTCATTTGTAATTTTTTTTTGATCAAGGTTTTTTTTTTTTATTATTATTTTTTAACATAAGCCATAAAAAAGAACAGACTTACACAAAACAAAACACACCCCCCCAAAATCCCTCCCATCCCTCCCCGCCTATACCGGATCAATTGTCTGTACATGAAACCATTTTGTATTCATATATCAGAAAATAGTCAGAACAGAAGTCCTGGAGATTTTTATACCTTCTGAGTTTGTCTTTGTATTATAGTTGGTATAATATATTAAGAAAATCGCTGTCACTATTTAACTTATTGAAGCTTACATTATAGATACGGACACTGGTTTTAGACTGGCTGTAATTTCTCATGGGGAGTAGATTTTAAGTTTTATTTTAAACAACATAGATATTTATAACTCCTATTTGCTCAAAAACAATATTTTTATGTTTATGATGTTTCAGTAATCCTAAATATCTAGGAATCTAGAAAAAAAAGCACCCAGTAAAGCTTTGAGGCTGAAAGGGGCAGTCAGGTTTTCAGGGGTGGCTTGTTGAGAGTGCCTAATATTTATTTATTATAAATACTACTTGCAGTGAATACTAATTGAGATATTGTTGAGAATGTAAAAAAGTAAACTGCCCTGAAAATATGATCCAGCAAAGCTACCTGACTGAATATCTTTCCAGGTGTTTCAGATTAATCTGGATTAACAGGCTCCTGAGCAGCACACCTGTTGACAAATCACATGAATCTGGCAGGAGAAAGACTTTTGAGCTAACAGATTGGGATTAAATTTATACAGCTGGGGAATAACGCAGGGTAAATAAAAATAAGCTTTACTTCTGTTTTAGTAAGTAGATGAAACAAAGTGTTAAGTTTCCTCACCGACTTGGTAGAGGCGGCCCTCCGGTGAAAAGATGGTGATGTGTCGGTCGAAACCTGCGTTGGAGCCGCGGGACATTTTCCTCCTGACCTCAGCTGACCTCAGCTCGACCTGTCCTCTGATTGTTACAGTTTTATCGATAAATGTGAAGTTTTTCAGAGTCAGACGGTAAACAGCATGTCTGAGCTGCTGCTGCTGGAAGACTGGCAGGTTAATAATGGAAAGACTGCTGGCGGCTTCTTTTACTTTCTCTTTCTTTTTTACTTTGGAGCCGCGCGACAACAAGGAAGTGAAGCAGAGGGTTGGCTGGCACCGACTATTACCTGGAGAGACACTGGGGATGAATGGGACTACACTTCCCTCTGTCTCTGCAGGGATATTTTAATGTTAAACTTAATTATTGTTATGTTACTGTTTTCCAAAAAATTATCCAAGATGTCGGGAAAAACAGGAAACGTTATGGAGTTCCATTTGTGCCAAAACTATCTGCTTAATTCATACAGGTGCTTTACGAAAAATTTAATCCTGTCTGTAAACAGGTAGTTTTTTTTTTTAAATATACAAGTATTTTCTTATATCTAAAAGGGGGGAAAAGTTGTGCATGTCTTTATTACAATTTAACAACCATATTTACCATTATCTTATTTTTTAAATACAATTACATCACAGCAATTTTGTAAATCCTTAGTGCCCTGATCTATTGTTAGGCTGAGGGTCTTCTTTTGCATGTGAACAAACTGTCATCTGCTGGATTAAAACCTGCTGTATCTGAGGTGCACAAAGGATCGTTATCACAGATCCTTCCTCCCAGCAGCTGTCAGACACAAGCACCACGCCCAAAAATCACAATAAGTGTTTACACACCTGCTGTCTGAACAATCATTTGCACTACTACTCATTTATATCATTACTAATGAGCAATCACTTGCTCTGTTATTACCCATTTTAAACTTTAAAAATAATTCTGCTGTAAATGCGCATGTTTCTTGTCTGCATTGTGATACTTTACAGTTAATAGTCTGTTCAGATTGTTTTGCACTGAAAACAGGCAAATTCTAATTCCTAATGTCAGATTCTGATAGTCTACTGTCTCTAAAACAAAACATATCTTTTTTTAAATTCTTGCACAATTCTTTATATATTTATTTTATTATTAGTCGTATCATTGCTAGTTAATGTTATTTTTTGTGTGTATTATCTATAGATTGTAAAGTAACTAGTGTGTGAACCTTTGTACGGATGCTGCTGTGACACCTGGATTTCCCCTCGGCGGGACAATAAAGGCTATTTCTATTCTATTCTATTCTATTCTATTCTATTCTATTCTATTCTATTCTATACCTGTTTGTCCACTATGTGGAGGCAGTGCTTATAAGGCTGTTTACCTGAAAACCCTCAGACTGAACGTTTAGAGGAGAGATATCAGAAGAGAGACATTAATGTTTTATTAAAGAAGAACCCATCCAGAAGACCTACTTAACTTTTCAGATTTCTCTACCTGGATTACTGAGATGCATCAGAACAGGTTATGAAAATTGTAAAAAAAAAATACATGTACCTTAGGTACCAGGTTAGATGAAACAATGTACTGTATAAAAAGTATAAATAGCTCTGCCACTGTTTCCAAGTGCACAACAATCAAAAGTCACCACTAGGATCTAAATTCATTTTCTTTCAGCAAAAAAACCAGAAGGAATCCACAGATTGGTTTGATAAACTGTTTATTGATTGACAGGTAGCATAGAAGGGGATACAGCAGGCACAATAACAGCACTGTGATTGGACAGTAATATCTTACTCCTTCCTGTTTTTTTAATGTCCTCTATGCACCCACTCAGCGTTATCTATAAACAAGACATTTTACAGCGTTCTGCTGGTTGGTAAGTTACATTTTGTGGAAACATTTTGCTCTTCTATAGAAAAAGGAAAGTACAATACATTCGTTTATTAGTTGATTCTCAATGTTTCTCTTTGGAATCGATTACAATAAGCTCCTGTGTGTGATTACGAAGCTGAAAAGCTTTTCAAAACATAAATGTACTGCAAGTCTTGGCTCTGGAGATAAATAAGGGACTATATATAGCTTTGCTATATGAATACCTAACTATGCACTTTGATTACATATTAGACACATAAAATCACTTGGCTGTTTATTGCATTCACATGTGCTCTAATATATATTTTATTATTGCAGCAACTGGGCCCTCATAACTGTTAATAAGTGCATGTCTACCCAGAGTCCTTAAGGGGGCAATGTTGCATCATACTCTCTTTTACCTTGGCTTGCAGACCACAGATAAAATATTTACACTGATCACATGACAGCAATGATTTAGTCATGGAAAAGGAAAATCCTGTTCTTTTCATTCTGGTTTTAATAATCAGCACAATAAAATGATCTGACCAGGTTTGAAATTATTTAAACCTCAAGTGCACAAAAACAGCAGATTATTAAACCATGTCATTGTTTATTAAACCATGCAATGATCAGAGAAATGACAAAAAAACTCAAGAGCTCCATCACAGATCTCAGTTAGCAAGGGGTCCAGAGTGACAACTATACTTTTTAAGCAAAATGAAAACTAGAGAGTATAGCTTAATCTAATGATTGGGATGACCAATCTACGTATATAAACTTAAGATTTTCTTTTTTTAATATGGCCGTGACCATCTTGGATTTTGACATGGAAATAAGGATTTTTCTTACAAATAGATGCAGCCACACATCAAAACAGAATTTAGTACCTCACTTATTTTTCAATTAATCCGTCTCACAAGTCGGATCATTTTTGCAATCCCCCTCTTTGCTCTACGATGGGGGGTAATAAAGACTGAACAGGCAGGGCTTGTTTGGAAGGGTTGCAGGAGAAAACTTCTCTGAGAAGGAGATGACGGCGGGACTTCAGTTTGTAAAGTTTTATCTAGGGATGCATCGATATGAAAATTTCAGCCGATATCAATATCTGATATAATTATTGCTGTTACGGCCGATAACCGATATTTACACAAACACACAAATTATATTATACGTATACGCACATACACATTTGGGTCTTTTTTTTGATACTGTAAATAAACGACCAGACCTCTGACATGACTCTACTTCAGTTACGTGACGTCAGTATCACTATCATGATCAAACAGATGCTGCTCAACCAACCATCTCCTCTCCTAAAACAAACAAACAAACAAAAAAAAAACAAAGCTAAAGAGTGGGAAATCAATATCGGACGTTAATATCGGCCCAGTTTTACATATTGGACTGATACCGATATTAATGCCGAAATATCGTGCATCCCTAGTTTTATCTAAATCACATGTCAGATTCAAGGCTACCAAAAGCATTGGAATTCATTTTCAAACCAATGTATTTAATTTCAAATTATGCAAATGCGGATTCAGTCAGAGCATTTCTGGCGACACAAGTTTCTTCCCATATGAGAGTTTCTGTTTTTAAAAGAGGTTGAAGACTTTAAAACATAAATCGTTATTAGTTTTTCACACAACTTTTCCATTTTAGCTTCATTTGTTTAAAAATGAAATAATGGAATCAGTTTTTGTACACTTGAGAATAGATTTAATAAATTTAGAACCTGATAAAGACCAGATCATTGTTGATGTCCTGATAAATCAGAGATCTGAAAGACGGACGTTCCTTTCCGATGACTTTACAGGTGATTATTACGTCAGAGTATTGTCACGTCGCTGACTCCAAGACAACAAATGGCTTTAGTGTGTCCCTCCTCCTTTCTTCGACTCCTTGGCTTGTTGAGAGTGCAAAGCTGGCTAAGAACCTGAAGTGACACTTTTAGACCTTGTAAGCTCTAAGAACATCACATTCTGCCGTCACGCCACCAACCGCGCCAAGGATGAACCCGACGTTAAACTCAGGTGTGCAAATTCACAAAGAACTCCCTGTAGTGTGTTTGGCTTGTGTCACTTCGGTTCATCTCAAACAGTCGTGTTTTTAACAGTGCATGAGCCAAATTAAACACAATCCGTGCTTCGACTAGATCTTCAAAGAAACGAAGAGGAAATAGTGACTAATTTCCGGGTATAAATACAAACATTATCATTAACAGTCACATAGTTATTCGTTATTGCACAAAATATCTACACATTTCTCCGCATCGGTACACACTGACTGGTAGTATTTTGTAGTAAAAATGAACGTTTGGATAAAAGTGCATGAGCTTGTGAAAGTGCAACAGAATGTGTAAGCACCCTGTCTATTTTACAAACAACATTTACTCAGACAGGGAAACCAAAGATGGACACAAGCTCTGAAAAAAATGAGCTGACTTTGATTTTTCTTCAACAAAACTCTTCAACTGGAGAAAATTTGTTTAAAACATGGACATAGAACAACAGAACATCCAGTTTCTACTAATATCCATGAACATCCAAAGACTGTCTGAGAGTTGTAAGGATTGTGAAGGCTGTTACGTAAAATGTGTGATTTTAATGTGTCTGAAACAAAAGGGGGGTTCCAGCCAGCTCTGTTTGGGGGATTGTGCGTAACTTTCATCCTCGGCGAAGCTCCCTCAGCTCTGCGGCAACTTTACGCAACTCCGCTTCAATCTCCAAGAGCTCCTGTTGGGAGAAACAGGAAAGAATGAATGTGGAAGCACTTGTTTGGGATCTTCATTATCTATATTTAGGAGATCCTAGAGGTCATTATCTTTGTGGAGCGTGACTTTGAGTAGGATCAAAAGGACAAACGCATTCAGTTTGAGTCTCCATATGTGGTTTTGTTGTTAGAAGTATTGTCAGAAAGGTTGGGGTTACACAAGGAGTTGTTAATTCCAGTCCTTGAGGGCTGCTATACTGCAGGTTTGATTTGTTTCTCTGCTTCAAAACAGCTGCTTTGAATCAGGCTTTTAGCTATGATTTTAGAAGAGGGCGTCTTCACCCTAACGCCAGGGGTCCAACGCTGCTTTGAAGGGGGCATGTGTGTGAGCATGAAGCGCGAATGAAGCATGTCATCACTGCAAGGTATTTGGAGCTCTGTTTTTAATTGTTTTCAGTGTGAGTTTTTTGTGTTCACAGCTTCTTTTTTGCCATTGCACAATGAAAGTTGTGGTAGTCCACTGGCTCACCTTGTGCAAAGTTACAATCCCTTAGGCTCCACATTCTGCGCTGAGAAATTTCCTTTAGGCACAATTTACACTCCACATTGTTCTTCTTCACGACAGCACCATGGGCATTTTTCTAAATGCTCTGCTCAGAAAACAAAGCAGATCATTCCTCTTGTTCCTCACTGTAAACACCTCCAGCTCTGTGCAGCTTGTAAACAAACTTCAGGTGCATCCCCTCCACTCAGAGCTGCAGTCGTGTGGTGTGCCAGTGGAGAACCGAGAAGGTGCAATTAACTGGGTTAATTTTTTAATTCATTTTTTATGCTGGTATTAACTAATCATAATTAACACATTAAAGTTCTGGCCCTGGCTATTAATGAAAATCTGAAATAATTTATTGAGTTGGTACAGTGGTACATAGAAAAAGTAGAAAATGGGCTGAAGAGAGAGTTGAAACGATGCCCCTCTAAAGCCTGAGAATGAATGCGTGATTAACTGACTTGTGCAGAACTTGAACAGGTAGTTCAATCACTGAATCAGGTGTGTTGGAAAAGGGAAAACCTTATATGTCTAATGATTAGACAAAAACAGGAAGTCAGGAAGTGTGTGTGTGTGTGTGTGTGTGTTGCGCGCGTGCGTGTGTGTGTTGCGCACTTATAAGTATCACTGTGAGGACGTTTTCCCTTGTGAGGATGGTCCTCACAAGGGAAAACGCTTATTGTGGGTCAGGGGTTAAGGTTAGCCCTTACAGTAGGTATGAATGGAGTTTATGTTAGGGTTAACATGAGGCAAGTAATTGAGAGGTTAACCTTAGTGCATGTGGTCGTGTGTGTGTGCGTGCGTGTGTGTACTTGTGTTTGTTACCTTCTTAATATCATTTCTGGTATACACATCTACAGCGGGTAAAATAAGTATTGAACACGTCACCATTTTTCTCAGTAAATATATTACTAGAGGTGCTAATGACATGAAATTTTCACCAGATGT